>NW_003852508.1:4668760-4682022 GCF_000181295.1 Otolemur garnettii | reverse complement strand
GACAGAGTGAGACTCTGTCTCCAAAAAAAAAAAAAAAAAATAGCAGCTGGTACATTGCACTATTCCTCCACCCTTCTCGTGCTGCCCCTTCCTTGTTAGCACCTTCTTCTTAACGTATTATTAAAAGTCATCCATGACAGACGGAGCCGCAAAGCATCCTGTGCTCACTTTCTACCAGACACTGGGGGATTCGACAACCCACCCGAGTACCCTAAGCTACTAAGTGGAGAGAATAGGACACTGTTAGATGCAGAAACTCAAATTCTTACCCACTGTGCTATACTTTCTTTCACGGGCTCAGCTGGGGAGATAGAAATGTCATGTTACAAGTCACAGTATTTCAATGTGAAAATAAGTTGTATTTGTCAAACCAGTGCCTATGCAATTATTGTTAGTACTCAGCATAATTAAGTCCTCTGTACAGGACACTGTTTCCCCTTTTCTTGCTCCAAGAGAGTGTCTTGCTTTTGTTCTTTCTGATACTCTTCTCTCATTCCACAACCACTTTCTTTTTTTTTTTTAATTCATTATCTGATTTAATTTAAATCTGCTACACATTAACACAAATCCTATTTTTTGGTTTTGGTTTTTTTTTAATATTAGTAAGGGCAATTTTTATTTATTTATTTATTTATTTATTCATTTTTATTGTTGGGGAATCATTGAGGATACAAAGAACCAGGTTACACTTCTTGCATTTGTCAGGTAAAGTCCCTCCTGTAATTGTGTCCCACCCCCAAGAGGTGTGTCACCATCACCACTGTCACATCTACATGGTTCATTTAAAGGTCCAAAGAACATTTTCAGATGTAAAAAAAAAACTGAGATTAAGGAATGTGAAGAAAATTTTCCGAAGTTACCTATGTAGCAAGCAATAAAGTCGAAGTGCAACTGTGTATTAGTTCTACTGTAACTGTAATAGTTCTACTGATTCCTTCCTTTGCATCGCATTTGCTGCAACCTGCCAACGAAAGGCCTGGGTAGTCTCCCTCAGTCACTCGCCACTGTGCCCACTCAATTCACCAACACAGGAACCTTAACACTGACGCCTGCAGCCTTCCTTACAGACTGATTCTTCTTCAAAACACCAGGCATTTGCTCATTGAGGTAGAGAGCAAAATTCCTTAACAGAAATTTACAAAGGACAATTCATAAAATTTTGGAAAACGTGGGAATACTATGAACAATTTTCATTTTTGTCACTCAATTGTTCCTTTGAATCTTCACTCAGAGAAAGAGGTCCCCGTTATTTTTTATCCCACATTTTGTTTAGTGTTTTTCCATATAACTCTTAACACACACTTATAACCCAAATCATTATTAGCACTATTTTTTGCTGAAACCAAGTGAACAATCCACAATTATTTGACATTGGAGTTCATTAAAGAAAAATAAGAAAAGGCATACCTTTACCATTAAAAAGAAAATGGGGACTAGAGTTTACTTTTTCTCTAAATATTCTTTTCAGTTTCTCAGCATATATGAAAGTTATGCTTAGCCAGGTTCAACTCTGCAATCCTAGCACTTTAGGAGGCTGAGGCAGGTGGATTGCCTCAGCTCAGGAGGTCAAGATCACCCTGAGCAAGAGCAAAACCCCCATCTATACTAAAAACAGAAAAACTAGCCAGCCATCATGGTGCGTGTTGGTAGTCCTAGCTATTTGGGAGACTGAGGCATGACGATTGCTTGAGCCCAGGAGTTTAAGGTTGCTGTGAGCTATGATACCACAGCATTCTATTCCAGAGCAACTGAGTGAGACTGTCTCAATAAATAAATAAATTGGTTAATATGCTCACAGTATGGTACAATCTATTCAATGAGCAATAGCCTTTTGTTTAAAAAAAAAAAAATACATAAGGCTGGGCATGGTGGCTCACGCCTGTAATCCTAGCACCCTGGGAGGCTGAGGCAGAAGGATTGCTTGAGTTCAGGAGTTGGAGACCAGCCTGAGTGAGAACAAGACTCCATCTCTAAAAATAGCCAGGCATTGTGGTGGGTGCCTGTAGTCCTAGCTACTTGGGAGGCTGAGGCAAGAGGATTGCTTAAGCCCAGGAGTTAGAAGTTGCTGTGAGCTATGATGCCATGGCTTTCTACTGAAGGTGACAAAGTGAGATTCTGTTTCAAAAATAATTACATTAATTGAAGTAAAAATAAAAAGTACATACATTAAGTTCAAAATACTTCCTTGCTGAAAAATGCTAACATGGCAACATGAAGCAAATATGTGCTGTTGGAAAAATGGGGCTAATGGACTTACACAACTCAGCATTGCCGCAAACCTCAATTAAAAAAAAAAAGAAATCTACAAAGGTCAATAAAGTGAAGCACAAGAAAACGAAGTATGCCTGCACAACATTGAGAAAGATAGCAGAATAAGCTGCCCCTTATACCAGGTTGGTATAAGGATTACCCTAAGATAAAGGTACTTAAAAAACAGTAGATACAAAAAGGATGCTCTGATCCTCCCCCCTTTCTTCCTGAAAGCAGGAAATAAAAATCCCCCATGGAAGTCATTCTCCCTATACCTGAAGGCATGTAACATTCTTATATTATCAAGGATAGGGATTGGAGATTGAGAGAAGTGAACAGACCTTATGAAGGGAACTCTTAGCTCCTTTGAGCTTCCCCACAGAGTTTAGTCACTCTTCCACAATGGTCTCTCTTTATTCAATCGAATGTTAAAATAGTTAGGTTCTGCTACTTCTTCAGATGGTTGATAGCCTTACAAGAGTTCTGATTTCATGTGGCTATAGTCTGAATATGTCCCTCCAAAATTCAAATCTTGAAATCTAATCTTCATCATGCTAATATTAAGAAGTGGGCCACATACTGATGCATTAGTTCCTCAAATACAATGTCGAATATTCCACTAGTTTTATGTTGCCTGTCTTTGTTTTACTTCTATAAGAAAAAAAAGAAAAAAAGAAAAAAAAAAAAAGAAAAGAAAAGAAGAAGTGGGGACTTTAGGAAGTGATTCAGTCATGAGGCCAGAGCCTTCATGAAGGGGAGAAGTGACCTTATAAAAGAGGTGTGAGGCAGCTGTTCACACCTTCTGTCTAGGAAAAAAAAAGGCCCTCAGCAGATGTTGAAACTATTAACACATTGACCTTGGACTTCACAGCCTCCAGAACTATGAGAAATACATTTCTGTTTAGAATAACCCAGGCTACGATATTTTGTTATAGCAGCCCATAAAGATGCATATAAAGCTTATATTACACACATGTATAAGCTTTTCTCCTGTTAATCTGTCTTATGTCAGCTTAGTTCTCAGATCCAACTGACAAATCCTAAGGAAATAAAGGGAAAATTTTGCCTCTGCTACAATAGGTGCCAAATTTTTGTGAACTCTGAAACTCATGTAAAAAGAAACAAAAAGTATAAAAACAGGGTAATTATTTCTTCCCAATAATGTAAAGAAAAAGGTATATATGTGTGCTTCATTTGAACTTTTAAAGCCTGACAAATGTTTTTAATTTCTTATTAATAACAGACCTGGTTCCACCATATCAGCCTTTTATTTCGTAATGAATTGGGCACTATATTAAGTTATTTGAAATATATAGTGCATTCCAAAGTAAGACCAGAAATTTAAATACTTTAAACTAGAAGGTAGCAGCACTGGCTAGTAGCAAGAATTAGTGTTTCAAAGTCAGTGTAGGAAGTGGTCCTGTTCTACCTGCACCCTTTAATAGAATTTTCACCTTAAGCAGCTTCCCTAGCCTCTCTGATTCTTATTTCTCATCTATACCAAGTAAGCAAAAGGACAGAATTTATTGATAGATAAATAGATAAGGGAAAAGGGGGAACAGAACTTCTGGTAGCAAGAGTGGGGGTTCCCAAGTGGGCAGCCAGTTTGGGCCCTCTGTCCAAGGGTTTATACACTGCTTTTCCTATCCTTCAGGCTGTGAGTTTTGGGAAGATGAAATGTATGTCTGTAATATGTCATAACCATTTGGCAGCAGGGCCTTGGACAGCAGTTTCCACAGGACAAAGGAGTATCAACCCACCGGAGGCATGCTTCTCTGTTCCGGGAGAAGCACTAAGGTATGTTCTGAGAGAGGCAGTCCAGATGAGATACCATTCAGGCTGCTTTTTCTGAGTATGTTTGTCCAGAGAATGCAGCCTACAGTGAATTTGTTTGTGCCTAGAGATGGGGATCTGTGATAAAGACTGATTTCCGAGCTAGGCCTAGAAAATGGGGGTGGGGGGTGGGGGGGGGTCCTGTCCAGCCCTGAGTGGTAAACCCCTTATCAGCATCACAAAATAATATTTATTGTTGTACAGGTACAAAATGATAATATTTTATTGTTATATAGCCATTTTTTATTTTCTTACAGAAAAACTGAACAGATATATATTTTACTAGGTATAGATATACGTTTTAATCTAATAAATATGCAAAAGCTATTGAAATACATCCCTTCTTTCTGAACGTTAGAACCTTTTCCAGCCATCAGAGTTGTCATTTTCATTCCTACCCATATTTTAAACTTGCATATGTCGGCTATTTGTTTCTCTTTCAGTTTGATATCAAGAGAAGCTGAGCAAAATAAACCGTCTCCCGCCCCCACTGGCACTGACCTTTCATGTTACTCTTTCTCCCGGCACAGTAACTATTAAAGAAACAGATCAATACTTCCTGCTGGGTCAAGATGGGGTGTTTGTTCCTCTTCATGGGAATCCATTTTAAGCCCCTTACCATGGGATGGAGCCTCAGTACTAGTCTCATTTCTAAACCTTTGACAGTAAGCAGGACTGATAGTCTTCCATCCAGACTAAGCTATAATTTTATCTGAATATTATAAATATACTTTTAAACAAAGTCTGTATTCTTGAAACACTACCGTACATGACTTAGTTGAAGTCATTTGACAGTAGTCAACTGAGTGAGTCTACGTAATAGAGGGGCTTAGGGAGCCTGAGTTCTCACTATTCTCATGGTTCTCAAATCCAATGTAAATCATTTCATTTTCTTCTGTTCTATATGACTGAACTGGAAAGCTTACTTGGATCCAAAAATCAGAGATGAATCTCATCAGCCACATTTGGCAATGAACTTGCCTTGCTGGGCTCTTGGCTACAATGACTCTGTGAGTTGTTGGGATCTCCAGGAGTGTCTTTCCAATACAGCTGCACAAAATATTTTCTCCTCCTAAAAACCCTATAGAAATGTAATAGTTTGGTTCCTGATTTGAAAAAGAAATTAAGCAGAATTTGAAAAAGAATTTTATTTCTTTAGCCAGAAAAGACGGTGAACGTGCTCTAATGCTCTAATGTTTAATTTTTTAATCTGTAAATAAATAACTTTGGTGCACATTGATTTAATTCAACAACTGCTATTGAAGAGAAACCAGAGTACATCACCCTCAAGGTATGACTAGAAGAGACCAGAATATGTCTCAAATTATGCCCCTTTCGCATAAGTATTATTTTGAGCTGATTATTTTGAGACAGTAGTAGTAGACACAGGAGAAATGAAAACAAAGGAGGAGGTGCCCTTTTATAAAGATAGTTTTATAAGGAAAACTTCTATTTGTATGAGTGTCTCTGGCTTTGCACCAAGGAAAGAAAGATGATGAATCTCTCTACATCACAAGAGATTCGTCAAAGAAGGCACCCATTTAAACTGGTATGACAAACTTTATCCTTACTTGATGTGCTTTATCTGTTCACTCCCACTCGCCCATAAACAATCCTCTTCACTCTCTTCTTTCTTTGTTTCAGCAAGCAGGACTGAATTCCATGTCAATCTTTGAGACTGACTCATTTCTCTGGGTATTTTCCATGTGTGAATCAGGTGTCCATGTTAATACAGTTCTATTTGTTTTCTCCTGTTAATCTGTCTTTTGTTACAGTTGTTCCAGCTAAGAACTCAGAAAGGACAGAAAGAACATTATTTTTTCCTTCCTTACAGTGACTTATATCGCTTTTAGCACAAAGATTCTGTGTACTTTCTACACTGATCTACCTAGTTAAATCTCAGGTCCCAGCAGACTCTTTTTTTTTAGGAAAATAATTCTCTAGAAGCCCTATGTTAAATTAGTTAATATTAATTTGATTAAAAAATTGCAATGTATAAATTCCTTAGAAAACTCTTACCCAATTATAACACTTTAAATTCGAGTTAAATAAACGCAAACTTGTGGAATAAGGAAAATTTAAACTTTCAGCAATAATTTAATATAACCATAGATGTGTGTTTGGCTGAAACTAAGTGTTAGTGTAAATGTGGTGCTGACAATTAGAATGTGGGTTCTTCTGGACTCAGACTGTCTGTGATATTATTGAGTCCTAACATGTCCCTCTACTTTTTCCTCTTTGAACTATGGAGACAACTTAATTCTCAGAGCAATCCAAGACTTCTGTTGCCCTTTAAAGTCATTAATGTATTAGATACCGCTGTTTCTCTTCTCAGTAACTTGCAACTAAATGGCACCAGGACAAATTAAACCTCTGTGGGCACTGAAATCACATGACAGCTCTCAGTGATCAGACGATTATCCATATATTCCAGAATATGCTCATTGTTTTTAGCTTCTATTTAAAGTAAAAAAATAGTGTTTTTGTTTTTTTTTTAATTCTGAGAAGAAAATATGTTGATCAAAAGACAAAGTTGAATTTGGAAATTGTTGGATTAGTCCATGAAATCTCACTGGCCGTCACATCTTTCCCCTTAATTCTAGAAGGGGAAATTTAATCTTAATTCTGGGGAAAATCTGTAAGAGGGGAAAAGTCTTCATTTCGTAGCTCTATAAGTCACAGTCCAGGTGAACTTGGCTAGGTTCTCTTCTCAAGGTCTCCAAGACCAGAATCAAGTGTTAGCTGATCTGGGCTCTTATCCGGAGGCTCTGAGGAAGAATCTACTTCCATGCCCATTGAAATTATTGGCTAAATCCCGGTCCTTCTGGGTATGGGTCTCAGGCCCTCTGTCAACACTGGCTGTCAGCCAAGAGCCACTGGCTGCTCTCAGAGGCCGCCCACTTTCCTACTCCCAAGCCCTCTCCATCTCCAAAGCCAGCAATGCCACGTTGGGCCCTTCTCTGCCTTCCTGTTCTGCCTTCAGCAAAAGGAGGTTCTTTGCTTTTAAAGGTGCACAGATCAGATCCAACCCAACAGGATACTCTTTCTATCTTAAGGTCAACTCTGCCACATTATAGGACATATTTTGAAACAGTACTTTTAGAAATTCTGCTTTCCATGTCATCTTGTTCAGTCATTCTCCACTAGATATTTATTTAGCATCTCAAATATATCAAGTAACAGAACATGCACACTTGCTGGGGACTCAGCCGTTCCGTTTATTTACCACGTCAGTTGTCCCACTTCACTTTTTAAGTTGAAGTTAAGCCTGTGTGTCCTTTAATGCCACTCCTGCTTTTTGGAGCAACAAAAATAAGGATATGTTTTCTTCTGTGGGCTTGTCCTTTAAATATGCATAGCTCTATTTATTCTTTTCCAGTATAAACTCTCCCTAAATCCTCCGATTTTCTAAAATCATTAAGCTAAGGAAATTTTTTTATATTTCTCCTGTCCTGTGTAGTACAACTTGGAACTCAGACTCAAAGGCAATTTTTAACAGAGACTCAAAGTAAAAATATAATAACACATCTTGAAGGCTAAATACAGTAGCTATATGTTGTTACTTGTAGAAGAAATGGATGTCTTCTATAACTTCACACCTTATTTTGAAAGAATGTATCTTGTTTACTTAACATCTATATTATTTTCTAGCATTTCTGAGCTCTCAATTATTCCTAAATGACTCGAGACCTGCTTTGCACTGTTGTATGTTTCATAGGACCATTTTGTTCTCTTCTCTAATTGGATCTTTCTGAATTAAAGCAGTCAGAAAGTGATTCATATTTTTAGATTTCTTTCAAGGTGTGCTGACCAGTTACTATAAAGAATTCAGACTCCTTCATCCTAAAGAGAAACATTTGCCCTGGACAGTTTCATATTCAGTCACCTAATTAACCCTCTAGTCACTAGAAAATTAACTAAAATACAAGCACCTACAAACTTATTAGGATAGCTGACTAAAATATTGGTGTAAAACGCTTCACAGTAATAGTTAAAATGAGTCTTCATGGATCTAGAACACAGAACATGAGGTCAGTTTTGGAATCATAGGCGTGGATGTATTCATCACCTCCAGCCTCTGGAACTGCCATCTAGATGAAGTCTTATTTTACCCTCTCCCCCGAGTTGCTACCACAGCTCCTTGCACAAGATAGGGATTCAAAGAATATCGATTGAATTTCAGCATGTTGCTGTAACAACAGCTGCTGCTGGACTTAACTCAGCAGGAAAATCTGGTACAGATCTTGCAAAAGAAATCTACAATCACTGAGATAGTAACCGAACTGTTGGCATTAATCTTCTGTTTAACAAGTCATTTCCTAAAATTTAAATTAAGAGTTTGGAAATCAGAGAAGAGGATATCTAATATGGGAAACTTTAATTCTTTGTTTGGTTTGATTCATTTTAATAATAGAAGGTAAAAAATATCTTCACGAAGTTTTTTTAGTTTTTAGGCATAAAGGCACTTGAAAAACATTAAATAGTATACACATTTTGACAGACCAAACACAGATAAACTCTTTGGCCTTATTATTTTATTCTACATATACTTTAAATAGGTTAAGAAGGCTTTAAAACAAGCCAGGGATGTCTTTTTTTAATTTTCAAAGAAAATGAATCCTATTTTGGCTCCGAAAGTTTGTTTATATCTTGTACAACTCTTGTGACAACTGTTACTGAAAGTTTTATAAATTTTCTCCTTTAGCAATGAGAATTATTTTTCTACATGTAAAAGCAAACATCAAAGCAAATAAGCCAGTTGACATATTATAGTAATATAGTAACCCACCCTATAAATAATAGATGTATGTTGCTTCGCTTTCATATGCAAGATGATAAGAAAATATTAATGAGGATGAAAATGACATTTTCCTGACCCAAATTTAAGCCATAGCATTTTATGGCTTTGGAAATGCACCAGTCTATCAAAGGCAAAAAAAAAAAAGGACGAGTCAATTAAAATAAATGTGGTTCTATTTTTATGTAACCCAGAATATAATTTGAGGTACACCTATGCAGGAAAAACAGTTGCCAAGAAATTGCATTTCAGATCTACACCAGGCAAATCAGTTCTGCAGTGGGGCTGGTTTGATTTCCTAGGAAACTCAGGAAGGCAGAGCCACCGCCTGATGAATCTTTGCCACTGACACAGTGTCTAGCATAGCAAATTTGAAGATGAAAAGGTGTTTTGTTTTGTTTTTCATATACATATCCTTCTCTAAAGCAACTGCAGTGAAGGAAGAATTTCAGGCCTTGGGGTAACTTTAAGGGTCCTTTCATTCCAGTTTAGATTGTACACTCCAGAAGGGCGAGGACCCAGGGCATGCAACCTCAGTGGGCTCCTTCTCACTGACTGTCATCACAATGGCGGGAAAGCTGTGGGGCCCTTACTATGGAAAGCTCAGCCCGTCATGCCCACCGTGATAGCCACATGTCACACAGCCACGTTACTTCTCTCCCTTCTCGGCACCTTCCCTCCTTCCCTCCTTCTCCCATCAAGGTAGTTAGCAGCAAAGGCGGAAAGAGTCCTTCTCTGAAGCAAGTCTTCCTGGTTGAATCCCGATTCTGTTACTTATGGACTGCGTGACGTGAGTTACATACACAACCTCTCTGATGCTATTGGAATGAAGTGAGTTTACACATATAAAGTACTCAGAAAAACGCCTGGCATGAAACACACTCAGTAAAAACGAGCTATCATTCCAACAGTGATTCATTCATTCAGCGACTGTCACGTTCTCAGTGCTGGGGACATAGCAGGGAACAAAACAGACAAGATCCCTGACCCCACAAAGCTGTTATTCGAGCAGAGGGAGACTCGTGCACGGGGAGTGAAATACATAATAAGTGATACTTTGAGAAAAAGGTCCAGTAAGGAGAGAGAGTGCGATGGAGTTGGGACCAGCAAAGCCCCCTGCGCTGAGGTGGCGTTTGAAATGAAGGAGGGGTCCTTGATGGTCTGCAGGGAGCACACAGCAGTCAGGGGAACAGCGAGCGCTGACCAAAGGCCAGGCGGCCATGCACAGGTTGTGTCCAGGCAAAGCCCAAAGGTGGGCCAGGGGCAAGGGCCGAATGGCACAAAATCAGCCAAGAGAAGAAGGCAGGACGCAGCCGCACCGTGTGGTCAGTGAAGCCGGGTTCAGCCCTCCCGGCAAATGCAGGATCGGGCTGTGGTCGCAACTTCCCCACCCACCCACTGTTACCCAGCAAAACAGGAAAGCCGGGGCTTCCGGAGAGGAAGCCGGTGCCAGGAAAGGAACGTGTGTATTGTGCTCGGTATGGACTCTCGTCATCATCTCAGGAATATCTTTAGGAACGTAATAAAACGAGGTGGAGGCGATTAGCTGAAATGAGGATTGTCCTCTGTCCCTTCCCCACCAAAGCTACTTTTCCGAAATACCCAGATTATTGAGGGCACTCACTGCTGCGTGTAGCCTGTATATATAATTTAAAGTTGCCTTTATTTCCATCTGTATTTTAAATCAAAATTGATCTACTAAGACATACCATAAATATCTCTATATTAACTCACTCGAAAAAGCGGACTATTCATTACACAAATGTGAGTTTCATCTTGGCAATGATTTTTTTCTCCCAACCTTCTGACATCACTAAATTGAACCCAGATTTTCCTGGCTGAATCTATGGGAATAGAGAATTCATTTTTACAACATAGCCTTTTCCTTAAGTATCATTTCGTTGGATGATTTTTTTTTTTTATATACATCTCTCTAAGTTTTAGGTGTTCTATCCAATGTAAAAACATATGGGATATTCTAAAATCTATATCAGAAAGTCTCTAATTCTAACTTGAGCTAAATGATCTAAAGTGTGAGCTGTCTCCTCGCATGCAATATTTTCACAGCAGATGGGCGCCATGAATCATAGTGAAATAGGAATCTCCCAGGGCAGTGGGTACTCTGGCACCAGCACATCCCCATGGACACAGCAGGACTCCCCACGCTGTGGATTCTTTGGGACTTTCTCTGAGGAGGAGTTAGGGGGTACTAAAAAGGTGGAAGGGGCATCCGATTAAACTTTTTGCACATGAACAGCACATTACAAACGCTCCCTGACTTACAATGTGGTTACATCCTGATAAATCCATCTTGACTTAAAAATATCATTAAATACACCTAACCCACTGAACATTCCAGCTTAGCCTTGCTTACCTTAAACACTCTCAGAAATCTGACATTAGACCACACTTGGGCAAAGTCATCTAACACAAAATCTGTTTTATAATAAAACGTTGACAATCTCATATAATTTACTGAATACCGAACTGAAAGTAAAAAATGGACTGGTAGTATGGGTACCTGAAGTATGGTTTCTACTGAATGGCTTGTGTGTACCATGGTAAGTGAAAGCAATCATAAATTTAGTCTTTTTAAGTTGAGAGCGATTTGTACTTACAAATGGTGATATAATTCATTTCTGGAGAACAAAAGACATCTAAAAATTTGAGGGCACTAGATTTAAAATTTTGATTACATGCTCTAACAAGGTACTTATAAGGTTCCTGACACCTAAATACCCTTATTTTGCACAATGTAGCATTGGTCCCTAGCTCCAGGAGATTGCACCAGGAAACAGTGGCTGGCTGAAATGCAAGGCTGTGGTGTAGAGGTGGCATAAAGTAAAAACTCTGGCTGTCAACAGTGGCTCATGCCACTATCAGCCCCAGGTACTAGGGAGTCTGAGGCAGGATGATCACTTGAGCTGAGAAGTTTGAATCTAGTTTGGGCAATGAGACTGAGAATCCATCCAAAAAAAAAATGCTAAAAAACGCACACACAAAAACTCTATTACTTGAGTTCAGACATGATACTGAATAGTAATTGGTAGACTCCACTGAATTTCCTCTCTGGTTAATAGGACTTGGTGAAACACCCATATGTATAGGGAAGAAAAATAATTTTCTCTTCTACCTTCCATGAGTTTGTAGCTGGCACTCTGTAACAACAAACAAATTAACAAGAGAAAAACAAACGGAAATTTCATTACATGTATTTCTTATGTACACATGGGAGATAACCCAGAGAACTGTGTAATATAGAGGATTAAACATCATACTTACCACAACAGCCACCAATATCATAACTCATCTGAGGAATTACTGAGAACAAGACATTCTCCTGGCAAGCCTGGAAATCTTTTGTGACTTGGAAGGCAAGCCACCAAATAACTCAGTAATCCTGGAGGAGCAAAGTTCTGTCCTGTAGTAGTAAGGCTAATGTTAATTAAACATGAAGCATTTTATGGCAGTTCCTTGAAAGATTAGTGGAGAAAAATTGCATGTAGTATTTTTGGAGATCATTTCCCTTGCCACTCTTGAAGATCATTTCCTTAAGTACATACTCTCTGGGCACCTATGAAATCATTGCCATGGACACGCAGCCCCTGCATGTCTTTGCTTAGTAATCTTTCCACCCATCACGTATCTTCTCAATAAAAGGACTCTGCGAGAAGTGCTCAGTGCTACCCTGCATCTATGATTAGCCTCACCTCTTGCAGCATGTACTGTCAATCGTGTCTCGCGTGATCATTTATGTGGTTGCAACAGTGTAAGTCACTAGAGTATATCTCAAAGAAGTGTCTTAGACTTTAGGGACTCCCATCCTTCTCAGAAACAAAAAGGCAGAGTGTGAGGAAAAACCAAGTTGAAATGAGATGACCTAAGAGAGCAAGGGTAAGGTTTCTTATGCAGATTTAGATCAATTCTTTCTCTGTTAAAAGTCTCTACTGATTTAGTCATCCCTCTTCATGGGGTGGGGAGGAAACCCTCAAAAATGGAGATTTTCTTTATAAATACAAATTTCCCTTGTTTTCAGAGCTTCTTCTGTGTCTACAGTTTTCCTAAACAGATCAAAGTAATCATTATGCCATTTGAGTGCATGGTTGTAGCTCATAAACTGACACTCCAGAGTATGATGCTTGGACTTGCTGAGTTAAAATAAGAACCATGACTTTCTGACCTTCTCCTCCCCTCCAGATCCTCATCCCTGTTTCTCCCTAAAAGTGCAAGAAAAGGCTTTCTCTGAAGTTCCCCGTGTCTGCCTAAAGATAGATTCCCCAAAAGGAACTCAACTGTCCTGTACTGCTCCCTGAGAAACTCATCAACCAGGGAAAATGACCCCTGTCACACAGGAGAGACTAAAGGGTGACACCAGACTGTA
>NW_003852508.1:4649640-4668382 GCF_000181295.1 Otolemur garnettii | reverse complement strand
TGGCTGGTGCCTCAGCCGCTTGAGCTACAGGTGCCAAGCCACCTGTCACTCTCTCATAAGCTATTGTCACCTCCCTTCAGAAGTCTTGAACGCCTATTTTTTTTTGTAGCTCAGGATGCTGTAAAAACTTCAATTACCCCACCCTTCTTTGAGGCCCATATTTTGTGGGACTCCCATACATATGTGTGCAATTAAAATGATTTTTTACCTGTTCATCCCTCTACTGTGGGTTTATTTTATAGACTCAATTAACAAATCTTCAGAAGTAGAGAGAAAGTCTTCCTTCTCACCTACAGCAGTCTGGTTGTCTATGGTCACATTTTGGGGTTGTGTCCCCTGAGCCCCTCACATGATGATAAAGGTAAAAATGAACCCATACCATAAACATTAAGATCCAAGAGTAAACACATTGCCAAAAAAAATGTTGAAAGTGGCTGTTTGTTGACAGAGGACCTTGAGATGGAAGCAGATTTGGAAGAGCCAGGGAAGGAGCATGGGGGCTTACTGGCAACTGCGAAGCTAATATATTACAGGTAGTCAAAAATGATATTCCAGGTCCGAGTGACACTGACCTGGTATTTCTTTTCTTTTTTTTTTTGGCTGGGGCTTTGTTTGAACCCGCCACCTCCGGCATATGGGGCCGGCACCCTACTCCTTTGAGCCACAGGCGCCACCCCTGACCTGGTATTTCTTTTCAAGCATCCTCACCATAAACTTCCACTGAAGTTTCAGATTTTTATAACACACAGGTCTGTGACTAGCTAAGTAGTATTTTTTTGCTAAAATATAGTAGGGAAGTAATTTTTTGTTGTTGTTGTTTCAGTTTTTGGTCAGGGCTGGGTTTGAACCTGCCACATCCGGTATATGGGGCCTCACGTCCTACTCCTTGAGCCAGAGGTGCCACCCATAAGGCAGTAATTTTATAAATGACTTAATTCAAGGTATCCAAAATTGTTTCTCCACTATCTTTTTGACTATTTCTTCACAGATTTCTTACATTTGAGTCTCATTGTCAATGGAAAAGGATGAAAACTCTATAAAATAATTTAAAGAGGTTTATTCTGAACTGAATATGTTTGGCCATGGCCCAGAGAGCCACATCCAAGAAACCTTGAGCAAGTAGTCTCACCATGGTTAGGTTACAGTTTGCTTTAACGCATTTCAGGGATACACAAATTGTATGTGAAGTCATAAATGAATACACAGAAAGTGTACACTTGGGATAACCCAAAAAGGCAGGGCATCTCAAAAGAGGGGGCTTACAGATTGTAGATGGGTTTAAAGATACTTTGATGTGTAATTGGTTAAGGAAATGAAGCTTTGTCTGAAAGCTTGGAAGGTTTTAGGTTAAGATAAGGAACTGTCTCAATCAGAGACAAACCACCTGACATATACTAGACATATACCAAGAATCAAGTACTCTGTTAAGTAAATTGATGACCTGTAGTTGTGGCTTAACCTTTGTCTTACATGGCCTTAGGCTTGTTAATGATTTCGTATCTTATGGTTACAAAGAATAACTCTAAACGGGACAGAGCATAGCTAGGCATGTCTGATCTCCCTTCTCCTGTGAGTGGCAACTCAGCTTTAATCACCTCCCAAAGGTTCTGCCTCTTAATATTATCATGGTGGGGATTAGAGTTCAACATATCAGTTTTGGAGGGACACACAAATTCATACCATACCAAGAAATTTGGAGAGAAGGAAGCAAATATGATCTGTGCTTTACAGGTGAGTATTTGGATATGTTCAAGCAGTTGTGAGTAGGGAAGTAGTCTTTCCACGCGTAAGAAAAAGAGTGCAATTCTGAAAGTTTCTTCATCTGTACAGTTGATGTAAAAATTATGAAGGCTGGATTTACATGAACTAATGTCTGTGAAAGTACTTGATACAATTTAAAGCTCACTATAAATAAACCATTAATTAAATGTATTTTATTGTGGTAGTCATGCTATTATTTTGTCTGTGTTGAATCTCTTGTTAAATGTTCCTCCCAACTTTTCATGATTCAGGTAATCAATCCAGGGGTGACTCTTTGCTTCACATAGGGATGAAACATTCATGTCCAAAGGTTAATTGGTGATCACATGACCTGTATGCAGTGCCTGGTCTCAGATAGGCACATGGCCTGGGGAGAGGATAGTAAAGATTATCAAATAAACTCTAAGAGAAGAAGAGCCTAAGTCCTTAGGATATCATAAATTGGAGTGTCCAGGTGCCCGGGGCCATCTTTCCCAACATGTGGGAAATTCACTAGAAAGTAGAATCTGGAGATATAGACACATGTAGACCCAGAGAAAGAGATGGGGAGAGAGAGAGAGGAAGAAAGAGTCTAGTTGATATTCTTCTACTTTTTCATTCATCCAAGTACTTAGTGAATATTTCATGGACACTTGGGTCCTATCTCCAGAGAAGGAGCTCTTTTACAAAGTGTGCCTAAGATAGAGTTCTCTGTGTTGCTGTCGGAATTGTCCAACTGCCCTCACAAACAAGTCAATTGTTGCAAATTTATAGAAACCACCAGTAAAAGAAAATGCATTGGATTGTGGGGAAGTCTTCTTTAGGGCCTATTATAGAGGCAATACCATGGTTTCTCAGGCTATGCCACAGTTTCTGAGTAGAAGTAGGTGGGGTAGGGCCACCAGGCAGGGGGTCTTGGTTTTTCCAAGGGTATCATGGTTCTTCTGAGAAATAATTATATTTCAGACCCTAGCATTTTTAAGTTCCAAAAGAACAATTTAACTTTAAGTTAATAAGAAAAATTCAGCTGGCCAGTGAGTTAAAAAGCAACTTAGGGGTGGCACCTGTAGCTCAGTGGGTAGGGGGCCGGCCACATACACCCAGGCTGGCAGGTTCGAACCTGGCCCCAGTCAGCTAAAGAAACAATGAAAACTGCAACAAAAAAATAGCCGGGTGTTGTGGCGGGTCCCTGTAGTCCCAGCTACTTGGGAGGCTGAGGCAAGAGAATTACTTAAGCCCAAGAGTTGGAGGTTGCTGCAGGCTGAGACGCCATGGCACTCTACCAAGGTGACATAGTAAGACTCTGTCTCAAAACAAGTAAAATAAGTATAATAAATAGCAGCTTAGATCTAAAGTGTGCTTGCCTAAGGCTGGGCTTTTTGCATAATTACCAATGCCTAGACTCTAGAAAGATGCAAGTAGGATGAGCATCTTCCTCCCTATAATTTGGTAAACACTGAGTGTGAAATCTTGTATTATTGGGAGTTTTCCTTCCCCTTCTTATAGAGGCTTCTTGACTCATGAAGAGGTTGATAAACCCATCATAGACTGAAATTATTGTAAATCAAAGTCGCATTTAATACACCTCACCTTCAAACATCAGAGCTCAGTCCAGCCTACCTGCAACGTGCTCAGAACACTTACGTTAGCATTGCCTGTGGGGAGCTACAGCTTGCTGCCACTGCCCAGCATGTCAAGAGAATATTGTACAGAGTATCACTGGCCCAGGAAAATACCAAAATTCACAATGTGAAGTACAGTTTCTACTGAATGCATATGGCTTTCACACCATCAAATAGTAGAAAAATGCTAAGGGACCTGCATCCAGAATCTAAGATTGTATATTAAATAACATAATTTACAATAGGAAAAAAATGATTATTTTATAATAAAACTGGGTGATTTATTGCCTTAATTTAATTTTAAGAAAATAATGATGTGTTTTACCTTTTAGTGCCTGATAAATTTATTACCGAATGTAATACTGGGAATTTGGTCATGTCTTTGATTCCTTGCAGAAGTTTAGAATTCTGCACTAAAATTAAATGTAAGGGCAAATGTAAAGCTATTTGCATATTTTGTAAATATGGTATAAAACATGAGTTTTGAGTGAAAGGCATTTCAACTGAAATGTATACGAAACGTAAACACCACACTTTTTATTAAATGCTTCTAGAAAACCAAGCTAATCTAGAAATTGAATATTTGGGAAATTTTCCATGTAAACTTTTGGGGTATGGGCTAAAGATATGGGCTGCTATATTTTCCTATTATCTTTCAAAAATGTAATTGTATTCTAGTTTATCTAACCTATTTACATAATAATCTTAATTAACATTAAGACATTTTATTTTAGCTCTGTTTTTACAAAACATGACCTGGGAGGGAAAAGAATTTATCAGGCAAAGCTTCCAGGGCTTCAGTGCTTCATTGTATTTTGTTTTGTTCTTTGCTACTTAAATAAAAATGTAGAAATCATGCAAATTCAGAAGATTTCCTTTTTATTTTCCTGGGGAAAAATAGGAATATTTGATATGCCCTGGGACAAGAAAATTGGAAAAACCCATTTGGATTAAATATTATATATGTAAGTCAATGTATTTGATTATAAGGTGTATTTGTGAATCAAAACTGATAATAAAAGTTTTGATTTCACACTTGGATTTATTACTTATTTATTTATTTATTTTTGAGACAGAGTCTCACTGTGTTGCCCTGGGTAGAGTGCCGTGGCGTCACACAGCTCACAACAACTTCCAACTCTCGGGCTTAAGCTTTTCTCTGGTCTCAGCCTCCCAGTAGCTGGGACTAAGGTGCCCGCCACAACGCCCGGCTCATTTTTCCTTATTGTTGTGTAGCAGGCCTGGCCAACGCCACCGGCTCGGGCATGTGTCTGGCACCCTAACCACTGAGCGCAGGCACCGAGCCTCACACCTGGATTTAGTAATGTTAAAGAAATGCACCGAGAGAAGCGATATTTATTCTAAATGACTAGAAATAAATAATAATAAAGAGTAATATGAAGCAGAATTGCCCAAATTTTTGAGGGAAAAATAAGGATACACATTAGGTATGGGTAGTATGGTTTGGTAACCAGCCTAAGGGGCTTCATAGCAGAGCCCTGCATCCTCCGCTGGGCCCTCAGGGCACATAGAGTTCCAGTCTGGGAGGATCCCGGACAGGCTCGGCCTGGGCAGAGCAAACTCTGCGATTGCTCTGATCAGGCAAGGGGGTGACAGCAGGCTGGCATGCAGGGCGAGGGTGGAGGCCCAATGCTTGGAGGTGCAGAGGGAACTGGACTCTCTGGGCAGGCCACAGGGACCCATCTGGCAGCCCACCAGCCAAGCAGCCTCAGGAGCTCCCACTCCGCTGGCCACACATCTCGGCGACTGTCTCCAGTTGTGGCAGGGAAAGAAGGACTCCCGGGAGAGAGGAAAGGGAAGCGTCACAGAGCTGCAGCTGCAGGAGGGCGGTGTGATCGCATGCTTGCCGGGGGAGGGTCCTCCCCTTGTCTCTGCCAGCCAAGAGCCGGCCACTTTCTTGAGGGGCATTTTCCTGAAAGTTTGGGCCAAAAACATAGGTGCACATTATGTATGGCGAACTATTGTAGTACCTGTTATAGACGAAACATTGTGTCCCTGAAAAATTCCTATCTGAACTCTTACACTCAATGGGATATTTTGGGGGTGGGTCTTTTGGGAAGTAGGGCCTAAGGATAGAACCCTCAAGAATGAGCTCAGTACCCTTACAAGAAAAGGCAAAAAAAAAAAAAAAAAGAAGAAGAAGAAGAAGAGGCCACAGAGCTTGCTTGAGTGAAGGAGAAACTTCACAAAAAGCTCACTGAAAGATCAATTCAGAATTACAGCAGATATTATAAATAAGAAGAGGTTTATTTAACCCGGTACACAGGGAGAAACGCAGAGAATTACCCAATATCCCAAAGAGATGATTGTTAAGAAAGATGAATGGATAGAGGAAACAGATTAACTTATAAATAATTACCTATATTAGCTCAGCACCTGTAGCTCAAGGGCTAGAGCACCAGCCACATACACTGGGGCGGGTGGTTTCAAGCCCTGGGACAAATACAAGAAAATAGCCGGCCAGAGGTGCTTGTAGTCCCAGCTACTTGGGAGGCTGAAGCAAAAGAATGGTTTAAGCTCAAGAGTTTGAGGTTGCTGTGAGCTGTGATGCCATAGTACTCTACTGAGGGCAACTTAGTGAGACTCTGTCTCAAAAAATCATCATCATCATATCATCTACATTTCAAATGATTTGGGCCAGGTCTGGCTGAATTCTGGATTTTTTTTTTTTTTCCCTGCAATATAGTAAGATAACAGAGACAGGAAGGGAAATAAATTGTTCTCTAAATGGGTCCATTTGGTTGCACAGATATGATCTCCAAGGGCCTTTAATTCAAAATACTCTTTATACAAAGGAGTCACAGTCTTGGGTGAAATTGACTGAGATCCTTCATTCTCTTTCCTTCATGTGATGATACAACAACAAGTTGGCATTCTATAAAGATTCTGTTATGTACCCATAATTATTAAAGATTAAAAAAATGTTTAATATGGGCTTCAGCAACCTGAGAATTCTTCACTGGAGTCCATGCTGGCTTTCTAGTCTCAGACTTCCACCCTCCAGAACTGTGAGAAGTAAATCTCTATTGTGTGTAAGCCACCAAATCTATGGTACTTTTTAACAGCAGTCAAATAGACTAAGATAATAGCTAAAAGGTGGTTTGGGGGACATTAGAATGTTCAGCAATGGTCTTAAATTGAAGGTGAATGGGAACAGTGGAACCAATCATTCATCAGATAAGCGTGGAAATTGCTACACCAGAGTAATGTATCATGTATAACTCTATAACCTCTAAAACAAATAATTTGGTTGCAAATCTTTGTGTAATCAATGTAATCTAAAAACAAAAGGAACCACATAGAATCTTTAAATCAATCCAGTAGTTTTATTTTTTGTATAATTTTGCAGGAGGTATTGCAATTACTAAAATTTTAAATTTGAATAATCTTAAACTACACTAAAAATTTTGGAACAAGACATATTTTACTTGTGATCTGTTTTCTTAAATTGCCAGTAAAGCAAATAAATAATTATAGGTTTTAACAATCTTTAGTGTAAAAAAATAAATCTCAGAAGACCAAGAATTCAAGTAGCAATACTACACTGTTGTAAATAGGATTGGAACTATCAATAGTATTCATGCCTTATAACTTATTCAATAAAGTACATTTGCAGCTTAATCTTTTTCATTAAAATTGCCAAAAAGCAATGCCACTCTCACAATTCACCTTAGTGAACACATTCTATTGTCTTCTGTAAATTTTCTGCTAAAAGGAACTAAAGATCTTGGATAAATGGCTGATTCTAAGTCTGGCACTAGAAGTCATAAAATAAGCTTAATCTCTTACAATAGAAAGTAAGGAGGCTTTCAAGATTAACGTGGTTTCAAAAAAAGGGTGCCAAGATGATTTAATGTGGAAGGAATAATCTTTTTAACACATAGCCCTGGAACAACTGGATATCCACGTGCAAGAGTATGAAATTGGATCCCTATCTCACATCTTATACAAAACTCAAATTAACTCAAATTAAATCATAGGACTGAATGTAAGTGCTAAAACTATAAAATTATCAGAAGATCCCAAAGGCGCAAATCTTTTGGAAACTGAATTAGGCAATCGTTTCTAAGATATGACACTATATGCCTAAGTGACAAGAGAAAAAAATAGATGAATTGGACTTGATTAAAATTGGACAGCATCAAAATGGTGAAAACATAACACTCAGAGGATGAGAAAATATTTGCATACCATATATCTGATAAGGGTCTAGATCTAAAATATATAAATAATTCTTACAACTCAGCAATAAAGAGAAAAATAACCCAATTTAACAATGAGTAAGGAATTGAAATAAATATTTCTCCAAAGAAGGTAGACACATGGCCCATAAGCCTAATTCGTAATAATCCAAAAGTAGAAACAACCCAAATATTCATCAACTGACAAAGGCATAGGAATGAAGTACTGGCCCACTTCCCTCTCTTGGTTCAGACATGGCACTCAGGGATGTATTGAATAAAAGAAACTTAACTGAACAACAGCAATGTTATTTGTTCTTTAATTTTCCAATATAGTTATTTCTCATTTCTATTGAGTCTATCATAATAGAGGAAAGCCATTTCATAAATATCATTTAGCATCCTACTGGAAGATCAGGACTTTCTATCCACCTAAATATTGACAACATTCACTTTCTCTAGGCACTATTTTATTTTCATTCCCTAATAATTGTACAATAGCTTTAGGCTTTTCTTGAATGTCTCTTCCACAAATCACAAATATTCCCTTAGGCCTAGAAAGCTTCAACCAGAAGAGGTTTCCTCGAATGAAGACCACAGCAAAGTCTTGAGGCAATAAACACAGATGCAGAAAAATATCCTCAGATCTATTGGTGTAAACTGGGAAACCAGTGGGCTAGTACTGATTGTAGGATCCATAAACAACTTTTAATTGCTATTGTTTGAAGTTGCTGCAGCTAAACAAAGATAACTAGGAAGCTTACCTTTCCCTGACTCTTACCCTGTCCATTTTCTTCAAGTGTCTCTCTCATCACAATCTTGGGAAAGGGGGGTTATAGGATTGATGGATAGATAGATAAAATACGTAAATTTGTGCATCCTCAGAGAGGGGAATGATGAGGAAATCAGCCTCTCAATCATCAAAATACACACATGAAAAACCAACAAGAATTACTCTTAATAGTCCTCTCCCTTAAATAACCCTGATGACCTTTCCATAGACCTTTAACTTGTTATTTCTTGCCTTTTTTCTAGCAATAGTGTGACTTGCCTAGATTTCAAATACATATTTGACTTCAAATATATCTTGAAATGTATATGATCTTTTTTTCCTTTTCAAATAGACTTTTTGTCAGAGCAGACTCTATGGTAGAAACTGATGCAGCCACTCCATTCTACTACAATCTCACAGACAGAAATTATTGTCTCACATTTAAATAGAAAATTGAGATTTACACAGGTTAGTGATTTCCTTAACATTTTTCAGTTGCACTTATTTACACATCTATTTCCAGCTCAAATAAAAGTTCCTAAGGGTGAAGTTGCTAATTTTCATTTCTTGAGTGTCAAAGTGTCTGATAGAGTAGTTGTAGATAAATGCATTTCGATTTAAATTCAGTATTTCTGTCACTCACAACATGGGAGTAAGTGGTGCTTTGTACACATAATTCAAATGGAATTGTTTACTTCTCTAGTCCTGGCAGGCCGATTCTATGAAAAAACTCAAAAGTTACACAAGTATAGTAGTTCTTTTTTGTCCTTATCTTCTTTCCTTTATGTCTGCTTTCCTCATATTTCTTCCAGTGGGAACTTGCTGATTTTAAACCTTATAAAAGTATACCAAGCTTAGACCAGAGACACTGTGTGGTTAATCATTATCTGTAGGTTTTCTCAGGTCAACAAGTAAATCCTAACATAGATGATTTGCATATGAGCTCACATGTACAAAGTTTGATCCTTTTTTTCAGTATGCCATCACCAACAGAGATCTCTTTCTGCTTTATCAAGTCAATGTATGACAAGACTCAATATTTTAATGCCATTGAGGTAAATATGATGATGGACAATTTTTGGTTGAATGGCATGAGACAAATAAGTGAAAAATCAACAGGCTATTTGGAAACAAATTTCTCCTCGTAGTCACATGCTGTAGTTTCTGAGCCAGTATGGCTTTATGTTCTCTATAATCCAATTTCTTTGAAAATGGCTTTCAGTTCCTTTTCTGTGCACTATTGATGTTAAGCATGAAGGAATGCAAACAGTCCTACCATCAAAAGCAAATAGCATCTTACCACCCGGAATGCCCTGGCATGAATCCACAAAAACAAGATTTAACTCCTAAGAATAGCAGTGGATAGACAGAATTAATGGGTGGTCTTTCCAGAAAAATGGCTTATAAACTTCACTGAAGTAGTAATGTGATGCCTTGGTATCAACATTTGTTTGCTTATTATTGGCACCTTAAAACTATTGTATTAAAAAGAGAATCCACAACATTAACTAAATAGAAAATTTTAATGTGAAACGCAGAATCTTACAAATCACAACTGTTTTAAACCACAAACATTTTGCTGATAATTACTAATAATTTCCATTACTGACCTACCCACCTTTTAAAATATTTTTTTAGGTGATATCACTTACTTGGACTTCTAAGCAACAAATGAAATTTCTTTTCCCATATTGTTAAAAGATTTGTAATTGCACTGGCAGAGTTTTCTAAAAGTGAAGCCAAGACACTCACTGGCTATATTAAAAATCTACGGTGTAACAGAAAAAGGCACCAATTTTAAGGACAGTGCTATATGCTACATTGACAATGCTCCATTTACTCAAAAGTATTGTTTTATAAGGTTTCTTTCCCTTATGAGCTGAGGGGGAAAAACTCAATGCTCTGGATTAGGTTATACATCTTGTTGGTGAGTTATCACTAGCCATGCATTTTTTTCACTTGCCAAATGATTTCATCTTTTTGTTTAAATGAAATTACAGCAATGTTCTCACCAGACTAAGGCTGCCAAGAGATATGAGAGTAACATTACCCTAGTATAATTTACCGCTTGAAAACACAAATTATCTTCCATTTGCACTTTTCTAACCTTGTATGAAATATTTATGAAAAACAAACCTCTGTTTCTCTGATGATTAGATCATGAGGGTGGAGCCTTCCTGAATTGGATTAGTGCCCTTATAAAAGAGACTATAACAGAGAACCAGCTTATCCTTCCATCACAGAGGATACAGTGAAAAGATAGTGGAATGTCAAAGAAACACTCCCCCTTCACCCTTTAAAGATTCCCTAAGAAACCAATTTACAAAAAGAGATGAGCAGGAGAAGTGGCATACACATTTATTGATGTATGCAAAGGAGAGCGCCACAGAGCAACAAACCCCAACCAACTAACAGGGTACTGAAGCTTATGTACTATCTTGATACTAAAGAAAGAACAGGGGCTCAATGATGGACAAAAACAGGGTATGGTGGCAAATCAGATTATAATGGCAAGACAGATTACAAGAGGGAGAGAAGAGGAGACTTGACTAGCAAACATGGTCTGGTTATATAAATTACATCTCAGAGGTAGCAGCCCTCAAAGAGTATAGATAGTAAATGTTTCTTTCAGACCTTTAAAAAGGTCAGATTCTCAGTTAACATCTCCTAGATCAGAGAAGGGAAGGCCCTCACAGAAAACCTGACTCTATCAGTGCAGATTTTCTCAACAGATGTAAATCTCCCCCACAAAAGATAGCTTTACAGGGCTACTTTTGTTTGCTGGATCTCCAAACAACCATCTCAAAGTATGTCAAAATTCATTGGTAAGATATTTTTATTTCCTTCGGTAGCCATTTATGAGGAAGAAGATCCTCACCAGACAGTGAATCTGCCTGATCTCATACTTATCAGCCTCTAGACCTGTAAGAAATAATGTAGAAAATCACCAAAGTTTATGAACTTTTTGATACAGCAGCCCAAATGGACTGGTATCCATTGGTTTTTTAAATCAAGTGGTATTTTAAAACATCACGTGGACACACAAAAAACAATGGGAACCTACTTACAGTCCTCAATTTATAACTTCTACCTCTGATAATTGCTCAGCCCTGGCCTAAAAAGCATCATTCTCACAGTCTTCAATGAGACTAAGAGAGATGAGACAGTGATATAAATTATAGTTGGAGAGTTAATGATGGAAAGTTTTGATAAACACATCAAGGCATTACAAAAGTAACCCACCTAAACAGTACTGGGAGGCGGTTCTCCCTAAGTCTCTCATGTTTCAAAATACTGACAGCCTTTATTTCGGGTCATCTGTTCAATAGTTTACAAGGCAAACAAACATAGAAGATAGATATGAAGGCCCCTTATAGAGCAATAATGGATGCGTTAACTGTCCATTATAAACACATTTTCTAAGCTCATAATTCCTCCTGTATATTCAACTTACTGTATTGTGTTAGTCTGTGAGACTTGTGGCTCAAGAACTGGTGAAAATGCTAGTAATGTTCCTGCTTTGAGTAATAAAGTCCTTGATCTTTGACCCAAGAGTTTTGTGTCTTCTGCTACCATGCATAGAACAGTGGCATACATATTAAATTGCAAATACAATAAAATCTCAGATTATTCGTTATTCTTGACAATTGATGCTAGTTTTCTCTTCTACTCTAAGCACTCGCTACTGTGGTTGCTCTAAAATGAATAATCTAGTCTTCTTCCTGAACTGTTTATCACAATTCCCCAAATCAGTAACATTTCACTTTTGCTTTTGACAGTATACCATTACCTTATTCTGTATCAAAAGTTATGAACTACCATCATTTCAAATGCCCGAATCTTTTTCTATCTCATTACTTTTGTCTATTTTGGGTCTTCTTCACCTTCAGACAATTGCCTAGTGCTTAGCAATAAAGCAAAATGACCAACAGCCGAACAGTGGACCCATGTCAAAACTGTGGATTTGGAACCGTTTCACCACCAACTGATTGTATTACTTTGGACAAGTTATTTAACAAACTCATGCCTCAGTTTCCTTATCTATAAAATGAAGATAATAATAGTAATTAACTCTCAGATATCTGCAAATTAAACGAATTTATACATTAAATGTGTTTAGAATAGTATGTGGTATATAGGAAAAATGCAATGACGTAGCCAATTATAATTCAGTTGAACTTCCTTTAAAAATTCAGTGAAGGGCTCATTTTAAATGCAAGTTGTTTGTGATTTACAATCTAACTATACTGGGAAGCTGAATGATAATTTAGGGTTACAAATACGGTTGGGCTTTTCCCAGTTCAAATCTTTAGTAACTTAACACAACATTATTTTCATAGGCTTTCTTTTTGGAAAAAATCAACACCTCATAACCGAATCATCTACAAATGCTATGAGGGACCAAGCATCAACTTCTCTTTGTGTAAATGTATAAATATACTTTAAGGTTTAAAACAGAATTCCAAAAACTCTTCCATAGATGACCTTGTTCATTTATCATGCCTAAATATTATCACATGAACACTAGAAGTTTTCTTCATGCCCTAAGACAAAATTCAATTCACCAGTTATTGTTTGTCCATTTGTGTTTTCACTATGCTATGGCATTATTCTTAATGAGCAGATAGCATCCCTTGATTTTTTAAGAGCTGTCCTTTCTATTTTTCTAAGCCTATAACAATTAAAATAAACATTCCAAAGGGCCAAAGCAAAAGAGGAAAAGCTGCAAAACTCTGATTTGATTTTCCTACACTTTTTTCCCTCCTTATTTCCAAGCAGCTAATCCCCTCTCAAACAGTACAATAGAACAGCTAGACATAAAGAAAAGGAGGTAAAATTGGCCAGCCAGCACATTGTTCTTGCTAATCTGGACCATTTACATAAGGGTTAGAAGGCTTGTTTTATCATTTAAACAGGCTTAAAAGCCTCTTTGTAAATGAGATTTAGTTTCTACAAAGGAATGAATTCTAGCTATTTGGTGCATTTCTGCTAGACCAGCACTGGGAGCTGACTTGGCAGTGTCTACAAGCTACTTCTTTGGCCACATACAGTTTATGCAAAGATTGCTTCCAGCTGCCAAAACTGAAAAACATCAAGCTGATTAAATTCTTTTCTGGAAGTGAACAGGAGCAAGTTAAGAAGCCAATAATGGCAGATCTTCAACTACACCTGGAGAAATTCATCTTTCATACAGGTGCTTTAAAAGTGACTTTGGGCATTCTGAGCCCCTAGGATCTTCCTTTGAAGGGAACAAAATGGTGGACAGCAAAAGAAATTCTGGAGACAGAAGATATAAAATTGTCTCAAGCTGTAAAGTGAAGATAGTCCAAACTCTCTTATGTATTGTTGATCTGAGTGTCACTGGACACAGGATAAACTATATAACTAACTCCCTTGCCAATGTTAGCACAAAAGATCAATGGAAGAAAAAGATTGTCTTAACATGGAGAAGTACAAACTTCACATCAAAATCTTAGATTTTTAAAATCAAGATTATGTTTACACATACTATACCTATTATGTGTTTTACCTGGCACACCTTGAACAGATGTTCAGTGTGACCTTGGCCTGAGGCTCAGCAGGGTGAGTAGGACGGCCTTGGTTAAATTTGCTCCCAGAAGGTACCAAGGTTGTTACTCCCTCCATTCTTAAATCATTAAGATCCTCTGTAACAACACAAACAATTACAGAGAAAAAAATTAACTCTAGTAGAATTAGGGATAAAAGTCCATGTTTTCAGGTATCTATCAGTAGTTTGTTAAGCAAAGCATTATTTTATATTCCCCCTGTGCAAAAATCTAACTAAGTTTTTAAAAAATTGTTTCTAGATGTAGTTGGAGACAAATTATATGAGAAGATTTACAGGAGACAAAGTGGAAAGAGATTGAATATACAAACAGACAATGAATAGAACAAATGCGAAGATAGATTGCTGATTGATGCATACCACCTGGGGAGGCCAAAGTATAATCTCCACAGCAATCAGCCCAACACAGTCAGGATATGGTCAGTGACTGCCAGCTTCCCTATTTTTTGTCCTTGTTTCCAACCCAGAACTCAACTGGACAGAACCAAGTATGTTCTAAAATCAATTTCATAAATCTACTTCTAATAAGGCTGTTGTCAGCATCCCCATCCAACTACCTCCAATCAGAATGTACCCAAAACCTTCTTCTTTTTCACTCTTAACTTTTTCTTTTGGTTGTCACCTGAGGAGGACAGTAGTGTGCCTGCAGAGTTCTGACCCAGAGGCTTACCAAATCCCCCTTCTATTTTCCCCAGGTCTTCAATCAAGACTTAGAGATCTAGATTTCTGTTGTGATTCAGTTCTCACATAATTGGCACATGACCTCTTACTTTGTTCAGAGAACAAAGAAGCTTGTACAAGTGATTCTAATTACTTGCTTTGAGCTGTAGCAAAAGAAAAAAAAGACATAAAGTTTCAAAAGATAAATTATAATTTTGCTAAAACATAATCCATCATTGAAGGAATAATCTATATGATGAGGAAAATCACTCTCTTCTGATGAACTAAAGACTACAAAAATATCCAAAAATATCCCAGACTCTTCAAACAAGAATCTAGAGGATTGCTAGGTTTAATTGGATATTACAATGAATATCAGATTTTTCTAAGATGGTGACAGCTCTTAGTTTAAATCATAAATAAGCCTTTTGTAATCTGAAGAAGTCTTGTCAACAGACTCCTTCTACAGACTTCCCCAAGTAAAAGCTCTTTTGTCTACTTGTGCCTAAGCAATCTGGAAAAGCACTTAGGGTATTAACTTCATGGAAGTCATCAAAAACTCATCACCTTGACCTGTTTGCCAAGGCTTGGTCCCCTTGTTTAAGAGCATAGCTGCCATTTAAAAACTTGGCACTTCCTCTGAACTAGTTACAGGCTCCCCTCTTGATCTTATGGTTCCTGATGCAACACAGACATTACTACTGCCTGAGAACACACAAAGCTTTTTAGCTAACAAAGTCTGATGAGACTGTGGTAGTATCTCCCTCTCACATTACCCTTCACCAATGTAACAGTGGTGACTTCTGTTGCCACTGTCTTTCCTGCCCGTACCAGAAGAAAACCTCACAATTGCCTCAGCTAGGGAAAACTCTGTACTTTACTCAGTTTTTCTTCTTTAAGAACTCTTATTAAAAATCTTGACTCAATATTATTTGTTGATGGATCATACTGAGAGCACATGTAGCAAGAATAAAATGGAGTTAGTCAGGCCAGGGGACAAGACGACACAGCTAGTCTGCCTGGTTTAGGTCCTACGTGACCCTCACCTCATGTTGTCCATCCTTTTCATTTTGTCAATTCAGCTTTAACCTAAAAGTATATATCTTGAATAGGTTAGGGTAATTGATTTAGAAGCCTAACTTTTGAATTAGAAATGTTGTTTTGGGTCATGGGTTATGTTGATTATTATTTACTATAGGTCATGAGTTATGGCAGTTATATTGTATTTAAAATAAGAGTTAATTAAAAATAGACAGGCGTTATGGCGGGCACCTGTAGTCCCAGCTAGTTGGGAGGCTGAGGCAAGAGAATTGCCTGGGCCGGGGAGTTGGAGCTTGCTGTGAGCTGTGTGATGCAACGACACTCTACTGAGGGTGACAAAGTGAGACTAAAAAAACAAAAAGTAAGAGTTAATTATTGGGGTGGCTCCTGTGGCTTAAGGAGTAGGGTGCCAGCCCCTTATGCCGGAGGTGGAGGGTTCAAACCCAGCCCCAGCCAAAAACTGCAAAAAAAAAAAAAAAAAAGAGGTAATTATTGTTCTCTAACAAAAGGGGTAAAATGGTTTTTGCTTTGAACCTATATGTATAAAACCATGTTTTTGAAACTGTAAGGGCAGAACAGTATCTGAAAGATTATTCTCCCTGTTCTCCAGAACTGCTGGCCTTCTGATAATAAAGCTCTTTGAACCTATACTCCATGTCTACATATTGGCTGACAGACAGCTGGGCCCTCTTCATCCAGTAACAATACTTCAAAACTTAAAACTGGAGGTTACTGAGCAGGGCATGCTATAATTAATTAAGACCTTCAAATATAGCCCTCTACCTTAGGTAAAATCAGCCCACATGGCAGAACTGTCTTACTTACTTGAGTCTTTGTTGACTGAACAAAGACCTCAGAGGAAATGTATACACAGTATGCTTTAAAAAAAAATATGTAAGGCAAGAGAATTATTTGAACCCAGGAGTTTGAGGTTTCTGTGAACTAGGCTCATGCTATGGCATTCTAACACAGGGCAATGGAATAAGACTCTGTTTCTAAAAAAAAGAGAGAGATAAAAAGAAAAAGGAAGGAAGGAAGGAAGGAAGGAAAAATGATTTGGGGATGTGGAAGCAAAGGGTTTCCCAACTCTGCTGGAACCTCCATAAAAAAATAAACAAGATGTTTAGGAAGTTTTTAGACATACTCCTACTTCATAAGAAGGAAGCTATTATAAAGACTGAGGCTCATGAAAATACAAATAAAATGGAAGGTAAAGGAAATATTCTAGCTGATTATTTTGCCAAATTATAGCTTTAACCAAGTTCATGATCCTAATATTTTAAATAATAAATCCTTGAAATAAAGACACATAAAATATCAACATTTAGCCCCTGATTCCAAAAAGAACAATGCGAACAAATATGGTTCTAGCTTTACTTAGATAATCTCTGGTATTCTTGGTGGCACTGAGATAGAGAACTAGGATACCTTGCTTGATAAAGAGTCATAAGCTCCATAAGAACCACAGTCTCTGATGAAACAGAGATGATAGAAAAACTGGCCAAACCCGGCTATGAACCCAGAACCCAGATGACCATGAAAAATGACTTCAGGTTATACTCACTGCTCATTATGCCCTGCTCATAATGTAGTGGGTACTTAAAGAAACTCTCACCAGCACCTTGATAGTTTACCAATGCCATGGTAACTCCCATAAGTTATCCTGTATGGTTTAGAAAGGGAAGGGACTCTTAGGTGCATCAATTCTCCGCCCCTTTCCCAGATTTCTTATCCCTCTGCTTAACATAAAATTAACTAGAAGGCATAAATACGGCCCCAGAAACTGACACGATGTCATACTGGTTGCTCTGAGGCATAGCTACTGTGTTGTCTATAAGGTCGCCTTTCTTTTTTTCTTTTCTTACTTTAATAAACTTGCTCACTCTTGAATTCCTTCCTGGGTGAAGCCAAGAACCTGTTTGCACTTTAACCAGACCTCAGTTTGGAGGTCCACTTTCCTGTATCCGCACCAGTTGGCTTCAAATGGATGCTAGCTAAATTTCTCCATAAAATGACTCATCTTACTACGGAAAAACTGATTACTATCTTCAATCAGCATGGCTGGACAACCTTTAAAATGACAGCTGAGGTCATTTTTGAGTTATGTGTCACTTGTCAGTGACCTGACTCTGGAAAAACCATAAAGATGGGATACGATCAGGAGCTAAAGCTTCAAGGGGCTTTCATATACCTTCCAATGAGTTTTTTATAGATTGCACACTCTATGGGATTTGAATATGTTTTAGTTACCATACATCTATTTTCAAAATGGGTTGAAACATCTTGCTGAGAAGCCATAGTCTTTACCTTGCTAAAAACAAAACTGCTTGATTTTGTATTTCTAAACTTTATATCAAATATCCCAGGCACACACTTCACAAGAAATATAAAATAACATTACCCCTTACTCAGAATCCATGTTACCTTTCCCACCTACATTCTTCTGGAAAGATAGAATCAATGGAATCTTTGAAAGAAAATTAACAAAACTTTCAGAAACACTTGAGCTTCCTCAGTCAAAGGTACTCCCACCTGCCCTAATGACAGCACGGTTCACTCCCTTAAGGACACGTAGTTTATATCCTCTATGACCTGGTAACTGGAAGGTCTATGTGTTTCAGAATTTTACCTGTGATGCTCTATTCTGCCCCACTGCACACAGAGACAGCAAAATATTGTAAGAGACTCATATAATACACCCGGTTCTACTACTAAAAGGTTAAGGTCACATTCTTCAAACATCTTACTAAACAGCTTCTTTATAATATTCAGCCCTGAGATTTCACCTGTTGGAAGATACATCAAGAAAAACTGCTTTTGATTCGCATGAAAAGGGATCTTATCAGATACTGTTAATAATAAATACGGAATTAAAACTCACTGAAGTAAATCCACAACGAAAGAAGTCATTCAAAATCAACAAAATTAGGAGCCTATTCTAACGGGGACCTCAAACTGATAATTCTCAGAGATTCTCTCGAAGCGGCTGATCTTCATCGTCCACTGACGCTTTCAGACAACAGCTTCTACCAGGATGTTGTATCAATATCCCTATCTCATTTCTAATTTGATCTTCATCTACTTAATTACAGTCATTCTTCTCATTTTCTACAAACCC
>NW_003852508.1:4647950-4649620 GCF_000181295.1 Otolemur garnettii | reverse complement strand
TGGTTGTTACTCACCCACGTGGCCTTTTTTCTTTGATTCTTATTATAATTGTTAGATCAGAGTATAATCATGTTCTAACACTAATTCACATTATCCCAAATAGCAGCCCTGGAGCTTGCTGATTGCGGGATATGCCACCCCTCACCAGACCACCAGGATAAAAAAACCTTTGGAAAATTCCAGGCTCATCAAATGAGACCATAGGGAATTGTCACCAACAGCATTTCCATTTACACTTACATGGACAAATGGTCTTAAGCAAATAAAACTGTGACTTTGCTAGTGTCCCTCTCTCACAGAAAAAGAACCGATTGCTACAATCTATTAATCAAACTGTGGGTAATTACAGATTTGAATGTGATGACCTTTCTAGGATGATGAGTCAATTAGTGGCCCCCTGGAGAGCATAAGAGAAATTCAAATGTGTAACCCAACTGATGAAAGGTCTTGGTTCTAATCGCATGTCATGAACAATCCCTTTTTTTCTGGATCTTCATGTGTTCCTACCAGATAGTACTTCATTTGTGGTCAGATGGCTAGTCCTGCTTCCCTCATACACACACATCTCATGTACCCTAGGAATAGTATTACAAATCTTAATGGTACACAGACACCCTAACTCTAGGAATCATCAAGGCTGAAAATTTCAATTTGGATGTGAGCAGCAATATGAGGCCGCCCCTTGATTATTCAGGCACTTGAAGGAATTATTGATTCGTTGTTTATGCAAACTATTAAAACCTTTCCAATAGTGGGAATCATGCAAATGAAAGACTATAAATATATATTAGCAATGCTGGCAGAAATCATAAATGTTACTACTTCTACCCTCCATGGAATACAGATCCACCTCAACACTCTGGCGAGAGTAGTGTGGGACAACTGCATCATTCTGGATTTCTTGTTCACTAGTTCTGTTGGTGTCACTGCTTGCACTGTCACTACTTGCACTGTTGCTAATACTTCTTGTCATACTTGGAGCAATGAAACAAATAAGGTCAGAAGTTTATGGCAGCTTGAGGAAAATGCTACTTGGTCCTCACAATGTGTGAGATGTGTTCTTTTGACCTGATTTGGACAATTCAGGTTCTTTGACTATTGTTTTTGATTTTATCACAGTGATCATGATGTTGGTGCATTGAATTCTATCCAGAGTCTTTTTTTAACATTGATTTATTCCTTTTGAGAGTTTGCCAAATATTATACAAGGATAGATTATTAGGCCTAAATGATTCAGGAAGAACAATGGTTTGTTTCAGTCAACACTTGTTTATTAGTATTAATTTTTATTTTAATTATTATGAATACATAATGGTGTGTGTATATATATATATAGGGTGCAAGCAATGTTTTGATATAAGCATACAATGTGTAATAATAAAATAAGGGCAATTAAGATACTCATCACCTCAAGAATGTATCATTTCTTTGTGTTAGGGACATTCTAATGATACTCTTTTAGTTCTCTTAAAGTATACGATGTCTTTCTTTTTTTATAAAATTTTTTTTTATTTTTGCTTTCAACTTATGTTACTTCGAAGTTTCTTTTTTTAATGTTTATTTATTTATTTATTTATTTATTTATATTTCTTCCTCCTGTAGTGTTCTCTTGCCCCCCATGTAGCTGGGATCACAATTTTTGACTGTCTTGCTGTTGTCCTTGTAGAGAC
>NW_003852508.1:4646744-4647131 GCF_000181295.1 Otolemur garnettii | reverse complement strand
GTGATTGCATTAATATACATTCCCACCAACCGTGTACAACTGTCACCCTTTCTCCACATCATCACCAGCATTCATTATTGCCTGTCATTTGGATCAAAGCCATTTTAACTGGGGTGAGCTGTTTGTGCTCCTTATATACCCTTGTTATTAATGTCTTGTCAGATGGACAAATATTCTCTCCCATTCAATGGGCGGTCTCTTCATTTTCTTCATTGGAAATTTCAATTTGGAAGTGAGCAGCAATATGAGGCCACCCTTGATTATTCAGGCACTTAGAGAAATTATTGATTCCCTTTGGAATCCACAATTATTGATTATTGATTTCCTTTGCCAATCAGAAGCTGTTTAGCTTGATGTGATCCCACTTGTCCATTTTTGCATAGGTTA
>NW_003852508.1:4640517-4646332 GCF_000181295.1 Otolemur garnettii | reverse complement strand
TCCCCTGCCTGCCTTCAGGTCTCTGGCAAGTGCAAGTGATAGTGGCTGTTCCCATGCTATTATAAGATTCGAATAGCTGGATAAATATTCTCTACTTGTTCTCATTTGGGGGGTCTTCATTTGTTATGGTGGCAACCTTCAAATTCCTATCTTTGTCACATAGAGGAGATGTTAGGACTTCCTCTGTGTCTCCAGAGAAGGAATGGGCCTAAGGAAAGGAAAGTGTGTTGTGTTTCTGGGTCATTATAACAATGTTCTAACATTTATAGTTCCTCACAGGCACATTATACAGTGCTGTATAGGAGATGAGGAAAAAGTTTAAAGCAGAGGCTCAATGATCATAATGAATGATTTAGCGTTTTGGAGAGCATTTTACTAAATGGTTTAATTCAAATGTAAGCTTCTCATACATTTACATTGTAATTCTATGATGGATTTAGGGTATATCTGATACTACTTAAAAGAGGAAATTGAATATGTGAAAGAAGATTGTTGCAATGAAGCAATAATCTTTTGGGGACCATATTGCTAAAAGTTGCTTCCCCAATTTTAAATCTGAAGCCACAGAGCACAGCACACGGTAATGAGTCCTTCAAACTGACATAAAGAAATTACGTGGTTCATTACAGGCTAGAGAGTCCAGACGTGCGGGTCCCTTATTACCTTTCAGGACACGTTCAAAGGCAACTCTACCCTTTCTTTACTACTAAGATACAGAATAGTAGTATGGAGCTTCATCATAATTATCTAAGCAGTTTTAGATTGCTTGGCATATAGAGAGAAGGTAATAAGACATGAATTTTATGACCACATTTTATGAACAGTAAAAACTCCCTGCCAGTATTCTCCTTTCATGTGTAAATTTCAGGATTGTACTTAACGTGACTTTTTGGAGATTTCCAAGCTATCCCTACGCCCCATCTGGATAGCACCTCTTTTTTTGCAGTTCAGAGTATCACAATTGCTGCAAAAAAGGGAATCCTAGCGTCAGACTCCTGCAATTCATTTGCTGGCTCATTGGTGACTTCGGAGTGCTGTAAACTGAAACTGTTTCAACAACTGATACAGTTTGGGAAGGGTCAGAGGCAACTGTGGTGATGGCAGTGAAATTGGCCTCTCCAGTCTCAGGAGAGGCCTCACTCTGAAAAATACTTATTCATTCTTTTTTTACATGTACCCAGTATTCACTCTTTTAAGAAAGTTTAATGAGCTCCTAATGACGACTGAGTCCGGATGAAGCTCTAAATGGTGATATAACTGTACAGAACCCAGGCTCATCATAAGAGGATGCTATTAAACTATGTTTAATTTGCAAAGTACAAAAATAAAATGAAATACAAATCTAGGTCTCACTAGCTTCATTTCCTTCACAACTTTATTAAAGGAAACAAGTGTCTAGGATTGAATAACCAAGAGAAAGAAACAGAAATTCCTAAACTTAGGACATTTTGCAAAGTTGGCATAAAAAGAGAGAGAGAGAAACACATTAAAGATTTGGAGTCAGATTCTGTCCAGAGACTTTTCAATATTGCACAAGTCAAGGGAGAAGACAGACACTGGGAATTTATTTGAAAATATTGAAAACTTAGACTATTTAAACATCAGTGGTATTGAAAGAGTTAAAAATATACCATTCTGATATATTGACTATCTTGAGTTAAAGGCACTTAAAAAGCAGCAGGTGCAAAATCTCTGACCATCATTCTAGTTCTTAAAAGCAGTTGATGACATTCCCGCGTGAGTGATGCCCCCTATACTACAAGAAAAGCAACATTTTTATTGTCAAAGACAGGAAACTGAGACAGAGTTCTGTACAGATCTTGTTAACATAACACTTATATTTTAACTTTCTCAACATTATTCACTTGGTTCTTCATATAACTGACTATGTTTTGTCTTTGTAACTGACTTTGTTTTTTGTGTCCTCATTTTCTTTTGAGGGTTCCTATGCCCTCTTCTTCTATGATTGCTTTCCATTCTCTCTTTCTCTCTTCCTTCCTTTCTGGGTCCTTTTTCCTAAGTAAAACTATCTTCCAAGCTGTTCTCCACCATGTCCAGCCCAGTACTGTAGATACAGCAGATATACCCTCTTTGATTGCAAGTAGATACTAATTCAATATGTTAAGAAGACATGTTGGCCACCTACACATTTCTTAGAAGCAATCAGAAATACATTTTTTACAACAAAGCATCTCATAATTGGTACGATAGCAGTGATATAGAAAGACCACAACTGATGGGATGTTTTAAAACATACTTCCCCTATTTTGATACTTTAAAATTGATTTAATAAATGGGAGAAGAATGTTAAGAAGATAGATAGCGATACTATAGTGTGATCAGCTGATCCTTGGAGGGCAGAACGTCTTAACTGTTACAGGAAACACAGTGGAGCAAGATGACTGATGAGAAACCTCCCGCAATTTTAAACACTCAATTCAACAACTATCTTTCAAGCCACGACCTTCAGAAGAAGCGAAATCAAATGAGTGATCATACTATCTGGTTTTAATATGATGTCAAGAAAAGAGGCACTGAAGGTAGCAGAAAAGACAATTTGCATTCCCCATGCCACCCCTCCCACCCCCGCCACCTCTTGGCAGTGCCATGAGAATCTGTGTGCCTGCGGGAGGGAGAGTGAAGTGACTTGGGGGCTTTGCATTGAAACTTGTGGCTGCCCTGGCACAAGGGAACCTAACACAGTAAGAATTCTGCCAGTGCTCACTGGAGGGAGATTTTGAGGAGCCAGACCAGAAGAAAATCCACTCTAAAGCCCAAGTTCTCCTTAGCACCCCCAGCAGGAACAAAAGAGCAGCCTGGAGCATAGAATGAATTCACAAGGCAGTTGGTCCACAAAACCTGTGTAATTTCTGTGGCTGTTCTGGCTCAGAGCAAGTCGACTTGGGGTGCACATGACCCACTGAGAACTGGCAGATGTGACCAAGCCAGTGCCTGTGTCACCTCTCCCGGTAGCACAGCTCAGGGAGAATCTTCTTCCACTTAAGGAAAGGAAGGGAAGAGCTCAGAACACTCTGTTTTGCAAGTTGGGTACCAGCTTGGCCAGAGTAAAAAATGTACCAACCAGAGTCCTGAGGCCCCCAAGTTCATTCCTTAGTTCCTGGATGGTGTCTCTAGACCCACCGTGGGCCAGAAGGAAAGATGCTGCCCTGAAGGGAAGGACCCGGTCCTAGAAGGATTCCTCATCTGCTGAGTAAAGATGGGCTTCAATACACATAGAGGTAGCCAGGCCACAATCACCACTGACTTTGGATGAGAGGAGGCTGGGTTCAGGTGTGACCCCATGCAGGTGGCCATGGGGGAGTGCCCATGTCACTTCTCCCCCAAATCGAGCAGCTCCGCACAGAGAGTAAGGGAAGGGAGTGAAACGCTTTGCCCGATAATTCAGGGAATTCTCTCATACTTTATCCAAGTCCACCAAGGCAGTACCACCATTAGTCTGCAAGAGTCCTAGTGTTACTGGATTTGAGGCACCCTCAGTGCTGATATGGCTACAGTGACCAAACGTAGATCACAACACACAATTTCCTTTGAGTATCTGAAAGCCTTCTCAAGAAAGACAGGTTCAAACAAGCCCAGGTGTGAAAATTAAAATAAATACCTATCTCTTCAATGCCTAGACATCAATGAATATCCACAAGCATCAAGTACCTCCAGGAAGACATGACCTCATCAAGCAAACTAAACAGGGCACCTGTGACCAGTCTCAGAGTGATGGGACAGGTGACTTTTCAGACAAAGGATTAAGATAACCATCCTGAAAAGCTCAGTGAACTTCAAGACAACACAAAGGAATGTAGAAGTGTATCAGGGAAATTTAACAGAGAGATGGAAAAATAATTAAACAAAAAATCAAGAAGAAAATCTAGAGCTTAAGAACACAATTAAAAAACTGAGATATGCATCAGAGTCTCTCAACAGCAAAATTGACCAAGTAGAAGAAAGAATTACTGATTTAGAAGACAGGCTATTTGAAAATACACAGTCAGAAGAGAGAAAAGAATAAAAAAGAATGGAGCACACCTACAAGATCAAGAAAATCATCTCAAAAGGGTAAATCTAAGAGTTACTAGCTTAAAGAGGAGGCAGTGAGAGAGATTAGGGTAGAAAGTTTATTCAAGGGAAACAAGAAAGAAACTGAGGTTAAAAAGCAAACAAACAGAACTGCCACACAAGGTCTCTTGGCATTTGGCGCTATTCTTACTCTTCCACACACCCCTGTGTTGCACAGGCTAGATTAGGAATTGCATTGCTTCTACTATTTTACTATATAGTTCTCCACATAGGGTTTAATTTTATCAATGAACTGTAATCATTAGAAGATTTGGAAAGTAGACACATTTGTTTTCCTCTAGCAGCAGTCCCAGTTGGGTGGGCTTTGATAGATATGAGAATTGTTGGTTGATTACTTTTTAAAACTCCATATTCCTCTGATGTTAATATTTCTACTGCAAAGCATTTATAACATCTGAAGCAATCTCTTGTAGTTCTCTACCTTTGAATGGCAATAGCCAATACCTGACTCTGAACCACAGCTTCAGTCCATATATAAAAATTGGTGATATCAGGCTCCCTCAACTTTCGACCTCCAGCCCGAATATCTAATTCCCTGTATTAGAGCCCTTCATATTTTAATTATGTAGACTAGTTTCAGTTGAATGAAACCTGGTTTATACACAAATTATTAGGAAGTTAAGTAAACTAGGTGACAGAAGAATAAATGTAAACAGAACAGAGCAGGTGGCAAAGAACTTTTCAGTGGGATAGAAGAACTTGAAAAAGTACAGAAAATTGAAAGTAGATTGTACTTTCTGGAATGTTATCCCGCTAATATGACTACACCTGAGATGTCAAGGGATAGCCACAAGTAATATTAGGAGAGTTTAGTCTTGGATCACAATGGGAGGTAGTGTGATGAATTCTGGGATTTAGAAAGATAACTCCAGATGTATTTATTATAAACCAATTTATCCAATAAGTCATTTTTTAATAATTTACAAAAATTAATTTTATGAACATTCTTTTGAACATAGTACTATGAAAATACAATCTCCGTAACATATTCCTCAAGGAAATATATTTCATCCACATATTCAGTGAATGATTTTATAAATATATGAGTCACACTATATATAATATATAAATATAGGACACATTACTATAAATGCATTTTTCAGAATATTCTTACTTAAGACTGTGTAAGTATATACTCAAGTCTGTATCAAAAATATATTTAATATAGTCAACATATTTAGAACTATACTCGCCAATGCAATGGCCACTAGCTACGTGTTGTCACTGAGCACTTAAGATGTGGCTGGCTGATCTGAACTGAGCTGTGCTGAAAGAGGAAAATACATACAAGATTTGGAAGACAATACAGAGAAAATAATGAAAGATTCCTAATGTATAGCTTTTATATTACAACTACATGTGGAAATAACAATTTTATCAACATGCTACATAATGCTAAATAACAATATTATCAATAATATAAACATTAAAATTAATTTTATCTGTCTCTTTTGTTGTTTTTACTGTGACTACTAGAAAATTTTAAATTACGTTGCACCATTCTGTGACTCATATTATATTTCTATTGACCAGTACACTTCTAAAACATATATTCATGAAGGTATTAATAAATATCCTATATATTTACTTATTATTATTTTTTTCTTTTTGAGACAGAGTCTCACTTTGTAGCCCTGGGTGGAGTGCCATGGCATCATTATAGCTCACAGCAACCTCAAACTCTTGGGCTCAAACCATCCTCTTGACTTAGCCTCCCCAGTAG
>NW_003852508.1:4636566-4640006 GCF_000181295.1 Otolemur garnettii | reverse complement strand
AGACACACAGACACACCTATTGTTCATTGAGTTTAAAAATCCTATTTCTCTTCTGATACTTCAAAATAGGAACCCATCTTTTTTATTACTATTGTAATCTCAGTCTCAGAAGTGTGACTGGCACAGAGTAGGCATTCATTGATCTTCATAGACCATAAGACTTTGTATAATTTAATAATTAGTTCATTGATCATTTGAGAAATTGAACTTTACAGAGAATTAACTTTTGGAATACTGGTTTTTGAGGAAATACTTTTTTGGTCCACTTCACTATAACCACCAGAAAAAAAAAAAATCCTGGAAACTAGGGGATATGGCAGAAAGAATTTTGTATCAGTAGTTCGTGCATAAGTTTTGGGGGCCTGGAGGAAGGGAATAGCACTAAGAGACAAAGCAATGTATTGTGAGGAAATTTCAGAAGAAGATACTATAGGATGTAGCTCATGATCCGTCATGAAATCTGAGCAGCTTTCTCCACATTACCACCTCTGGGGAACACAGGAAGAGAGAATACTTTTGGTTTCACACATGCCGAGATGAAGCGATCTTCAAGATATCCAGATGGATGTGTGGTAGACAGTTAGAGGGACAAGTCTGGAGCCAGTGAAGGAGTTTGGAAGGGAGTTCCAGACCATCTGGCTGAGAAAACCTGGAACAATTATCATCCCAGTCAAGTCAAGCAGTGACACTTTTTGCATCTAACTTTCTTTACAAGTGAAATGTGTGCATTATATAAATTTTATATTTTAAAACTTAAAAAATAAAGAGACTATTACACTTTTCTTTTCTTTTTCACAATTGAAAGCCCAAACCAGTAACTTATTTTTAAAGTTAGTAATTTATGATAAAGTTGTTATCTTCTGAGTCCCCGGAACACTATAGAGAAAAATGAACTAATTTATGACTAAAGACATGTGAGCATTTTATCTTCACGCAATGGCAAATAACCAAGAATTAATCAAGCAAAAAAAAAAGTGTTTTGATTTAATTTAAGGAAATAACAGCTGCCTAGATGAAATAAGCCCAGGACTTTTATTTCATTCAAGTGTAATCCACGAAATAATTTACAGCTGCTTGACCGAGGCAACACGGGAGATGAGTGAATTTTCTCATCTGTTTCAAAGAACTTTATAACAAAAATTAAAAGCTTTTCAAACCTAAGTCTTTTCACAGTGATTCAGTGATAGGTTATGCAAGAATTCTACGGCACTTTTTCCCAGCATCGCAATTGATTTGTTGATTTACATTGATAAAGCTGATTAGGTCAAATGTTTTAAGCAGATGTTATATATTTTGAGTGAATTATTAAAAATAAAGCACATGTTAAGAAAACATCTCAAAAATTAGGCAAGTTTAAATCAAATGTGTATGGAAACATTTTTGTTATGTGAGACAGCTATTTTAAAAAAAGAAAGAGGGAAAGAAAGGAAGGGGAATAAAACATATTTCACTGTGCTGGGACATATTCTGGTTGAGGGATGAGAGAAAGATGTTAAGGTAAGGTTTCTGCTGGTTTCTATTTTTACAATCATTCAAATAAACAGTACAACTTGAAGTTCATGAAGTGCATAAATGAAAATAATCAAGTTCATAAGAACAAAATGGTAGAACTCAGAAATTAGGGGCTTTGATTTTCTAGATGAACTTTGTTAAAAAAAAATTAAGTTAGAATTGCATTTGGGGGAAAAAAGCCTTATGGAATTTAAATGCTGTGAAGTTTCCATTATAACAGCATGAGAGAAAGTAGGTTACAGGATTATTTACTCTCCTTGACCACATGAGATTAATAAACAAAGAAAGTGATCAGACCAGTTACGTTTAGGGAAAGATGTTTATATACATTTAAATTTATATATATTCTGTGTATTCCATTGTTAACTGAAAGTAATAAGACACTTCCTGAGATAGTGTTTGTTAGCTCCCAGTTCCTGTTTAATTTCTCTGAATGTAACCACCAATAGCCAAACACAAAAGGACCACAAAACTTCTGTAAAAATTTATAGGCTAGAATTTGTTTGCTTAGATTGCAAACGAATCACAAGACTGGTACTGATTGAACCCCTCGTTATATAAATTGTGAAGGCTCTTCTGTTAGGAAGAAAAATTACGACATCTGGGGGTGGTTTTCTCCTTTCCGTCTGGAAGAAAATATTAGTTCTAGCAAATTCACATCCAAACACTATCCAAAGCTGCTTTTCTGCATTAGAACACATCTTCATTTTTCTTAATTTTCGTCCACCACGAATTCAGAGGGTTATATTGTATGTGCCAAAAAAAGAATGACGTTTATCTCTTGAAATTTTTGCCACGCTCTGAAGGTTTGACAGATAAGAGATTAGAGTTTGTGAACATTTCTCTTTCATAATGGGTGGTGCCTGTGGCTCAAAGGAGTAGCGTACTGGCCCCATATGCCGGAGGTGGCGGGTTCAAACCCAGCCCCGGCCAAAAAAAAGAACTGAAACTCCAGGCATGTGGATTCCTGTGAGGGAAAGGTTGTATAAGCAGTGAAGTGACAACACGTTGTGACCAACACAGAAATCTAGAGGTCGGGGAGCAGTATTAGGGAGCAGATCCGAGGAACAGTAGAGGAGACCACAGATGGGATATCAGCAAAAAGCTGAGAAGTAGATGTGTTCAAGAATACAACTGGAAAACAGTGGGAGAAAGTCTAGGCAAAATGCTCAGAGTGCAGACACGAGGAAGGCAAGGATGCCGCCCATGCAGTCGTGCTAAAGTGTCGATTCACCTGGAAGACAAGGCAAATTATTTGTTTTTGCAGGGTAACAGGGAAAAATGTGTAATTTTTTTCAAATATGAAAACCATTGCAAAACCTTGCAAAAGCTCATCATTTTAATTACTAAAATGTATTTATTAAATTTTATCATCCCAAGATGTGTCTCTAACTAAAGAATCACACAGCAAATATTCCTTGACAGTTAAAGTCACTCTTTGAGAAAGTTCTTCTCATCCCAATGGTTTAGTTACAGAATGACAGCAGACTCTGTTAGCTAAAGGCATGATTTCTACCTCTGCAAGTGATTGATACATCAAACATGTACTCGTGTTACTTCTAATCTAATTGTTGGCCCTACTTTATATAATTTTAAGAGTCCTACAGGCTCTGGACTAAATAAATAAGTCCTATATTGAGAAATTCCTATGTGAACTCTACTAATTTATTGATTGCTGGTGAATTTTGACCATAAACTTTATAATTATACCCTGAACCATATTTGATGAAATTCTGATTCTTGATCCAGACCGCAAGTATTAATTGAACTCATTTTGATGAGCATTTCTTTCATTAGGTTTTTTGAAATGCTAATTCAAAAACGTCTTGGGAAAGAGCATGTTAGATTTACACACTAATTGCTACAGACCCAATTCTAGCAGTTTAGACCACACTCTAAACTTATCTTCAGTAAAGTTGACTCTGCCT
>NW_003852508.1:4636057-4636403 GCF_000181295.1 Otolemur garnettii | reverse complement strand
TTGGATGAGGGACATCTTCCACCCGCCATTCCCTTTTTTCCCCTTGTCTTCTGCCTTTATATTTGATTAAGTCATAAGCTTGGATAGTATCCTTCACTTACTAAACCCTTGACCTTGTATACGTCTTTTGCTCTAACTATCCTCCATGTGTACTTCACTCTTTTCTCTTTCATCTCCCCATGGATGTTTAAATAACATGGGAATTATGGAAAATTTAAACTAATATTTATAAAAGATAAACTGAACTTTGTGCTATTGATCTTGATATTTCCATCATGTAATGTTCTCAGTGAAGCAAATTTTCACCAACTAAATGTCCATTAAAAAGTAAAAAAAAAAAAAAGGA
>NW_003852508.1:4632479-4634938 GCF_000181295.1 Otolemur garnettii | reverse complement strand
TTGGCGGCCCGGGCTGGATTCGAACCCGCCACCTTGGGTGTACATGGCTGGTACCTTAGCCACTTGAGCCACAGGTGCCAAGCCACCCTGCTGTCTTTCTTTATTATCTCTGCAATTACACAGTTTATTAGTTGTTCATCCTTTATTCATTAATAAATTGCCTATTTGCTATCTTACGACCATTCCTGGAACATTGATGTTCACTAGTAACATACTGAATGACCGAGTGACTAAATTATCTCAACACCATGATATACATGTCATTATTATCTCCACTTTATAGGTAGGGGGAATGATAAATAAGGTCCCTTAGAAAGTCTAAAGAATTTCCTCAAGGCACAAAAGTATTGAAGGGATTAGAGGGGAATTGAAGCCTTTATACATATATATATATATATATACCTGAAAATATCTTCAATATATGATTTCTCAAATTAGTAGTTGTATAACTTAATATAATATTATTTGCCTTCTATGTTCCAATAAGCTCATATCTACTTATCTCCATGTATAAGACACTACTCTTCATGTCAAGTTTTCAGAGGAAAACTATCATTTGTTGAGTGTTTACTAATGAGTCTTTCAGGTGCCACAGGGACTGAATATTTGCGTCCTCCCAAAATTCATATCAAATTGCTAACCCCTAGTGATAGTATAAGGCGGTAAAGCCATTAGAAATAATTAGGTCATGAGGATGGAATATGTATGGATACTCCTTTCCACCATGTAAAGATACAATGAAGGGATGGTCATCTACAAGGAGGAAGGGTCCTCAGCAGAACCCAACCATCTGATCTCAGACTTCCAGCTTCCAGAACGGCAAGAAGCAAATCTCTGTCTGCCTGTGGCACTTTGTTACAGCAGTCAAATTGACTACGAGCTTTCCAATGTTAGACCTCATTTTGTCCCAAAGACAGCATCTAAGGCAGTTGTCAACCATTGGTGATCCTTCCCCCATCTACTGCAAGGGGACGTTGGAACAATGAGTTTTGCTGTCATAACTAGGGGTGGGAATGGGAAGTGGGAATATGTCCAGACATAAGGGCATCTAGTTAGTAGCGGCCAGCCCCCCATAACTATGAATTATCCAGCCAAAATAATGCTGGGGTTGAGAACGGCTACTGTTTGGGTTGTTGACTACCCTACTTACTGCATCCCAGGCAGGCACTATACATGAATTAAATGGGTAGGTATAGGAAAATAGATATTCTTGGCTGGGGATTGGACAGCATTTGAAGGAGCTTCATGTGTGGGGCAGACAACAGTGGAGGCCGAGTTTAGTCTATGGGACCTGACATTTGAGTTGGAGATTTTTGTTTGATTCCGTTACACTGCTAATGTGCGGTACAGCCTGTATCTGAACACTAAGGCATGGTTCTTCCAACCACAGCATGGCAGCGCTGATTAATTCCACCTTCCACAGAGATGACTTGGTCTGTCCTGGCTACTCTACTTGTTCCTCAACACCAGTCTCAGTATCTCATCATGTACCCCACCCAAGTGATATCTAACTAATGGAAATTGAGTGAGAAATTTCATAGCTCTATGGAAGAGACAGTTAAATTGAACTTTGTGCAGCAAAACTTCCCCCTAGTCACCTTTGAGCATCTTGGCTCTTTCCCTAATTTTGCTCCTGCGGCTGCTCCGCGTCTTGCATCTCATCCTGTCTTTCCTAACTGCGACTCGTCTCCAGGCCTTTTGAAGTAAAACTGAACTCACTCTGTTTGCATTCCCGCTAAACACTATGAATAATAAAACAAAGATCTCACCTTGAAATTTATTTTCCGACCATATATAAGAAAGTAAACAAGAGGAAAAGAGAAGTAAATTTTACTATGATGAGCACGTCTGTGTCAGGACGACTCTAGATGGCCCCATGATCCTGACATTCTGGTGTTCATGCCAGTGTGTAATGTTGTCCTGTTGAAAGTCATCTGTACATAGTGATTTGGCTTCTACCTAGGCGAATGCTGTCAAGTGGATTGGACTTCACTCCAGGGACTGGGTTATGGGAGACTGTGACTTCCATTTTTCTAGCATGCTTTCTCCACTGCCTTCCTTGCTTGGCTACTTACGTGTAATAAGGTGCTACACGGGGGAAGCCCACGTGAAGGGGGCTGCTGGTTCACTGATGAATATTCTTTTCTGCCATGGTCAGCTAGGAACTGACATTAATAAGGAACCAAATTGTGCCAATATCTGTATGACCTTGGAGGCCGATCCTTCCCAATTAGAGTTTCAGAAGAGACCCCACTAGCCCTGGCACCTGATTACAACCAAATGGGAGACCCTGAGCTAAAGGGCTCACTCAGCTAACTCATGCTCAGGTTCCTGACCACAGAAGCTGTGTGTTGTTGTAAACTGCTAAGTATTTAGCTGTGCGCTATACAGCCACAAATAATAAATGCAACATGTAGGCAATTCTTCTTTTTTCCAAACTATTTAGAATAAAGTTATTC
>NW_003852508.1:4629237-4631953 GCF_000181295.1 Otolemur garnettii | reverse complement strand
CCAAAATTTAACATTTGGCCTGATTTATGCTATAGCAAAGTTGTCTGTAAGGTATTTTACATAAATTTCATAATTTTGTTGTTTTAAATTCTTTAGAAAGGTTTGCATTATTCATAAAGGCTGAATTTTCCCTTTGTGTCGTAGAGTTGATTATAGCTGTGATTTATTTGATGCTGTGTCCTAACTTCAGACCACAGTTATAACATCATTTGGGTAGGAAAAATCTGATCTGCTTTGTGAGTTTCAGATCCAATGTGTGGTTTTCACAAACACATTCTGACAAAAAGTGGAATCAGCCTACAGCAGCTTTTCAAAGCACCCCCTCACTCACATTGTCCCCAACTGTCCTGGCTCAACTTGTCCGGATGTACTGTAGCCATGGCTCAGATAAAGCACAGCCAGAGAAACATTCACCCAACATTTTTTGGGGGCTCATCTTCTGGAACTCTTTGAAATTATAAAGAACACTTTTCATATAAAACATATTGCATATATTTCCAGATCCAATTTCAATATACTAGTTTTCCCACATCCAGACAAATATTTATATACTTCTAACTCTGTGGATCACCATTTCCTAACACAAACAAGTTCACTCTAGAAGCTCGACTGATTTATAACCTCTGAAAAGCTTACAGAGTGCCCCCAAACTAACTCTCATTTGGATGGGTAAAAATTTAGTATTCGTTATTTTCTTCAAATGACATGATCTTGCTCTCAAACCACCCTTCTGTTGGGTAATGAAAGAAACTAAAGTACGCCGACGATGGAAACTTAAATTGGCCATTTATAGGTATCTCCTTTCCTGGCTTACTTTTTCATTCGGCAAACTTAGTCTGCATTTGACATAGTTGTCGTCAAAATTAGCTTCAAAGTTCCCAAGAGGACTACTTTGCAAGTTTCACTCTTCCTTCTTGCTGCTCAAGGTGGCATCTGGATGTAAGAGGAGGCTTCGTGGGCTCAAGACAGTGGCTAGCACGGTAACTAGCTACTCTCTGTGTGGGTCCCAACACTATCCTTGGTGTGCCCCACTCACTCTGAGAGAGGACAGCTCTCATCCAGCCTGGTGATGAGAAAAGGCTTGTCCTCACCATGGTCAGAGAGGCCGTCCATCCCTCTACCACCTATGCAGCTCCACCTTCACTCCCTGACTTTCTAGTACCATCCCTAGTCTTGTCCTAAACTCTAGCCTAGGCTGGGACATCATACCCTCTGCTTGGGGTCATTTTGCCCCAGCTAGGACAATCCCATTGTTCCCAATTCCCACCTGTCCTCCATGTCCCACAGGGCACATAGAGTCTGGGCTATCCCAGGCCTGTCTTGCTAGTTCCCTGCTTCCTTCCCTATCCACTCTACACTCTGTGCTACATGAACATGGGATGGAAATAACAGCCCACGAGTGCCCATATTTTATATCAACCAGTCTGAGGTTTTTGAGTAAAGATTCTGTTACTTTCTTCTTTCCTCCTAATCCATGTGGCTATTTCTTCACCCTATACAACCAGGATTTCTACCCTGAGGGGTATACGAGGACATTTGTCTCTGGCCTCCTAATTGTGTCTTTCTACCTCTTTTCCTACCATCCAAATTGCAAGGGCTTTTCTTCACGTTTTTCCACCTAGCTATTTTCCTTACATCCCTAATTTTCACTATGATTGTGATCCATAATTAAACCTCTGAGGAGCTTCACTTTAGGGTCACAAAGGAAGAGTTTTGGGGATTGGGAAAATTCTAAAATTCATCTTGCTTTAACATGACTGTAACCCTTTGCCCCCAAATCAGTTGACGTTGAACTATAAAGCTGATCAGTAAGTAATCTCTTTATTTTAGCTGGCACCTCTTCTTCCTAGACGTGATAGCTTCATTGGGGTTAAAAGCAGGTGGGAAACATTAGATGCAATTAAAATATGATTTCAAATTTAAAAACATACATTGGTCTAATGACAAAACATCCTCACATTGTTCACAGTAACTTTGCTCACTGCGGGGCTTGTTTATTGCTGCCTGCTGTTCTCTCTAGGGTTTGCTTTCATTTGCAAAACCTTCTCAGGCTTTCTCCACCAATAAAAACCCAATCTTTCCTCCCAAGTTCGCTCAAATACCATTCCCCCACGAAGTCTCCACCACCATTCTAGCCCTCAGTAATTAGTTCTTTCTGTTGACTTTCAGTGATGTACTGCTCCTGTATTTACAACTTAGGAGCATATTGCCCTGTATGGATATCTAATTTTCTGTATTTGTCCACTCATTCATGTACTCATATATCTATTATTGAAAGATGACACCTGTAAGTGGATCATCTTTTATCTCTCCCCACGGTGTCCATTCAACTTTCATAGGCTTAAAGTTTTCAGCGTACGGGCTGAGTTTACCGTTCTTAATGTCATCCACATTATTTTGATCTTTGATTATAACTAAAGTATTAGATGCTCAAACTTTGGCAAAGGTAAACAACTATATCTAGATAAAGAAATGAGAAAGAGGAAAAGGGGAAATTAAAAAAGAATAATGAATCCACAAACTACATCCCTATAGCTGTGAGGGTCTTATTATGTCAGTGGCATCATTTTGAATATCACTTTAGACATTTTATGTAAAAAGGAATTTGAGTTAAACATCATGATTTTAAAGAAAATTGATACCCTTTTGGGATATTCAAGGCAACAAGATTATGGTAACCTTGGAAACTGATTTTGAGATTGGTAACTGAGAAAAG
>NW_003852508.1:4619164-4628982 GCF_000181295.1 Otolemur garnettii | reverse complement strand
TTTTCTAAGCATGGGCATGTTATCTTGGATGTTTAGTTACTATTTATCACCATTATTATTATTTAAACTTATTAATTCAAAAAGACCTATAAGAGTCACCTTTTGCTCACCTATAAGAAATGTGAGCAAAAGGTCCAGAGACACAAGAAGAAATTAGCAGAATAAGGTAGGGAAAAGAATAACATAATAACACAATTATCAATTTATAAGTCAGTGTTCCTCACTCACTTTTAATTTTTTTCAAAATTAGCAATCACAGCATTTATATCCATGGCACCCTATTATAGATTTTGGCATGATAGCTATTTAATCAAATGAGTTAATTTTAAAAAGGATCCTGAGGAGAAATCGAGCTGGATGAGCAAAGGAATATTTCACTGAAAAAGTCTCAAATGGCACTGTCACCTTTAATGATCAGACGTGCAAAAGGTGATTGTTACATGACATTCTTGTTAAGTTATCTGAGAAGACTGGAGAGGTGATCAGGTGTAGTGGTTTAGATGGTCATCCCCAGCACCGGGCTGCTAAGATTTAAATTCTGGTTATAGCTCCTACGACTAGCTGTGTGAGTTAGGGCAGGTTGTTTAACACCTCAAAGCCCCAGCTTCCCCATAAGTAAAATGAAATGCAGCAGCTGACTTGGGACAGTCATGCTAGTTAAAGGAGTCGATGCATGCGGAACGTGATAGTGTCTGGGGCGTAGATTACAGACTGTAGATGCAGGTAGGGTAGCATTGTTATGAGTTTGGGAAGTGATAACAACGAATTTGAGGTGATGCCCTGAAGATGACAACCTCAGGCGATCGTCCCAGCTCCTGAAGACCACAGGGAAGATCTTTCCCTCATCCTGTATGTTCATTTCCCTGCCCAGCACGTTTCACTTCCCAAGCGCCCCATCCAGAGCGTGATTTCATGAACTTTCCAGGAAAAGGCAACAACATAAAACTCAGCATACGGTATTTGACAACAAAGCCACAGTAATCTGAAGTGAATGTGAAAAACAAAGCCTTTCGCCTCTGACTCACTGAAGGACAAGATTTCCTTGTCGGTATTTTCAGTCTTGGGGCCGCTGCTTCCTAATCGCTGTTTCTAAGTCCATGGACAATTGAGGTTGGAGACTAAACTAACCTGCCTTTTCACTTTGCCCTATAATCAAAATTGTTAGCAGACTCTAAATCTATAAATAACTGGAGGTTTCTATCAGTGAGTTGATATTGATAGACATAAGTTTATGTCTCTACAGAATAAAAGCTTATAAAACTGGAGGGAAAAGACCATGATCTTTCACCTTCATTGTCAGGACTAACAGCCAGAAGGAGCAGCTTTTCCTCCACTCTGCCTCACAGAACACCGTCCAGTGACTTCTATAATGTGAAGACTTTATGTGTAAAACGTTAATTGACTCTAAAGGTGTGAAGATACTGTCTGATGGAATGCGTCCATTTCTTGTGGTCTCAGCTCACACTCTCAGAGGATCAGGACTTCTTGACATTGCAAGGGACTTTACTGTAGACTTAGGAGCTCTTTCATTTCCTTTTTCCCACAAGAAATGCAGCTGAACTGATTGGACAACTAAGAACAAGAACAAATACAGCATTCAGTTCTATCTTTCTTATAAAAAGCTCATCAGTGTTCACGTCTCTACCCAAACATTGCTTGTTTGTTTTCATCTACACTTTCCCACATGTTATTTCCCTAAGTGTCTAAGAATTAATTAATCCTTCCTTTAAAAACTTATCTTTTTTTTTTAGGCAGAGTTTCACTATGTTGTCCACAGTAGAGTGCTGTGTCACAGCTCACAGCAACCTCTAGCTCTGGGGCTTAAATGATTCTCCTATCTCAGCCTCCCCGGTAGCTGAGACTACAGGCACCCACCATAATGCCTGGCTATTTTTGTTGTTGTTGCAGTTGTCATTGTTGCTTAGCTGGCCCGGGCCGGGTTTGAACCCTCCAGCCTTGGTGTGTGTGGCTGGTGCCCTGACCACTGAGCTACAGGTGCCAAGCCTTGAAAACTTAAGATTCATTATAACCAGAAAACTTTGACTATTCCATTTTTTTCTAATAAACCTTGATTTTAACCTCATTGAAATACATAAATAAAATGTACAGGCCTTTGTTTAGTCCTTGACTGTTTTCTGATAGTTATCAGATATCCCCGACTAAGTCCAAAATAAAGGTAGGAGTGATAACACTTCTTCTTCTATGGGTCTGGCTTCCTAGTTGCCTACCTCCTAAAGCTCAGTAGATACATATCTAAGACTCGATACGGAGTCTGTAAATGAAGGCAAGAATATGGGAAAGTTGGCCCATTTTTAATTATCTAAGTTCAAATATGACTACATTTGACTTTAAGATCACACATATTTCTGAGGTCTTGATTTAGATTTACTACACCAATATGCATTTGATTATCCTCTACAAATGAAGCACAGAACCAGGCAGCGCCTCCTTAGCATCACTACATAAATAACATACCACTGTTTACACAGAAGTGTCAGCACCAACTCCATACGTGTAGTGCCACAAACAGCACATTCTTCAGTGCACTGGTCCACATAATTAGTTTCATAATTTCTCTCTTCCTGCCCACCTCCTTTTCTCAAGTGTCCACTCTTCCAGAACTCCAGGAAATAACTGAAATATCTACCAAGATCCCTTGCAAAACAAAATTTATGCAAAGGCTTATTTCTATTAACCAAAATTTCTGTATTGCATAGATGAAAATACATATTAAGTATGCTGCATGCAGACATTAGAAATTCACATATGAAGTCGGACTTCCATTCTTTGGTCGTCCCTTTTTTTCTGAGTGAATGTGGGAGATCACAGTGCACGTGATCCATGCTCAGCCTCGTCCCTTACCTATCCTTAATTGCATTTGGAATAATCCTGGAAATGGCAGCAAATCCATTTCTGTTCTACCTTCTGTTCTGCCTTCTGTTCATCCTCCTTTATCTCCATCTGCCTCCACCCCTCTGGCTCTGTTGTGTTCAGTATCATCACCGTCCAGGTTCCAGGAAACTCTTGGTTGGACCATAATGGGGCTTATCCAGCTTACTTCTCCCTTAAGGGCTACATGCCTCCAAAGCTGAAGAAAGATATTAATGGAACAAGGAGAATATAACCATTTCTCTGGAAAAGTCATCCAGACTATCCAAGGCAGTTTTCTCCATTTTGTTACCCACTATTAATTTTTCGACCCTCTGCAGACTGAATGCTTTCATCACCTCATGGCTATTCTCTATAGAGCAGTGACTACCCAAATGTCAAACCCAAGAAGGCTGCTCAGTCTCCATCTTAGTTTGACACCTATGATCACCAACTTTTCTTAAAAGTCTGCATTTGCTTGGCTTCTGCAACCATGCCAATTTCTGGCTTTCCTTTTGGCTCTTTGTTACTTCTTTCTTTTGTGGTCCTCATTTTGAGATTCCTCAAATTCATGTGCTTCTTACTCTCTGTTCCCTCCTAGAGGATCACTTTCGTTACTGTAGGTTTCAACTATCACATGCGTCCTAGTAACTCCTGGGTACCCCTCCAGGGAGCTTAGCCCCATATAGTCATTGGGAATTCGAATTTGTAACCCTGGGGCTGGGAACATCCTGACTCCTATTTCACATTCAACTCCCCTTTCCCTCACTTCCAACCTCTTGTCAAAGTCTGCAGGTTTTGCTTCCCAGGTTATTTTTTATATCCACCTGTTAAAATGAGGTTGTGAGTAGAGTAGACCCTAACACAGTATCATTGGTGTCCTTATAAGAAGAAGAAATTGGGAGGGAAGTAAAACTTAGTAGAAATCAAGCAGGGGAGAGGGGGAAAGAGGAAGGAGATAGGCAAAAACCTACTTAACAGGTAAATGAACACTGGGTGAGGGGCACACTTATAGCCCTGACTCAAGCATCACAAATGTGATCCATGTAACAAAAGCACTTGTATCCCCATAATATTTTGAAATTGAAAAGAAAAAAATAGGAGAAAATTGGGACACAGACATCTACAGAGGAAATAGGATGGGAAGACACAGGGAAAAGATGGCCATCTGTGAGCGAGAGGGATAGAGGCTTCAGGAGAAACCAACCTGCCAACACCTTGATCTTGGATGTCTATACTCCAGAACTGTGGTTTAAGCCACCCAGTCCACATGACTTTGTTATAGCAGTCCTAGTGAACTCGTACAGTAGGTAATAATGTTAGCCTTGAACGCTTAATTATTATAAAGAAGATTCACTGCATGGAAACAGATATCTTGCTGCCAATGAAAGAAAAAATCTTCATTCTTCTTTGCCCTCCCCCCTTTTTTCCATGAACAGAGCCTTTGGAATAGCCTAGGGACACCTTCCGCTATTGGTGATCCACCCTAATTGAGGGTAAGAAACACAGATGGTAGTTTTCATTTTGAAAACTCTTATAAATTGTAGACATCTGGAGGTATGTAGTGTGGGTGAATCTTTCCCGAGGGATGTCACTGTGCAAAATTGTAATCCTCTAGCCAAAAGTGATTTGAGGATAGACCCAGGGAGATGTTAAATTAGTTCGACTAGCTTATTTGCATTTCCAAATATCCAAGAAACAAGTAAAATCCAATCAAAAATGAGTCTTAATACCAGGGATCAATTAAATGCTATGGTACCAGAGAATTTCAGCTTAATAAATGTTTTATTTTTTTGAGACAGGGTCTCACTTTGTAGTTTAATAGATTTTATGCACAGTCCTCAACTATCCCTTCTTTCATTCTTTTTCTGTACCCTTTCCCTGGCCATGGTCATTGCTTTTCCATTACAACAATTTCCCAAGAATTAAGAAAAATTAGGAGGAACAATATCATGTTGCCTGGGCTGACTTAGTTACAAATTTATTGGATGGTACTAATCTCACTAGATCCAAACTAAATGCCAACAAATACAATTTAGCTTCCTTGAAAAATTTGCAATCTGAGGTAATATTGTATAGGACATCAAAGCTCTTATAAAAGACCAAATGTTACTCATTAAAAAGCTAGCTAATTAATCATAAAATCCTTTATTCCATTACCTCTTTATAATTTATGGCCTATCTTTTATCAAAAAATACTTTGTTCTGGCAGCACCTGTGGCCCATTGAGTAGGGCACCGGCCCCATATATGGAGGGTGGTGGGTTCAAACCTGGCCCCAGCCAAACTGCAACAAAAAAAATAGCTGGGCATTGTGGCAGGCGCCTGTAGTCCCAGCTACTCAGGAGAGAATAACCTAAACCCAAGAGCTGGAGGTTGCTGTGAACTGTGATGCCATGGCAGTCTACCAAGGGTGATGAAGTGAGACTCTGTCTCAAAAAAAAAAAAAAAAAAAAAATATATATATATATATATGTATATTGTTCATTTATGGTTTTCTTAATACTGGATCAGGATATATTAGGAATTATCTTCTCTACCAACAAATATCTGTTGAATACACTATTCTAGGCACTGGGATATAAGTTAGAGACACAATTCCTGCAGTCAGTAAAGCTGTTTTTCTTTATAATACTAATATAAGCCACATTACCAAATACTTATTAATGACAAGAATTTGTTTCCTGGATTTTTCTTGATTGATAACAGAATTCATTCCAAATAATCATGATTTGGTTTTCTCTATCCATTAGTTAGGCTTCACGTTGCATTGGTTGACAGTTGCAAAAAATAATACCCTTGCTCTATTTGAGGAATTTCATATATTTTAAAATCAAATTTTTTTATAGAAGTTTTATGTTCATAGCAATACTGAGCAGAACTACAGAGATTGCTGTGGCCCCCTGCCCAAACATGCACACCTCCCTCCTTGTGAGCATTCCTCCCCAGAGTGGTTCATCTGTTCAATTGGTAAACCTACACTGACGTGTCATCATCTCCCAAAGTCTATAAGTTACGTTAGGACTCACTCTTGGCATTTTACACTCTATGGATTTGGACAAATTTATAATAGACTGTATTCATCAATGGAGTGTGAAAGAAAACAGCTTCACTGCCCTAAAGATCCTCTATGCTCCAATTCATCTCCCTTCACCAACCCCCTGGGAAACACTGATCCCTTCACTGTATTGATGGCTTTACCTTGTCCAGATGCCATCTGGTGGGAATCACACTGGAGGTGGCCTTTCCATTTTGGCCACTTTCACCCAGTAATATGCATTTAAGGTTCCTCCATGTCTTTTCATGGTTTGATGGGGCTTTTTCTTTTTCTTAGTGCTCAATATCTACTGTCAAGATGCACCACAGTTTATATTTATGTTTAACTTCATAAGAAGCTGGTAAGACTTCTTCCCAGTGGTTGTTCCACTTTACACTTTCAGTAGTAACAATGAGACCGTTGGTCCCAGCCAAGACCGAGCAGTTGCATTCCTCCCGGGGGCTCCCTCTGGCAACAACAACAACACCCTGGACATGAACAAACTGGGGAGATTTTGAAAGGTGAAAGGAGCAAGTGGACAGACAGATTAGGAACCTTGGGAATTAAGGGCGACATGGCTGTGATTTCTCCTTCATTTCCTCACGACCTCCCATATGTGTTGGATAGGGTGTCACAGAAGCCTTGAACCCAGAACTGCCAACAGGTAGAAACAAAATAATCTCCAAGAAAAACTTGTTTGCTGTGAAAAGGTGGGTTAATGAATAGAAAACCTTTTGGCAATACCTGCCCTGCCCCAGTCAAAAGCCAACAGAAAAACTACCCCTCTCCCCATAGCTTCAGTGGGGGCAAAGGGACATGGTCTTCCATCCCCCGCCATCTCCAGAGCAGTGTCAGTGGTCGAGGAGTGGGCTGAGCCTCCACCCACCTGGCAGCAGTGAGACTCAGCAGGGTGGTATGAGACAGGACTAATCACCACTTTGCTTTACTCCCTGCCAGTGGCATCAGCAGGGTCTAGCGAGAAACTGAACCTTCACACCCTACCCGTATCAGTGATTAGAAGGAGATGATGGGAGGTGGAATTAGTTGGCACTCCACTTACCCCTAATGCTAACACCACATGGCAATGAATGAAGCCTCTGCTCCCATCATACAGCAGAGAGGCTTTTTACGTCAGCATTCTGCTTCTCCCCTCCATGGTGTCAGTGGGCCCAGTGGGGAGCTAAGCTTCACTCCCACTTGGAGGCAAGCGAACAAACTGAGTCAGTGCTCCACTTTGATCAGGAAGCTATTAGCAGGCCCAGCCAGGGGAAGCTAAGCTCCTGTCCACTTATCTGCCATGAGGCAGTGTGAGGCAATGCTCCACTTTTCATCAGGGCCCACTAAGGAGTGGAACCCACACACCCACCTGGAACCTACACTATCCCTAAACAGTGAGACTTTCTGCTAGATAGAGATTAGAGTCTCATAAGATAATATACAAAATGTGCAGAACACAGTAAAAATAAGTCACTTATCGGGCAGCGCCTGTGGCTCAAAGGAATAGGGCGCCGGCCCCATATGCCAGAGGTGGCAGGTTCAAACCAGCCCCAGCCAAAAAAAAGTCACTTATCATACTGCCCTACAGAGTCAAGAAAATCACAACTTGAATGAGAAAAAACAATTAACAGTTTCCAGTATCAAAATGAACTAGATATTGGAATTATCTGACCAAAATTTTAAGGTAGCCATCATAAAAATAACTCAGAAATTAAAAATTCTATTGAGTTAAATGAACAAAACTATAAAAAAAAAATCAGCAGAGATCCAAAAGTTCAGAGAATCAAGGAAAAATTATAGAATGGAAAATATAATAAGTGAAATTTAAAAAGAATCTTGCTGGATGGGTTCAATAGTAGAGTGGAGATGATAAGATAAAAATCAGAAAACGTGAAGACACATCAATAGAATTTATCTCATCTGAACAGCACAGAGAAAAATAGACCAGAAAAATAGTGAGCAGTCTCAGGAACATGTGGAGCAATTACAAAAACAGTTAGTTTGTGTCCTATTGAAGTCCCAGGGGAAAAAAGGAGCAAAACATTGAAAAGTGGGTATGAAGAAATAATGGTCAAAAAACATTCTGATTCAAGAATGTAAGTGATTCCAAATACTATAAGCTCAAAGAAATTCATGCCAAGACACAGCATAATTAAATTTCTGAAAACTAAAGACCAAGGAAAACGTTTTGAGAGGAGATAGAGAGAAATGCACATTCTTTATAGGGAAACACCCATTTGAATGGCAGTGGGGTTTTCAGTTGACACCATGAAGGCCAGAAGAAAACGATGGACATTTTTGAAGTGATGACAGTAAAGGATTGTCAGCTATAAGCCAGACACAGAAAGTCAGATGTCGCCTGTTCTCATTCATAGGTGGGAGCTAAAAGCGTTCATCTGATGGAGACAGAGGGTAGAAAGATATTCTAGATGATGGGAATGATGTGTGTGGGAGGATGAAGAGAGGTACAAACACACAGGTGACGGCAGGAGTAAGTTGTGATGTCCAATAGCAGAATAGGGTTAGTTAATGACAACGTATTGTATATTTCAAAATAGCTGGAAGTGAGAACTTAAAATACTCCCAACACATAGAAATAATGAACGCTCCAGGTGATAGATACCCTGCATGCCCCAAATGCCCTAGCTGAATCATTAGGGACATACTGTACCAAAATATCCTGTGCACCCCACAAATACATATAAATACTATTTAAAAATACTTTAAAACCTGTCAACTGTAAAGTATATCTGTCAAAAATATGCTTTAGAAATAGAGTGGAAACAAAAACATTTGAAGGCAAAGGAAAAGTAAGAGAATTTGTTGCTGGTGAACCTGCCCCTTACAGAACAGCTGAAGGGATTTCTCTAAACAGAAAGGAATGATTAATGGAAGAATTATTAGAATTTCAGCAAAGAACATTGGAATAGGTAAAAATGGTAGTACATATAATAGGCTCGTGAATTTTAAAAATCCTACTTGATGGCTGAACACCATCTGATGTGCTTGCTGCTCAGTGCATGGAGGGGAAATACTTCAGGCAATTTCATTTTAAAAGTTGAGCAAGCTACAAAGCTTCTGCACAGCTAAGGGTACCACAGCTAAAGTAAACAGCCTTCAGAACAGGAGAAGATTTTTGCATGTTACGAATCTGACAAAGGCCTGATAAGTAGAATCTACAGAGATTCTGCTCTCTGAAGAAGAGAGCAAACAACCCCCTTGATAAGTGCGCAAGAGACTTGAACAGAAACTTCTTTCTGGAAAAGACAGATGAATGGTCAACAAACAATGAAAAAATGCTCATTACCTTTGGTCATCAGAGAAATGCTAATCAAAATCACTGTGAGATATCACCTAACCCCAGAGAGAACAGCCCACATCCCACAGTCTCAAAGCTGCAGATGCTGGCATGGATGTGGAGAGAAGGGAACACTTTTATACTACTGGTGGGATTGCAGACTAATACAACTTTTACGGAGATAAAGATGGAGAATTCTTAAAGAACTAAAAGTTGACCTTCCATTTGATCCTGCAATCCCGTTACTAGGTATCTACCCAGATGAACAAAAAGTCATTTTACCACAAGCCATTTTACCAAAGCCATTTGCACCAGAATGTTTATTGTAGCTCAGTTCACAATTGCCAAGTTGTGGAGGCAACCCAAATGCCCATCAACCCGTGAATGGACTATCAGACTGTGATATATGCGTGTCATGGAGTACTATTCAGCCATAAGAAAGACGGAGACTTAACAACTTTTTTGTTTACCTGGATGGAGTTGAAACACCTTCTTCTTAGTAAAATAACTCAAGAATAAGAAAAAAGTACCCAATATACTCAATACTCATATGAAACCAACATATAAACAGCTACATGCTCACAGGTAAGATAAAACAGAAATATAGTCTAGTAAGGGG
>NW_003852508.1:4600214-4618820 GCF_000181295.1 Otolemur garnettii | reverse complement strand
CCATCCATCTCCAGGACCAGGCGGCGCCTGTGGCTCAAAGGAAGGAATAGGGCGCCGGCCCCACATGCCGGTAGTAGCAGGTTGAAACCCAGCCCCGGCAAAAAAAAAAAAAAAAAAAAAAACTGCAGAAAAAAATTGAAAGGGTAAAGAGTTCTAAGTGAAGATATAATTTCTACATTTGACTGTGGTGAAACATCAATGACCAGTAGACTGTGATGAATTACATATGTATATGGTCATACCCGGGGCAACCACTAAGAAGTCTACAAAAGACATAAAAAACAGTAAAGATGGGAGTTTTAGTTATTCCACCCTCTTAACCATTGGGCATTATGGTTATAATTTGCATTTTTAATTATAAAATCATTTTGGATAATTAAAATGCAGATTCTGTATCAATTAAGCAACTAATTATGTTGGCCACATTTCCATGTCTTTATTGCGGTACTGGCTACAGAGGTATCTTCTTTTGTGAAGTGCCTGAGCTTCGTTTCTTTGTTTGCTTGATCTTTGTGGGTTCTGTATATGTTACACATTGAATAAAGTTTTCCAGAAATTCTTTTGACATCCAGGTATGCGTGTGTATTTATGAGTGTGCATACCTATGCACGCGTAGGCATTTTTTTTTTCTTTTTGGTTTTTCTTTTCAGTTTTTTAAAGGTGGTTTTGATAAGCAAGACTTCAATTTTTCACTTTTTTATGACTGGTGTGTTCCATGTCCTCTGTAAGAACTCTTTGTTTTCCCTAAGGCCTTGAATATATTATTCTATATTTTATCTATATTTTGCAGGTTTTATAGTTTTAGCTTTTATATTTATAATACATCTTGAATTGATTTTGGTATATTGTGTGAGGAAAGAGTCCAACTTCACTTTTATCAAGCAGAATTCTTTAGAAGATTCTCCTTTCAGGCGATATATGCAAAGGTCCAGTTTTAGACTCTCTTTTTTTTTTTTTTCCATTGGCCTGTTTTTCTGTTCTTATTTTAAGACAACACTATCTTGATTACCACAGTGTGCACATTTTGAATTCAAGTAGTATGAGTCTTCACTGTGTTCTTCCTTTACAAGATTATTTTTTTGCTACCTAGCACTTTTGTGTTTCCAAACAAATTTTAGAAACAGCTTATCAATTTTTATCTTTAAAAAATCTGCTGGTAGGCAGCACCTGTGGCTCAGTGAGTAGGGTGCCGGCCTCATATACTGTGGTGGGCACCTATAGTCCCAGCTACTCGGGAGGCTGAGGCAAGAGAATCGCCTAAGCCTCAGAGGTGGAGGTTGCTATGATGCCAGGGCGCTCTACCAAGGGCGACAAAGTGAGACTGTCTCTAAAAAAAATCTGTTGGGATTTTTGGTGGGATTGCATTGTAACTACATGAACATCTTCAGAAGATTGATCCATCAAATTTATGAGCCTAATACATAATTTCATTCATTCACTCACTCATTTTATTGATTTGTGTCCCCTTTATAGCTCTCAGAATGTATGTCTAGCACTTATTGTAGACTCTTAGAATTTTTAAAAATTTATTTCTAAGTATTTTATCACTTTATTGTTATTTTAGTTAGTATTTTTGAATATTTTTTGCTGCTAGTATGTAAATATAAGATTGATATTTGGATATTGACACAATCTTGCTTAACTTCCATTTCAGTTTTTCCTTTTCTACCCCAGCTCCACTTAAATCTCACTGTATCATATTTTTATATTCTCTTTTATCTCTAGTTTTACAAACTTCATATTTTCTCAATGTTGAGAACACAAAGAAAATGTCTGAAATTTACCTGTCTCTTATTTAGCAAATCTTCTCAACTCATCAGCAGAAAGTTCTCTTCCTATTTTGCTATATCTTCTATTTATTTTGTATCTACAACATTTTAACTTTTATTTAAGTTGCTATCATGGAAGATTTTTACTCAGATCTGATATTTTCCTTGAAAGAGAACCAACAGGTTTTCTCTGGATTCCTTTATTCTGCATTTAGTTACTATTAGAATACTCATCATATCTGAAAAGAGTATGAAAATTTCCTACAGATGAAAATTTCTTCATTCAGAACCAATGATCTTTGAATTGGGAGGAAGATGGAGCCACAGGTAGTCCTAGGGGAAGAATCTATTTTTCATCTGATGTCTGGTCTCTCCTCGAGCCATGATCTAGAATTTCTGCCACGTCAGCAAGGTTAGCTGGGCCATAGCCTCTTCCCACCAGTGCCCTGTGGTGTCCAAGGAATTAGCTGAACCACAACAGGTGTGACGGGTAAACCTTGGATCCCCCAAATTCTTGGTACCTACTGCTTTCTATCTCCAGCAGGAAAAGTAATCCCAAACATTATGCTGCTGGAACACTGTGCATCTCACAGTCCCCTCAGACATTCTGGGGATATTTATGCGATAATCTATTAAGCTGAAGCTGATCCTTAGGGTCTCTGTTTCAATCTGTGCTGCATTATGTCTACCAGAAAAGCCTCCAGGACTATGGAATTCTTGGCCGTCTCCATTGGTTGTCAGCAGTGAGGCATCGCTTACTTTTATTTATATAGGTAGCAGTGAAGAAGGGGGAAGTTATCCAGCTGCATCCACGTAGTCAACCTTAGCTTAAAATTACTTTTTTGTAATTTTGGAAAACAATGATTAACGTTGTTTTGAATTTGTAAATAATCACTATTTTGTCAAAATGTTAACTTTCTCGACTGCGGTAAGAAAAAAGAGAAAGTCGCAATTCAACAGTACTTTTGATAGTTGTTAAGGAGAAAAAAATCCCTGGCTTTAAAATAAGTGCTTACCATCTTCGTTTCTATTTCATCAGTATAAACAAAGTTAGAAGTAAGTCATATGTGGTACTGGCTGTCAGACTGTGACAAAAAACAGGAAGAAAGTTACTCTTTCCTAGTAGTTATATTACTTTAAGGCTTAATGTGGGTTTAAAAGTATTATCTGAAACATGAGAAAATTTGCTCTACAGTATCAATTTTCCAGTAAAGATAGTCCCCCTGGGGCTCTTCCTTGGATGCCAAAATTATGAGGGAAAGAATCCATTTCAGTTTCCTTTATCAGAGTGCACAAGGCCATCCACACGCACTCCGGTTTGGTGTATGTATTATCTGAACTGCAAGATAAATCTATTTAAGTTCCTCTAATTTCCTAGTATTTATATCTAGAAAAACAGACAGATGAGTTTTCAATGTAAAGTTCATGCCCATATGACTCAACCACTATTCCCAAGTAACATGCTTGAGGTTCTTTGTTTACAAGATGAAGAGAGTCCCTATAAAATCAGTGAAAAAAACAAGTAACCGCTTACTTCCTACATGGAACTCCAGTCACAGGAATATCATCAGAAAGCCACTCCGGGGGCCATGTGAGAGTGCACAGGGACCAGTCCTCACACCCGAGACACAGGGGTTTCTCTGGGTCATCCTTGCTGCTCGTTCCACAGGCTATGATGCCTTCAGGAGTGCGCTGATGAGAGCGGGTTTGCCGAAAGTTTCATTCAGAAACATCTTCCAGCATCTCCAGGGTTCTGAGTTCACACTTGTAATTTGAGAGAGTTAGTCTGGGTTTCATTTGAGTTTTTGCACTTTTCAAAAAGCAAAAATCTCTTTGAAATGATTACGATTTCATTCATCTCTGTCTTTTAAAATAACAGTTGAGTATTTAAAAGTGTTATTCTATAGGTGCAGGGTATGTTTTGAAGGGGTGATGGGCTACTTAAGAATACATAGCAAAACCTTAAATTTAACACTCTCGTGCAAAGTGTGCCTGTTCTCCGGGAGCAATGTGACAATGATAACATCATTTTAATTAGAAATTAAAAAAAAAAATAAGTTTCAACCTTTAGCTAAAATGTAGAATAATGTAAAGGCTTAAATTAGTCTTCGCAAATATATGTACATTCAAAGTCTCTAAGTATACATACTCTGGGAAGTTCTTTAAATTCATTATTAAAACAGTTGGTATATCCATATTAGGAAACAATTCTCCATATGTCTCTTGTGTTTAGTTTCTGCATGCCTCACCAGCCTTTTGTTCTGGACCATCTTTACAGGGATATTTGCATAATGAATAGCTAAGAATGAAGGGAGTGTCACTAAAGTGCAGAAGGCAGGATTGCTTGGAGATTACGTCTACCTCCAGGACAATAGTTGGGCAGGTTGGTTTCCAGCCCTTTATAAAAGACTGGGCTTTTGTAGGCTTGAGATTAATCTCCTGTACACAACCCACACATGCCCAAGCATTGCCTGGCCTCTTCATGTTAGCAGTGAAGATGAAGAACAAGCATAAGAAAATACTGATATTCTGGCTATTGCTATTGATGTGAGTAATAAATTGACTTGTGTCTCTAGTATAGGAGTCTCATATATTCTGTCAACACCCATGAAGTTGTAGTACACTAACTGGCTTGCAAGTGGGATAAAACTCCTTCATAGTTCTTGATACCTACTAATGCATTTTCAGACAATATATATCAATTTCTAGATGTGTTCAGAATAAGGGTCAAATATTTATTTATTTATTTATTTTTCAGTTTTTGGCTGGGGCTGGGTTTGAACCCGCCACCTCTGGCATATGGGGCCAACGTCCTACTCCTTTGAGCCATAGGCACCCCCCCCAGATGGGTCAAATATTTAAATACAATATAAAAGAGGCCCTAGTAAAGAAGTATATGAGGAATATGATTATTTTATGGGGACAGGAGAGAAAGGGTAGCAGGTGAGTTCACAGTACGGCATCAGAGGCTCTCTGTCCCACCTCCATCTCCAGACTTACCTGGGGGTGGGCATGAGGCTTTTCCACTTTACTCATCAATCAAGTGAGTTAAAGAATATAAACACCACTAGGGAAAGAAATCTTGTGGTGTTTAAGTGGCATAAGTGCAATAAAAGAAACATGTCAACTGAATAATCTTCCCTAAAGGAAGTAAGTGTAAAAGACCAAAAAGGAACATTATTCAGAGGGAACATAATGGATATCTTCAGAGAGACAAAGGGGGATATTGAATCATACAGCAAAAACAAGTAGTTATAAGAACAAAGACTATTTGAAGATATTGGATATGAAAACAAAACATGCAGTATTGGAAATACTAACGGAATGTGGTAAGTATAGATAGATACAAGGAAAAAAGACATTTAGTGTTCTGGAATATAATTTTTAGTATTTCTGCCTGAACATGGTCAAGGAAGGATGAAAAGAATAAAAAATTAAGAGAAATGGAAAATATAAATGAAAGTATCAATTCCATTGAGATGGATGTCTCCATCGAAAACATTAAAAAGGGACTCAATGTATGAAGAAACAATGCCTGAAGTTCGCCATGAACATTCAAGTCCTCAGATTTAAATGATTTATCAGGGAAATAACTGAAGACTACGTAAAGGGAAAGAAATTTCTACAAGTATAGAAACATTATAGACAAGTATCAAATCACAAGAACCAATACAATTTTAAGAACATTGAAAAATAAAAAGTAGGTTATCTACCTAAGACCATCAAAATAATATTGAACTTCTCAACAGCAACAATATTTTGAAGAAAATCGTTCCAAACTAGAACTATATCCATCACTGACTTGATGTAAGGAAAAATTGCATAAAAATGATATTTTCATACATATAAGCCCTTACAATTGCATCAATTTATAATTGATTACATTTACAAATAATTAAAGATCAAAATTTACTCTAAAAGAACTATGAGATACAATGCCCTATAAAGAGAGAAATGATTCGAAGAAGATACTAATAAGTATTTGGGAGGTGAGTGTGAATTAATTACTTAAAAAAGTTTATTATTTCAGACGAAATTTTCACCATTTTTAACTTTAAAAATTTATAACTAAAACTCTAGAAGAAACATCCCATGAGGGGGATGCATGAGCTCAGGGAAAGTGAAAAGATAAAAATACGCACTGATCTTAATAAAGTAGGAGAGAACACCATAAGGTAATTACAAAAATCTATACATTTTAAACCAGCAAGAATAAAATCGATCCACGCTTATTAAGGTATGAGAGCAAAATAATAATTAAATAAAGAACAGAAAATATAAAATAAGATAGGAGAAATATTCTTTAATGGAAGAGTAAATTCCATGAAAGTACATGGGCTAAGTTCACTGCTCAAAAGTCTAAGACCCTCAAGTTGAGTTTTTACAATATCCTGAATTATAATGCCTAAAACCTACAAATACAAAACAGAAAAGTACAGGAAGGTAGAACACAGAGAAATAAAAATGAGGAACCATGAAAATACAAATAATGAATTCTAAAGTACTTATTTTAATATTTTCAAACAAAAGATAATTTAGAGAAACATCATAAGAGGAAAAGGGAATCATATTCAATTAAAAGGAGCATTAGATGGAAAAGATAAGATCTTCACTCTTATTTATGAATCTAATGTTATCTTAAAGGATGTAAAGTGACATCCAACTAAATTGTAGGAAGCGATAAACAAATATAGACCACCCTGGGTCAAGAGGACAAAGAGAGGCAGAGCGTTTGACCGCAAATGTGCTACACTCATGAGTCTACAGATGTACAAACTAGATTCCCAGACAGAGAACAGGCACAGTTTAAGCATTCTATAAAATCTTCCAAGATCACAAGATATTCAATAAATACCAGTGAATAAACATGGAGACTATTACTCCCAAAAAAGTCTAACTGAAAAAAAATTAAAAAATAAAACCTCTTATGTTTATAATAGAAGTGAATCATATTAAATAACCCTTATCTTAAACAGAACATGTTGGAGACATTAAACAATAGCTAGGACTACATCAAAATGAAGGCATCGTATGTTAAAAGGTGTGGAACACAACTAAATTAACACTTGCTATTAGAGAGTGGAATATGCATATTAAAAAACAAAAAAGAACTGATACTCATGAAACTAGAAAATAAAAAACTCTGGTTTACCAAGGAAATAAAATGGTGAAAATTATTACAGAAATCAATGGAATAAAGAACAAATAAATAACAATAAAAAAGAGATGATTAATGAAACTAAAAGATAATTCTTTGAAAAGATTAATAGATAAATTGTTGGCAAGACTGAAGAAGAGAAAAATAAGAGAAAAGCTGTAATGAACTAAATACAAAATGTAAACGAGAAGATACAGAAATAACAGAGGTTTTATTAGCAACGATATATTACCAGTGAAAACATTTTTTTAAGTGATATAAGAAAACATCCTTTTTACTAGACTAATAAGTACTAAAGAGATTGAAAAAATAATTATAAAAAGACTTCCCTCCACCCAAGTGAAAATGAATGCCCCAGGCTAAGACAATTTTACAGGTAGTTCCACCAAATTTTAATGGAACTGTTGACAATCTCTATATTAACAGAATTGCCTTCAGGACAAGAAGAAAAAAATTCATTTCATTTTAAGAATAATATGTAAAAACATCAAAATGTGTAATCTAAATTTCATATATAGATATTAAAATGCTAAATAAGTCAACTAATTATAACACTTAAGGCAATAAGAAACACATGATCAAATGAGGTTTAATTTCAAAACTCCAACACCACAAAGATCTATCAATGCAATTGGTTACATTAATAGACTAATGGAAGAAATTCACATGGATCAAAGCATAGTAAAAGCACTTCATAACATGCATCAAATATTCCTAATTAATGAATTTCAGGAAAAGATAAAAATAGAAGAGGACATTGTATCTTAATAGAGGTTAAACACCAAAAGTTACAGCAAATATTACATTTAATAAAGATAATGTGAGATGTATTCCCTTTAAGACTGACCGAGACACTGAAATTCACGATGGTAGCTACTGTTCTACATATGAAATAAAATCAGAAAAAGAACAAAGACGTAAGGACTAAAAAAGCAGAGATAAAACTGCAATTGTGCATTGGATAAATTACATTAAAAAATATTACCAGAATTAACACAAAATTAGAATAAGAGATTCAGCAAGTTAGTAAGAGGAAAGATCCAATTATAAAACTCAAGCCATCCCTGTGTGCTAGCCTGAATAATCAACTAGATTTTTAAATGTAGGTATGAAGACAATAAAAAACCCAAACAATATACCATCCAGGAATTAACCGAATGAAAAACCCTAGCATCTTTATGGAGAAACATGTTAAAATTCCTTAAAAATTATAAGTAAAGGGTGGGTGTGGTGGCTCACACCTGTAATCCTAGCCCTCTGGAGGCAAAGGCAGGTGGATTGTTGGACCTCAGGAGATCAAGATCAGCCTGAGCAAGAGTTAGACCCCCGTTTCTACTAAAAATAGAAAAAGAGACTTCACAGTATTGCTCCAATCTTAAAAGGAATAAGTCTCAAGTCATCTCTTGAAATGTGTTAAATGTGATAAAGTTTTGGTGTTTAACCTCTGTTAAGGTATGGGAGTGGTGGCGCATAACTGTAGTCCCAGCTACTTGGGAGGCTGAGGCAAGAGAATCACTCGAGCTCAAGAGTTTGAGGCTGCTGTGAGCTATGACACCACAGCACTCTAGCCTGAACAACCAAATGAGACTCTCTTCCAAAATATAAATAAATAAATAAAAATTATAAGTAATGTTAACTAGAGAGTTATAAGTTGATCTATAGAGTAAATATAATTCCAATCAAAACTCCAAAATGAAATTTTGTGAATCAGAAAACTTAACTGTAACTTTAAATATTTTACTGTGGATGTTAACTGGAGAATATGAAGAAAGAAAAACTGAAGATATAAAAGAAAAGAGTACCTCTTAAAAAATGAATGAAAAGTGAAAATGTGGGAACCAATGTAACAGCATAGCATAAGCTGAGGTAATTGACTTACAAGTTCATAAACTTACAAATATATATTGCAAAAAAAAAGGTAAATCAGTACATGATTTTACTCTTAATATATTGTCTTCTCTTGGGGGTTCTTTTTAACAGTAATCTCACCCAGAGCATTTAAAAATATATATTATTTCTATTTAAGAATGAACAAAATATCTTATTCATGATAGCAGCAGTGTAAGATTTTTTTAAAGGTCCTGATCTTACTAGATGTTTAAAATTTTACCTGATATTGTCCAAACGTGCAAAGAAAATATAGCTTCTGAATAGTTACTTAAATCTAACCTGCCTCTCAGGATCTCAACCTTACTGGGTAAGGGAAGAAGCAAAGAAACCATCAGTACCATTATTTTGCCAAATAAAATAGGATCTTCTGTTCAGTAGTTTGATTTGAATGACTTCTTGACATCATATCTCAGCTTATCCCATTTCCTCCCTTCTCAATCCTTCCAAGATGGGGACAGGGTATATACAGAGGGACCCTGTGGGAGCAATAGAGCCTCAAACGTACAGGGTCCTCTCATGCACTCCTCTCCTGCACTGTGGCCTGATCCGGCCTTGTGTCCCTGGCCTCCGTGGTTATGGAACACATCTCCTCTGGATTTTTAAGAATTCGAGGCTGGCACCCACCCACTCACCTCCAGTGAGGATTCCCGTGCATGATAGCTCCTCATCCTAAGTCCAGGCCTTGGCCAGCCCATCAGACATCTCAACTGGTGGAAGGCCCATCCTTGGGTGCAAGGAAATATTGCTGGCTGGAGGAAGCCTCAGAGCTGCCCCATGTCCATCACTAGATAGATACTTCCTCCTGTCAGAGCCGCCCTATTGCTCCCATATGGCATTGATAAAGCTTGAGCCAAGGGGGAAGCAGCCCCTATCAGCCTGGAGAGTTACCTGGATTACACATCCTCAGACTCAAATCGCTGACGGCTTCCCTACGTAGTTAGATGTTTTGATAATTTCAATTATTTCTACCTTAATTTACTGATTTTAATCCCCTGAAGTTGGCCTTAAGAGAAGATAAAAGTTAGGACTTTTTCATCTCTCTGGTCTCTTCTTTCCACCATCCTCCTCTGCCAAATATGTTTATATTTTCTCATATTCTTGTACAGTAGAAGCTTCCACTAGTTGATGTCCTGACTTCTCTCTATGGTGGGCTTATGGCAAAATGCCATGATCTGCTTAAGGTAGGACTCTTCAAGTTAATGAAAGTGAAAGGGAGTAAGAAACAGCTTTCTTAATAAAACTGTTTCCAAGAAAGTGAAAAGTCATAATTCTGGACTTTAGAAGTTTTTGCTTTCTTTAAAAATAGCCAGGTGTTGTCCTGGGTACCTAGAATAGCAACTACCTGTGAGGCCAAGGCAAGAGGGTGGTTTAGCCCAGAATTTGAGGTGGTTGTGAGCTAGGACACCACAACACTCTACCCCGGGTGACAAAGTGAGACTTTGTCTCCAAAAAAAGAAAAAGAAAGAAAGAAAGATTTTTCTCCCTTCCTCCCTCCTTTCTTTCCCTTCTTCATTTCATTGTATTTTTAAAATACCAATCTTAAGCCCTTTAATATAAACAAATATCTCTGGCCACATCAGAGAAAACTCACATACAAAGAATGTGAAAGAGAGAAAGGAACTGATCACAAGTAGATAAATAGCTAATAAATAATTAGTCATGATTACTCTATTCTTGATTTTGAATGAACTTTAGGTAATATTCTCTAGTTAATCCTCAAAACCTGCCATCCATGATTGACAGATAACCTATCAGGTGTCCTCAAACTACGGCCCGCGGGCCACATGCGGTCCCCCTAGGACATTGATCTGGCCCACTGGGTGTTTTTGCTACTGCTGCCTGACCTGCTTAGCAGCCAACTCGTCCCGGGGCCCGCAGTCTGGCCCTCTAATGGTCTGAGGGACCGTGAACTGGCCCCCTGTTTAAAAAGTTGAGGACCCCTGATCCTACATGTGTGTTTTTGGTCATTTGCTGCTCTCAGTTTTGTGAATTAGCCAAGTTCAAGAGTTGGAAGACTATGGCCTGCAGGACAAAACTAATCTGTTGCCTATTTGTACCAGTAAGTATTTCTGGAAGACATTCTCCCTCCCTTAACTTACACCTTGTCTCTGGCCACTCTGCTTGCTACAGTGTTAGGACTGAGGAGCCTGCAACACACACCACATGGTCTACAAAGTCAAAAATACTTGTCTGTTCCTTTACAGAAAAAGCATCTAACCTAGTCCATTGTTAGAAAGCACTAACTTTTAGAAGGTATTTTTAGTGCAGAGAGGAACTCAGTCTTTCAGTAACTTTGTGATTAGTCCTCACTCTACTTTTGAGTGCCACATAAAATGAGATTATCCGGTTTTCCACATGACAAGCCTTCAACTGTATGAACACGGAGCTCAGACCACACCTGGGACTTCTGATGCACAGACTGATACCTTCGGCCTCTCCTTACTCAGCTGGATCACTAGACCTTTCCACATCCTGTTCTTCTCTCATCGTTTTCCAGTAAATTTCCCAGGGAAACTTGTTTCCTACAATATTCACAGAACGCTTATTAAACATTACATCACTATGACCTTGAACATTATCTGGTGGGAGATCAGATAATGAATTGGTATTGGTAAAATGAATATTAAAAATTTGTGTTGAAAAACGTTACAATTTTAGTGCATTTCCCTTTGTTATTTTATCAGACACTAGATTTTTGTGTGTATCACCACATTATATGCTATATACTTGTTATTATATGCTTTTTATCCTGCTTGTTGCTGAAATGCCATCTTATTTATACATCATTATTTAGCCACATGAAATTCAGTACCTTAATATACAAAACAAAAATAATAATGCCAACCTCAGAAATATACTGAAGGAGCTCAGAAAATTTCACCCTAAAATATGACTCCTTGGGATAAAGAGTATTTTGAATTAAAGGCCCTTTAATTCAACAGGCATTGGAATGGGCTTCCTATTGTCATAAAAACCAGACCTGCCAAGAACAATTATCTTTCCTTCTCCTTCCTGTTATCTCAAAAGAAAATCAAGAATAATTACCACCAGACCTGGTCAATACAAGGATAATACTTGTCTCTAGGGTGCACTTAATTCCCAAAGAGAATCATTTACAAATTAATCTCTTTCTTCCCATCCATTCATTCTCCCAAGAAGCTGTTCATTCTCCCTGGTAACCATTTTATTATTGCCCCTCAACTGAATTACCTGTGTTCCTCATCTGTCCCCTGCCCTCTAAAATGAGGGAATATAAACTTCGGGCCTCACTTGGATATTGGGTGATCATTCTCTGATTCTCCTCATGCACACGGTTAGTATATTTGCAATCTCTCTCTCTCATATTAAGCTGCCCCATTGTGAGTTGATCTTTCAGTGAAACTTCTGGGAATGAAGGGAAAATTTTCCACCTCACCCACAATACACAGGCTTAAAGCTAGAAGACATACAGACTGCTTTTAAATGTACTCCAAATATTTTATGAGGAAGGTAGATGTTACAGTCTCCATATTTTCATAGTACTATTCTTGGCATGTGTAGGTATTGCTAAAAGTACCAAAATAATCCGTATGAATGTGATTTAACTTTTCCTATTGTGGATTAATGTCCCATTAAAAGTCTTGCATCTGAAATTTAGGAATACATAAAATATGAACTGGCCCAATCTGCCTCCTTTGATCTGCATACTTTACGGTTTTAGTGGAGCCTGAGTTTGCATTCGCCTTTGCTTTCTCTCTCTCTCTCATGACATTTCTCTCCTTCCTGCTGCTTTCTCCTTATTAAACAGCTGTGCTATTCTGATAGGCCTCCTTTGATCCATGTCCCACACTATTCAGTTTGTTGTTCTTCATCTCATGAATAGCAGTTAAACAGGGTATCCCAATTCTGTACTTCTACACTTGATTTAGAACCACATTGGACTTTTAAATTTATACCTGTCAAATTTCATTTTCTTGGTTTTATTCTATTAAATCTTTTTGAGTCCATATCTTGTCCACAATGCTTATCTATCTATCCTACCTTTGTGTCACTCACAAAGATGCTAAGCTTGTCATCTGTCATTATTCAAGTTTTGGCAAAATGTTCAAAAAGGAAAAAAGTCAATACCTGAGAACTCCACCCAAGACCTGGATTTCACTTTCTATTTATATCTATCCCTTACAGATCATCTATTCACTGATGTGTCTTCAGGTTTTGCCATTATTCATGCCCAAATAATGTACTGAATTAGGCACTTTGACACATACGCATTTCACCCTTAGAAAAATCCTATGAGAGATGGGCGGCACCTGTGGCTCAAAGGGGTAGGGCACTGGCCCCATATGCCAGAGGTGGAGGGTTCAAGCTCAGCCTTGGCCAAAAACTGCAAAAAATTAATAATAATAACAATAATAATCCTATGAGAGATGAGAGTCTGTGTCTTTCTTTCATCACCAGGGTGCGCTATTTTCAAATTTACCTGAGTCTGGACATTCATTCAAAACATCTAGAACAGACGCTAAATTGTTTCCCAGGGAAACTTGTATGTAGTAAATATTTTGCAGGCCATAGACATTGTCACCATTAGTTGACTCAGCCATTATAGCATGAAAGTAGACAAAGAAAATAGGTAAACAAATGTCTTTGGCTGAGTTATAATAAAACTATATTTACAAAAACAGGCAAAAAACTGGATTTGGCCCTTGAAGCATGATCTGCTGACCCTTGATCTAGATGACGTGTGCCTTTGACTTTGCTCATTCATGAGCAACATTAAGTTTTGAGAAAATTTTTAGTCATAAAATAGATTCAGTAAAACACAAAAGAAAATATTAACCGTGCTATTTGTTTTCCAAAGGGAAAGAAAGCAGTCTTTGTTTTAGTTTCATGTGAACACTTTATATCTGTGCCTGTGGTCACCTTTCAGGGACGGAATGTGAGGGCTGAGTTGGATTTCCACTGAGCAGAGTCGCGACCGTGCGTCTTTGTTCTTATGTTCTCAGTGAGTTGTAAGACATCACAGTTTACCTGGACTGGTTGAATGCGTGAATGCATTTAATTGTCAAGCTTGAACTGACCCTCCCAAAGTACAGAGATGGCTAAAAAGATTTCTGAATAGAAGTTCTAGAGTAAAGGTAACACTACCAATGAAACACAAGGGAACCAGAAAACGGCAGGGCAGCCCTTCTTTATATGGTGCAACTACATGGAGCAGTTAAAAAAACTGTCAGCTACACTGAATGAAAAAACAACTCTAGTCACAGCTAACAACAAGTACAGCCTTGCCTTGAAATATTGCTGAAAATAGAGGATGTAGATGCCTAACGTGTAACTAGATGCTAAACAAGTCTGTGTGTGCTGATACTTTTCACCCCTTCTAATGTAGAGAGGTACAAAGTCCACACCATCTATACCATACCTTCCTCTGTAAAATCCTCCCTCTGCTTTTTATGTATATACACACAGAATCAAAATCTCATCCCTCTTTAGTTCTTATAGATTGTATCAGTATTTGCAGTAACCAACTCCAAGATGATCCCTAAAGATGCCACCTGCTGGCATCCATACTCAATGTCCTGTCCTGCGTTGCATCAGGGTTTAACTGTGACTGACTCATAAAACATGGCCTGGGGGCTGGTGTGTCACTTCTGAGCTAGCTCACAGAAGACTCGGTGGCTTCTGCTCATATCTGTCTTCCTCTCTCTCTGCCTCGCTCATCTGGAGGGTAGGTAGCTTCCGCCTCATGAGGACGATTCAGCAGCTTTGTAGAGAGGGCCGTGTAGTGAGTCAGGAAGGCCTCCCTCGGCCCCCACGGGACTTAGGCATCTCGAAGTAGAGTCTCCAGCCCTGCCGCACGTGGCCGACATCTGACTGCAACCTCACCAGAGACCCTGAACCAAAACCACCCAATTAATCTGCTGCCAAATTCCTGACCCACTAAAATTGTGAAATAATATTTATCGTTTTAAGCCACTAGGCTGTAGGATACTTTGTTATGCAGTGTAGATAACTAATACCATATTATAACTCACTGCAAGACAAAATACAAACTACGCATGACTGTCTCCCCAATAATTTACCTAATAAACATAATAAATGTGAGAATAGTTTTTGATTGAATCATATTCTGAAAATGTCTTTTGTCCCTTTCCTCACCCAATCAAACTCACAAATTATTCTAAAGAATTCCTCCCTACTTTTCAAAGCTTTTTTCACTGCTCCATCACTCCCAAGAAGCTCCAGTGGTTTTCTTTCTCTCTCACAGATCTATTGACCACATTGCTATTGGGTTTTTTTTCCCCTCACATTTTGCTCAATAAGTTGAAATGCAGGCATCCTAGGGGCAATCTGAGCTCCCTTCTCAGGCTTTCCAGTTTCTGCACACTTCCCATTGCTAAGCAGCAAACTCAGTAACAACATTTTATAACTAAAAAGGACCTTTGTACAGAAGTCCTACTAGTTGAGGTCTAGAAAGAGCAAGTACCCTCCCCAAGCTCACAGTGACAGGCCTGAAGCAGAGGCCAGGAATTCTCTTTCTCCACCTGGTCCTCTTGCCACGTCCCCACTTTACAATAAATGATGCTAGTGCGACAGTTACTAGGCTGAGGAGCCACAGGGAAAATGACTGAATCGAAGTCCGTGTTCTTTACGGCCTCCTTTAAGTCCTATCACAGCTCAGTTCCTGTTTATTATTTCTATCATGCCAAGTACTCCCATTTATGCAATAAGGACCAGATTTTATAAAAAGAAAATAAAGAATACCAAGGCCAGAGGAAGTTACAGTCACGATTTATTTTAAGACCCTTGTTTTAAACAATGTTTCTTTTTCCAGATTTCTGGACAGTTTTGTCAGCGAACACTCCACCTGCCGGGGTTTTTCCCTTGATCCTGGCTATGATTATGAGTAATGACTCCCAGCTGTCCCCTCTGTGGTGCAGTCACCCTGTCTGTGTACTTAGTGACTGAGAAGACACTGAAGATGGGGAAATGGGTATATGTGCATATTCCAAATACACATATGGAAATGGATATTGACATGCATATTAGACGGATTCCCACCGAGATGTAGCTCAGATGGTGGGACAAGATGGGGCACCTGCTGAGGAGAGTGGATGCACATGTGGAGAACTATTTTATTCATCGCTCCTTGTTTGCCTTCCGTCTTTGATCGGGTTCCATCCAACTTCTTTTCCCATAGGAAGGGCTATGAGGTTGAAGAGCTTTTTGCAATGATTTCAACTAAATTGAGGGGGCAAAATGGAGCAGATCAGTCTGAACTCACCATTTAAGAACTAGGGACAGATCTTTTAATTCAACCTACATGATGAATTATGAACAGTAGGTGTATTAGGATTAAAAAATAGTTGAAAAATTAAAAAAACTAATACACCCAATGATAACCTATGAATTCATAGAGAAAAGTTGTTCTCAAAGTATTCTACATCAGCAATTTTCAAGCATTTTTTCTGTTAAAAATGCCATTTTCACATGTTACATAATATATATATGTATATACAGAATTAAAAAAATTTTTTTGATTAAGTAACATACTTTTTTCATTTCTTATTTGTTTATTTAATTATTTACTTATTTTTGGAGATAAGAGTTCCACTCTACAGTGCTGTAGCATCATCTTAGCTCACAGCAACCTCAAATTCCTGGACTCAACCAATCCTCCTGCCTCAGCCTCCCACTAGTTGACTATAGGTGCCCACCATGATATTCAACTAATTTTTCTATTTTTAGTAGAGACAAGGTCTCACTCTTGCTCAGACTGTTCTCCATCTCTGGAATTCAAGCAATCCTCCTGCCTTAGCCTCCCAGAGTGCTTGGATTACAGGTGAGCAACCATGTCCAACCTTAAGTAACATACTTTAAGATGCATAACCATCAATAAAACACACACACATGGAGTACAAGATTTGCTAAATAGATGACAGTGTGTTATCTGGCATTCCCAGGATGTCCATTTCAACTCTTCCTCTCAAGAGTGCAAATACAGCCAGGTGTAGTGGCTCATGCCTGTAATCCTAGCACTTTGACGGTCTGAGGCAGGTGGATTGCTTGAGCTCAAGAGTTTGAAACCAACCTGAGCAAGAGTGAGATCTCGTCTCTACAAAAATAGAAAAAAATTAGCTGGGCATTGTGGTGGGACCCTATAATTCCAGCCAATTGAGAAACTGAGGCAAGAGGATTATTTGAGTCCAAGAGTTTGAGCTTGCTATGAGCTGTGATGCACTTGACCCAGGGTGACAGAGTGAGACTCTGTCTCCAAAAAAACCAAGACACAAAGAAACAAACAAAAATAATGCAAATTGAAATAAACATGAGATAATGATAGTGTTTTACAAAATTTTGCTTCTGTTACAATTTAAAGCAACAGTATATATAACAGTATATATATAACAGTATATATAAACTTTGGTTTTTTTAATATTAACAGTTATAATTTGCAAAAGGCTTCACAGCTGTAGCGTGTAGATTTATACCTTTGGTGAGCTCTATTTAACTACAGGACCTATTGACGTTTTAAGGAAATGGAATTAGATTAATATCTTGAAAGATATCACTATGGGGATTTAAAAATGATTAGAAATTTAAATAGCTATCTGGATCATTACATACCAGAAGAATTTGTTGAGGACAGCACCATAAAGTGAATTAAGTTTTAGATTCAAAGTGAACTGGGTTCGAATATTAAAAATCTGTTGTGTCATCTACTCAGGATGTGAATATGAATAAGTTACTTAAATTCTCTAAGCTTCAGTATATGCATAAGTGAGGACAATAACTAAATATTTGTCATAAATATTAAATTAAATATCTTAAGCAAAGCCCTTTGCAGTTTCTAATACATGGTAGCATCCAACATACGTACTACTTCTCCTCCTGAAAATCATTCCATTTTCCCATATGTTTTGGTTATTGTCTATTTCTGCTTAGGAGACTAGAATATGACACCCCAAAATATCACCAGAGGAGATAAGAATATACCACCCTAAATATGGATCTTTCCATAAGGATTATTTTGAGCTCATTATTTTGGGAAACAGCAGAGGAAAAGCTCTGAAAACAGTGCAAGTTTTTGTAAAGGAAACTTACAACTATTAAAAAAAAGAAAAAGAAAATCTCTATTTGTAAGTAATTTTCCCTCTGTACCAGGAAGAGAAAGATGATTGACTCACGAGGATCTCATCAAGGGCGAAGGTGCCCAAATCGTTATACCAAATCTTGCTCTTGTTTGCTCGGCTTTTTTGGGTTATGTTGTTATAACTTTCCTTCCCCACACTTTTCTCCCATTATTTTAGTTGAAGATGTCAAGTAAGTTGGAGTTCTAGGCCATTTCTTGAAGATTTACCCTTTCTCTGAATATCTCCCATGTATATATGTGATATATATGTTACAGAGGCCCCAGCAGAGAACTTCAAGGGGTAGCAGATATTGGGGTTTGGAAAATGTATAGCACTTGGCATGCTGACTGCTTTTAATTAAAGGACATTTGAAGGCCTCAGAAGCAGCCCCACGAGCAAAGTCTTTCTCACTTTCCTCTGCCCATCTGCCTTCCACCCCTCATCCTTCCTTGAAGCAAATCCTAAAAACCAGAATTCCTCTTCCTCGAGGTAGGGCATAGAAATTAGAACTCTTTCCCCCCCACAATCAGCTATTAAAAAACAGCATTAATACTCTAATCACCTTCCACCTTTCTGTCTAGGACCTGGCTGTAAAGAAATTCCCTGACTCACCCTTGTCTGACAGTAGGTCTTAAGGCCCTTTTCACAGGGGTCCTACTCGATACCCAGAAGGAAGGAA
>NW_003852508.1:4597489-4598185 GCF_000181295.1 Otolemur garnettii | reverse complement strand
TTCATTTAGTGATGAGTGTAATCACCATAGGTTGCCGTAAAGGAAATAGTGCAGGTGCCAACTATTATCATCACTGGTCTAAAATTTGTATTCAGTCATGCTGCCTTCGGAGGAGCTCCCAGCTAGGTGTAGCCTTCAGACCACAAATGGCGCCAGGCCCGGTGTGCATGTCTTCCAAGCTCGCAGGTGATGCTGCTGCTGCCGCTCCACAGAGCACACCTGGACAGAGGAGGCTTCACTTAATAAAAAGAAAAAGTAAGTTGACTTTGCAACTTTGCTCTACAGGGGTAAGATAAGCCATGGAATTAGTTTTTGAAGGCAATAAAAGACCAGCGAGCAGTTGAAGGTTAGCTAGCCAAGGGACAGGTATTGTCTGGGAAGGAAAAGGGCAAGAGGAACAAATTTAAAGTGAGATTAGATTCTTTGGAATTAATGTGTCCTTATATTATGAAAAGAAAAATTAAGGTAGGTTCAAACATACCTGTTCACTGTTTCTATTTGCATTTAAATAACGGAAATGCTTTAGAAAAGCTGATTTTAAAATTCTGCTTCCATCAATGATTGTCATTTTGTGCTCCTACAGGATTTGATAAAAACTGTGTAGGAAGATTAGCTTCTCTCACTCATGTCAAAATAAACCAAGGAGTAGCAGGACAAATAGAGAGTAAAGTGTCAGAACGTCCCGGGGATGAGCAG
>NW_003852508.1:4594869-4596877 GCF_000181295.1 Otolemur garnettii | reverse complement strand
GAGCATAGATTTACATATTTACATATCATATTTTAGCTACAGTGATATCTTTCACTAAATATCAGGGTGCCAAAAAATATATACACATTTTAAGCAATCTTTTAAAAAGGTATATATATATTCTTGGCACCCTCGTATATTGCTATAGTTTTGGTTTTGTTTTTTTTTTTCCCCTTCTTCTGGGCCTAAATTGCTTACATGCATTTTTTTAACCTGTTATTATGTATTTTTTTATTAAATCATAAACACATAGATCATGTACACATTAATGCATTTATGGGGTACAGTGTGCTGACTGTATTATGTTAATTCATAGAGAATTAGGAACACTTACATCACACTGGTGAAGAAACCTACCTCCATGGTTTGTTCTATATGTAACAACACAGTCAGATAAGATGTCGAGACAGAGAAACACATTTGTAGTCGTTTAGATTTAGCTTTAGCTAACATGAAGTTCCTTTTGAAATATATTTAATGGTAGGCTAATTTACAGAGAAATCTGAAATGTATCGCATAAAGGCAGGAAAGTTCAGGATGTATCGTGGCATTGTAAAATGTTATTTAATCCAACTCATAGGACTTCAAATACTTTGCTTCTTGTTTCTTGTGTCCTAATATGTTTAAACCATTTGTGTCAAGTAGAATTTGAGTATTAGCCCCCAAATACCGCGTCAAATGATGGCTCATTCTTTCCTTCTCACTTGCTTCCATTCCTTCCTTCATCCCTTTTTCCCTCTCCTTCCTTTTTACAGTTTTTAAAAAACTGTTTATAAATGAAATCCCCCATGACCATGGTGGAAAATGAAAAGGAAAATACACATAAGTATATAGAAGACGATCATTTCCTGTGATGATAGTTTCATGAGTGAACCAGTCTTCACATTTCACCGTATTTTTTCAATGTTTGTATGCTAAATATTTTCTTTAAATTTTGCAGAAAGTTCAAAAAAAGAGTAGAAATATGAAATAAGGTTTCTTGGAATTATTCATTTTACATAAAAGCACATTGTTAACAAATTTAATGGACAACCCAGGTTCTCATTTTAATAGCCTAAATCACTTTTTTCCTGTGTAAGGTTTACTTATGTGTTACGCATATTCAATCTTTTCAAAAACTTTATTTTATCTAGATTTAATTTTTTGAAATTGCAAATTAAAAGCATTAGCACCCCCTAGTGGTGCAACACGTTTTAAGAACAAAGGAGTTCTGTCTACAGCGTGACTCAATTTTTCATTCATTCCTTTTTAATAATGTTTATAATAATTTTAAATCTCCTATTTGTAACACGTAGTTACAAATACTTTCTTGCAATTTCCAAGTAAAAATGGGTAACATAAATCAATTTTAAAATGTTACAAGTAATAGTTTCATTTAAAGAGAAAATGTTTTGTTATGCATTTTTATATTAACATTTTACATATCATATATTTCTCCAACTTATGATAATAACAGCATATGTGCAAATCACTTAAATTACTTTTAAAATGTAGATATAACTTATCAAATTTGCATAAGAATTAGTGGAGTTTGGATAAAATGCTAGCTCTGATTCAACAAGTTTAGTAGGACCTGAGATTCCATATTTCTAGTTAAATTTCCCAAATCTACTAAGAGTACCAATTCAAATAGCATACTCTGATAAGTAAGTAGATAGAAAGAGCATTTACATTTTTTATATAAAGTATTGTCAAATATTAATATTTCTCAATATTCTGTATGATCAGATAAATAATAAATAGATGTCATTCTTTGTGAGAAAACTTTAAAAAGATAAATGCTTCAGTAAATTAATTGATGTGTGAGCATCTTATTACCATTTTGTGTGAATAAGTTCACAGACAATTCCCAAGTTATACCTGTGGGTTTCTTTTATGCCTTTCTGATGTAGAAAGGGAAAAACAAAAAGTTATTTGATATGTATTTCAAATGTAATATTTCCTATCTTTCAGATTTTCACAGAAATCTTTGCTTGCATTAAAAATCCATCAGCAGAAGAATATTGAC
>NW_003852508.1:4588829-4594325 GCF_000181295.1 Otolemur garnettii | reverse complement strand
AGACAGGTTTTAGGAAACGTTGGGATTGGCAGCCATTTTTGATGTTCCAATAATACAACTTTATTAAATAATAAATGGAAAAGGGGAAAAAAACCTTACTAACATTATAACATAATGTCAATTCATCATAACAAAGTAAGTATGTATGATCATTCAACATGATCAAATTTGATTTCCAAATTAGGAGATCAAAGTTTAAAGAGAGAAATAATCTACTTGTCGCTAGAAGAAAATGACAACATTTGATTCAACCCCAAACAAAATGACAGGCTCCTGAAGACCAAGATCGACAACTCCTAATGCAGGCAGACCCTTGAAGGCACATGGATGGTGTTAAGAAGAATCATTACATTGCCTCTGTTCACTCTTAACGAGGACCCCACTGAAAGATCACCCCGTGTTGGGTGGTCAGCGGCTATACCAGGCTCCACATTGCAACCTTGACACAGATTTAAGATGAGCCATCATCATGTCTGACTCTAAAGATGATACATCTTTATTCTGACGAAATATCTTTCTTCTCTATTTAAACTGTTTCCTAAGATGAAAAATAAGTCTCCAACTCGAATGCCTATTTCAAACTCTTGTCCAATGTACCACTGCCGTCTCTGACACATATGGGATTGCAAACATGAGTAGGCAGTAACAGAACACAAGTACTTCAGGAAGTGACAGCATGAAGGATTTGGAAACTACACTGTTTATAGTGCTAAAAGTAGCAATATAAACTGAAGAGGAAGAGCCTGACACAAAGAGTGATTAGGAAGTAGCTGGCATACTTTTAGTTTTAGATATTTATTTTTACACTGACAGGTGTAGAACTATTTCATTGACATTTTAATAAAATTCACCAAGAATATGAATGTACCACATTAGCTGTCTAAGCCATATTTATAAGCGAAAAATTATAAAGTTGTGCTACTCTTGTGTCTTTCTCCAACTTTTCATGGTTTCTTCCTCTGCAGACTTAGGATAATTGATAGAGAAGCGTCGTTAGGAGTTTAGGTTTCATATAAACTGCTTATTTTGCTTAGAATAGTTTCCAGCTGTGGAGTTAATATTTATTCAAATTTCAGTACATATAAAAGTAAGAAACTTACTTTAATCCCTCTCTTTTTTTTTGAAGATCAAGAACTAGTTCACTGAAGAAGTCTTAGCAAGCACAGAGATTCTTCCAATGTGGACCTATTTCGACTACTTCCTACTCTTGAAGAAATTACCACTGCTATAAGATTTTTGACAAATAAAACTACAAAATCCAGTAGAATTTTAAATAAGATCTTCTAAAAGTAGAATACTAGCATCTAATGCACGTGTTTGAGTTTAAGTGAAATGGAAGACAATTGCCTGTGCTCAATTATTATACATAAGACAGAAAGAGTAATTTGTGTTGTTACTCTCATTTCCACTATAGTAAGATACTTCCTAATTCTCTATGATCTGCAAGAAGTACTGTCTACTCTGCAGTTCCAAAAGTTTTAAAGCACAATGAAAAACAACAGAGATGACTTTTGTTATACACTAAATTTTTAAGAGGTTTTTTTTTGCAGTTTTTGGCCGAGGCCAGGTTTGAACCCACCACCTCCAGTATATGGGGTCGGCACCCTACTCCTTATACACTAAATTTTTAAAAATTGAGAAAAGATTCTGATTTGTAGACACTGGATAATATTCTTATTTTAACTTTGTGAACAAAATGAAATGGTAGTTGCCAGGTTCAGTGGCTCATGCCTATAATCCTAGCACTCGGGAGGCTGAGGCAGGTGGACTGCCTAAGCTCAGGAGTTGGAGACCAGCCTGAGCAAAGTGAGACCCCATCTCTACTAAAAATAGAAAAATTAGCTGTCTGTTAAGGGAGGGGGGGTACCTATGGTCCCAGCTACTTGGGAGAATGAAGCAATAGGATTGCTTGAGCCCAAGAGTTTGAGGTTGTTGTGAGCTGTGACGCCACTGCACTCTACCCAGGGCAGCAGAGTCATAAATACTTTTGAAATGGTATAGCATATATGATATGTCAGGTAGGTAATTTCAGGAGGCAGATAATAAACTGAGGTAAAATCTCTATAATTTGTCATAACACTTTTTACCATTTTTCTCAGTGTGTTGGATAAAAATAAATATCTCACCTATGAAATATTTACATGTTACTATAAAATAGCAGCCAATATCATTGAAAAGCTGAAACAAAATTAAAAATATTTGTGGTACTAAGTTACCAAGTAATAAAATACATTAAGCAGAACACCAGCTTTATTGGATGTAACTAGTATTACTTGGAAAACAATTCAGTAGTCAAACAAAGTCGAGAAGCGTTGGGTAAATAAAGCTTAAATTGGTTTCTTAATTATGTAACTTCTCAGTGCTTTTGATCACCACAGTGAAAAACTGTGAGACAGGAAAACAGTACAAATACTTTTACAAATTTATTTGACCATAAACTAATATTTCATGAGATACATTTTTGATGTCTAATACATAATCCAATGACTAAACTTAAGTTTAATGGGGATTGATGTAAAATTCCATATTTAAATTGTATTCAAAAAGGTCAACCAAGTGAATAAAAGACCAGCAGATCTGCCATAGCAGTTCTGTACGAGCCAGGAATGTTAGTATTTTGAGCATAGAAAAACCCCAATGCAGCAAGAAGTATCATGCAAGACACATTCCACAGTATTGCCCCATTGGTCAACTCCAGGGACATGGTTCACACATGTATTCTGTGTGGAAACATGTCTTTGGAAATCACTCAAAGAGTTTTCAGTACCAGCCCTAAGTGTCCAAAAGATAGAAGGTGGTGCACTACATTGTCATCACAAATTGTCCTGGACGTCACTTTTAACAAGAACGGGCCTCTGTCAGCTGTAACTTTAACAAACAAGCACAAAATACTATTTGCACACAACTAATAAATGTGTCTTTCTCATGCATCTGCAGGTCAGTTGGGACGAGAGCTGCTGCTGATCTCAGCTGGGCACAGCTGCAGACTGGACCTGGGCAGCTCTGTGTGTTCCTCACTCTTCCCTGGGCCAGCTATGGCTGGTGCACGGCTGCTCATGGGGGCGACCCAGATGCACAAGGGAAACAGGAACACGGTGGCTTCTTAAAGGACTGCTTTCAGAATGGACAGCCTTCCATTTCCACCCGCATTTCATTAACCAAAGCAAGTGACAGGGCACAGACTAGATTCGAGTGTTGGGAAGAGCCGTATATTGTGTGTTTAGTAGGAGGAACTACAACATTACATAGCTAAGGGCGCGGATGTGGCACAGTGTAAACGCGAAAGCAGCATTTCACGTATCACAGCCTTTAGCTAGAGTCGGTCGTGAACAGAGGTCTGGGATGGAGAAAGCCCTAAAAACCAGGGCATTGTGGAGCAGTGGAGGAAAATGAATATGCTTAGCAGAAGGAAAGAAGGCTTGGGGAGCCATGGACATCCTCCCCAACTATTAGAATGGCTGAGTATGAAAGGGAGCTTGAAATTATGAAGAGGTGCCTCAGGAGATTGAAAGGTAATAATAGAAGCAGAAATTCAAGCCCTGATATAAAAAAACAAGTCATGTGTTATCGTTATCCATGATGTTTGGGAACATATAAAATCTGTCTGAGTCAAAGTGGCGATTGTCATATCCTGCTAAGCTTGGCATTTTCAGGAACCAGACAGCAGGCATAAAACCCAAACATACTGTTTATGGGGCACTAAAGTGCAATAATCAAATCTCGGCAAATAGAAGTAAAATACGCTTAAGAGTACCCCGAAGTATAGTTTCATGCAGTGCAATATTTCTGTAACCTGCTGAGAAACAAGAAAACCATACACACAGATCAAGTTGTAGGTAAGTGAAGGGGAATTCTTTTCCTAGATCATCAGTGTTAGGTTAACATATATATGTATGTAGATCTGTATACGTGTGTGTTCTGAGAATTATATGGTAAATTATATTAAAACATACATATATATATATACACACACACACACTAGAAATACTGATTATAACACTGCAACATGGCTCCAAAAATTATTTTGTATTCGTGGGTTGGGAATGTGAGATGGGCAGTGTAACACGCATTCCTAAAACACAGTTTTAATGATGTCTTCAAATATAAAACATTAAGGTGACAAATGATCTCACTTGGAAAGACCAATTATCATCAAAAAGTATTAAGAATTTATTTGTTTGAAATACAAAGGATACCAAAAATGTATACACATTTTATAAAAGGAAAAACTGTATTCAAATTATCATGTGGAAGTCATATTTGATTTCTGCAATTATAAGAGGTGCTCAAACATAATTTACATTCACCTTTCTTACTGGTATATATTGAGCATTGTAATTTTAATACACTTTTTTCCTTTCTTAAAACATGTATACATATTTTGGAATCATCTGTATACAGAAAATTATGTGCTATCGAAAGAAATTTAGGTCAATGATGGACTGCGTATAAAACAGTGGTCTCGTAAGATCATACTACCATATTTTTATTGTATCTTTTTCCATTTAGATATGTCTATATGCACAAATACTTTTCATTGTGTTACAACTGCCTACTGCAGTATTCAGCATAGTAAATGCACAGGTTTGCAGCCTGAGAGCAGTAAACTATATCATATAGCCTACATGTGTGGCAACCTACGCTATCGAGGTTTGTGTAAGACATTTTACAATGTTCACACAATGTTGAAGTCATCTATGGACATATTTCTCAGAACGTATCCCTGTCCTTAAGTGACATGTGACTGCGTATATTATTTTACATGTATCACTGTTAGTCTTCGAAAGGCTACATGTTTGCCCATCATAGCAGATGAAGACTCACTCAGTCAGTATGTTCATATACTGAACTCAATGTGAGCCACAGGTGTGAACACCCAGGTGTCACTGGCACTAAAACATAAAAAGAGGACGGGTTTGCAATTTCCCTGTGCTTCTTCATACTGTTATGTGCCAATTATTTATAAGTCATGATAAGACAAGCTTGAACACCAAACAATTTTTCCTTGCCTCTTTTTTATATATTTTTTTCTGATTTTTATTTTTTTGAAACAAAGTCTTACTCTGTCACCCTGGGTAGAGTGCCAGTGGTGTGTCACCATCATTCACGGCAACCTCAAATTCTTGGGTTCAAGCAATTCTCCACCCTCAGCCTCCTGAGTAGCTGGAACTACAGTCACCCCCCACAAAACCCAGCTAATTTTCCAGTTTTGGGGCAGACAGGTCTCGCTCTAGCTCAGCCTGGCCAGACTCTTAAGATCAATCAATCCTCCGGCCTCGGCCTCCCGAGTGCTGGGATTGCAGGCCTCAGGCCCTTTACCTCTTGTTTATACCTATTCACCGAAACATGGACACCCACTTACATTCAGCTCTCCCACCGACAGACATCACAATAGGCACAGCGGGCTGAAGAACAACTGTGAAATTGTCTTACAGACAGTAGGTGCTCAATACCTAATTTTAGATGATGAAACGATAGATCATTCCCACTCGACTT
>NW_003852508.1:4587286-4588183 GCF_000181295.1 Otolemur garnettii | reverse complement strand
TGGAATCTTGTTAAGATGTAAATTATGAATCAGCAGTTCTGGGGTTGGGACTGAGATTCTGAGTTGGTTGCAAGCTCCCAGGTTCTGATTCAGGAACACCCTTTGAATAGCAAGAGTTTACAGACTTATTTCACCGGGCTTATACTGAGGGCAAAGATTTGAACCGGTGTACTGGTTTTGAAATCTGTATCACTGACATCAGGCCCTGGTTTATTTCAAGCTGTGTAGAGTTAGATAGGAGAACTTCAGCTAATACTGAATGCACCACAAACATTTACAATGAAGTCAGTTTCCATTTTTGTTATAAGCAAGAGGGTTGTCCTCTTGATCACAGGACAACATCAAAGCCGTATTGCTGAATCCTGACAATCTTGGTGGGATGTGAATTATGGCTCCCGTCGCTGAGTGTGTTTGCACTTTAACTAGATTATGAGGGCGGGTGGGGAAGCTTTATAAGGATGAGGAAAAAATATATATATTTTTGTATATTTTCCATATATATATATGGAAATTAGGGTAAACAATAAAAATCATCCCACTTTTTAATTTTATTTATTTATTTATTTTTGAGACAGGGTCTCACCTTGTCACCCTCAGTAGAGTTCCATGGCGTCACAGCTCACAGCAACCTTGAGTTCTTGGACTCAAGCTATTCTCTTGCCTCAGCCTCCCAAGTACAGGTGCCAACCACAATGCCTGGCTATTTTTAGAGATAGGGTCTTGCTCTTGCTCAGGCTGGTCTCAAACCCGTGAGCTCAGGCAATCCACCCGCCTCAGCCTCCCAGAGCACTAGGATTATAAGCATTGAGCCACCATGCCCGGTCCCCAAATCATCTCACTTCCTAAGCCAGATTCAGCTTCAAAGCTACACCCCGCTGGCTAGTGGCTATGTGTTCA
>NW_003852508.1:4575305-4586958 GCF_000181295.1 Otolemur garnettii | reverse complement strand
GAACTCTAATGACGCTGACATTGTCCCCTGAATGTTTTGCAGATGATACTTTCAATCAGCTACAAGATTTGTAATACTCTGTTGACTTAGCTAAGCTGCAACATTTGCTGGGCTGTTGTTTGTTGAGCTCAGGTTTAAGCATGGCCACAGGAGAAACCTGCAGGCGATTTGGCAGGAGCCAGTGAAGCAGCACCCACGTTTAGCCCAGGGAGGTCCGACGGCCCCGGCACTGCTGTTGACCTGGGGGCACCCTATCCAGCTGCGGCCAGATGTTGCCTTGGGGTCTGTGACCCAGGCCTGAACAAGGGGACCAGCTTCTCTTGGGAGTCAGCTGCCTCTCTGAAGGTGGACGCCTCTGAAGGTGGAGGAGGGGGTCAGGGCTGCAGTTGGTCCCCTGGTTCCGGTTCAGCTCTGCCCTCTCCTCCATCTCGCCCATCTTTTCTTCTTCACTTCCTGCTCTGCAGACTTCAGCCCCACAGCAGATGTAGAAGCCACAGACTTCACACAGACCCATCAGCTCCCAGCACGTGTGTGGTGAAGCCTATAATAACTTCTCTACTCTACTCTGTAAAATTCTTAATACATTTTGTTTTCTTAAGCAAATTCTTGGTCAGCGGTTCTCAACCTATGGGTTGCGACCCACAGGAACTGTATTAAAAGTGCCACAGCATTAGGAAGGTTGAGAACCATTGTTTTATGTGATACAGAATTAGTCCAAATTTGCTTTTCTAAATAAGGGTAAGTATGAAAAAATTAAAGATCTTATCATGGAGGGCAGCACCTGTGGCTCAGTGAGTAGGGCCCTGGCCCCATAATCCAAGGGTGGTGGGTTCAAACCCGGCCCCAGCCAAACTGCAACAACAACAACAACAACAAAGATCTTATCATGGAAACCTGTACCTTATGCCTATAAAGGGCAATAAACCAAGTGGATATTCATCTGTAAAGATAAGGGGGTGAAGAGAAGAGAAGCCATCTACAACAGGTGACAAAAGTCCCCAGGCCAAGGGCAATGTACTGTCTGTTTCTTCAAAAACATTTTAATGGGACAAAGTCATGCCCTTTTATTTACTTATTATCTCTGACTTCTAGCAATAATGGCAGTTAGACAGTACAAGAGAGACTATATAGTCTACAAAATCTAAAATATTTATTGTCCGGCTCTTTACAGAAAGTTTTCCAATCCCCATTGGAAAGATAGAATCCTTTTTACTTGGTTCACTATTAAAATATTATCGGTTTGTGTTATATGTCGCTAGAATTTCTTATATAAAGATGTGTCATAAGAGGGTCATAAAAAATTGGAGACTTTATAAACTCTTCTGATCTCGTTGTAGTTTAAGTCTCACACAGTTACCATCGACAGGCACACCTCACTTCATCCTGCTTCACCTTATGCTGCTTCATGGCACCTGATACTGCCTATTTTACAAATGAAGCTCTGTGCAATCCTGAGTCAGGCAAGTCTACTGGCACCGACGAACTTTATCACTGTCTCACTTTAAGAAATTGCCACAGCCACCCAGCCTTCTGCAGCCATCACTCCAATCGGTCAGCAGCCATCAGTTTAAGGCAAAACCCTCCACCAGCAAAAAGATTAGGACCTGCTGAAGGCTCACATAATAACTGTCACTTTTTAGCATCCCTTAATCACTAATCACTGTAATTAAGGGATGTACATTGGTTTTCTACATAATGCTACCACACACTTAATAGGTTACAGTGTTATGTTAGCATCACTTGTAAATGCACTGGGAAGCCAAAGTAATTTGTGTGACTTGCTTAATTCCACTATTTGCTTTATTGTATGGGTCTGTAACCCAACCTGTGATCTCTGAAAGGTGTGCCTGCACTTTTTTGCTAAACATGGTAAAGTACAAATACATTGTTTCAGTTGCTCCACACAGTAATGCAGACTCACAGATTAAGACTGAAAGCTTCAAGAGTCCATTAAACTTCCTAGTATTATACAACTAGATGACAGAGGCAATATTAATACCCACGTCTTATGCTGGCCTTTAAACCTGAAGTATTCCCTAGCAATATTTATACTGAATACACTATTTAGTAGAGTCTTACTACTAACTACATTGGTAAGCTAATGCTTCAAAAAAAAAAAATAGAAATAAACAGTACTTGATAGAATTACTTGCAAAATTACAGCTAGATAGGACTAAATCTTAGTGTTCTACAGCACCGTAGGGTGACTACAGTCAACAACGATGTAGTATACATGTACAGGATTTCTATTAGCTACGTGGAGTATGTGGACTATTCTCAACACGAAGCAATGAAAAATGTTTGTGGTGACAGAAATGCTAAACACCCAGCTTGATCACCATGCATTATATATACTAAGAAATCACTGTGTACCTCATAAATATGTACACTATGTCAACTTAAAAAGTAAAGTGAAAAACAAAATAATTCCATGAAATTTTAAAAACACATCTTTACAAATAACTAACCATTTTTCATACAAATGTATAAAATTGTACATGTCTTTGAAATGTTTAACAGAGAAAATAAAAATATAATCAAAAGCCAGTTTTTAAAGGACTATAAGTCCTTAATAACAGTATCTTGATTAAGCTTCTTATTTGGCCAACTTCCACCTTATCCTTTTAGGCATAATTTGTACCTTCTTTCAAGATATTCCCATTTCTTACATTATTATCCATGTTGGGTATACCTATATCTCTTTTTTAAAAATCCCTATAGCTACAAATATATCTCATTTTTAAGAATCTCATAACAAACCCTCAACATCCCATTTCAAACATTCTATTTAAAGTTAAAATAAAAGAATAAATCTTAGCCCATGCTGCTAGATCACATAGTAGCTTAAATGTTTGGATGCATTTTGTACTGTTGATCACTGCTCTTGAGATTAGAAAACTCTTGGCGTTGAGATATAAAAGATAGACCCATTCAGCTATGACCATTATTTAAGCTTCTACAATGTGCTAGATTTCTCTTTTGCCCCTTAAATGCTCATTCTCTTTCTCTTCTTTTCCCTCACCCCTCTTTGCTTTCTTCTTTCCTCTCTTCCTTGGAAACAAGATTGAAGACAGGCCCGCTCTGCAGGTCATGCTCAGAGAATCTGGGGGGAATGAGGGTACTGATTCATTTTGGCTTCACTCTGTCTCTAACTATGGGTAAGCAGCTCCGTCTTTCAGGGACTCGATTTTCTCCCTGAAGTGTACTGAGAGTAAGTTAACCAAGCGTGATCTCAAAAAGGCCCACACCTGGAAGAGAACAGTCCTTAAGACAGCAAAGGTCCAATTCTACAAATATTGTGACTGCAGGGCTCCAGGTCACCCAAAAGGGTAGGAGCAAGGGGGCCAATCCCAGCAGACAAGGACAGAGGAGATAGGGGCACAATATACAACAGGTGGCCATAAAGTTCATGTGCAATTTATAATTATTTAGGCTTCTAACATGCATGCTATTTTTCCCTTTTGTCCCTTAAAAGCTCATTCAATGCTCTTTTGTCCTTTAAATGTGAAATTTTAAGTTGCACATGAACTTTATGGCCACCCTGTATAAAGCAGAAAAAAAAGATATCTGAAAGCTCAAAGAAATGAAGGAAAGTTAAAGGAATGAAAAATTCCCTGCTGTTATTTCTACCTGCCCCCATTGGGCCAACTGGAAGAAAAAAAGCACTTAAGATGTTTTTGTGGGATGGAGCTGGTGACTGGAACTGAGGCCCCTACCCATGACCCAGTGCTAAGAGGCTGAGCACAGCAGTCTGTTTCGTCCTCCAGGGTGGGCAGAGAGACAACACGCTCCTCTGGGCCTTTGCACATCTGCTTTCAAGGTACCTTGTAAAATCTAGACCAATCTCTCTTTCTCTCTCTGTCTTCCTCTCTCTCCTTTATTCTCGCTTTCTCTCTAGAAGAAAAATCTAACAGTGCAGATTCCATTAAATCCAAACACTTGGCTTATATGTTATAACTTTCATGAACTTGTCTTCCACTGTCACATCTCTGTTTTCATCTGCTTTCTCTACCATTGGCTCTCTCTGACCCTCGCCTTTGCCCTGGTGGCTGCGGATCACAGACCAGACCAACAGGCTGGACCAATGAGGGAGCGAAGCCCCAGCAAGAAGGGCAAGTGAGGTGGTGGAAGCTACTGCCACCTGGACCTGTGCCCTGTTTTGGTAGAAATCTTCCCCAAATCAGCAACCTGGTGCAGGAGTAAGACCTGTGTCTCAGCCATCCAGACCAGGATCAGGGAAGTTTATAGGAAAAGGGTATACTGTATGTATCAGGCCACACTTCTTAGTCTCAGATCAGTGGTTCTCAACCTTCCTAACACCGCGATGTATTTTCATTGTTACAAAGGGGTCGTGACCCGCAGGTTGACAACCGCCTTCTTATTTAACACTTAAATAAGGAAACAAATATAAATAAAACACCATGAAGTGACCGAGTATGCAAGGCAACCCCAACTGGAAAGTCCGCGCAGCCTTACCCGCTGTCACTGTCACCTGCCAGGCAGCCTGGCCGGGACCTCACACCATAGTGGAAAATGCAAACTGAGAATATCGAACAAGACAAAGAATCATAGAGCTGACAGGGGACTAGAGACAACGAGGAATGCTGTGTTTAGTCTTTGAGAAGTAAGGATCAGACTGAACTGGCTCAGTTAACTGAAAAAGAAGAGACAGGTAGGAATAATGCGATTATATTAATAGAAGCTTCAGAAGAGGGCTTGAGTATCGAGGGAGTGAGAGGCAGAAGGAGACCATGGAAAAATCCTTCAAGCCCCCAAATCATTCGGCAAACCTGACCTCTTTTTCCCTAAAAGTGCTGAAAAACTAAATGCGGGCTGAAGACTAACATAATACACTATCCTACGGTCACCATGTGAAAAAGGCAACAAAACTCGTTCTTTATTCTGAGGATTTGAAATTTCTTTAATCTGAGAGTGAGTACATAGTGAAATAGCAGCCTAAATTCTATAAACATGATATGATACAATGTAACTTTAAATGTAACTGTAGGTTTGATTCTGTGGAAACACTGTAGCCAAGACTTTCTCCTTCATTATTAACTATAAAATTGTGATGTCATTTTAAATGAAGTCATCCCACCCTGAGGAGAAGGGGACAAAGTCCACAGCAGAGCTGGCAGTCAGCCCACTGGCTCGGGACACTGAGCTGCCCCTATTTCAAGTCTAGACCCTTTGGGACCAACCTGCATAACATGTAGAAAAGGTGTCACACTTCACAAACAGGGTACACGTCCCAGGGTTCATTCTGAGTCAGCAAGTTCTACGATCCCTTTGCAATTGCCTCTAAGATCAAATGTATCATTCCAAAGTGAGAAGACAAGAAAATACATAGTCAAATTATCATTTTTTTCAATGAGCTGAAATTAAAATGATCAACTATATTTTTGTCTCAGTTTTGTTCCTTTTACAATATAATCATTCTTTTTTTAGAAAATTGTTCTTTGCAAATGTCATTTTACCAAGTTAATGGAAAACTTAACTGGGGGCTTTGTTTCTTTGTAAAAGATAAAAGTTTTAGAAATAAGAAAAAAAGGTTCAGGTGGGGTGGCACCTGTGGCTCAAAGGAGTAAGGCACTGGCCCCATATGCCGGAGGTGGCAGGTTCAAACTCAGCCCCAGCCAAAAACTGCAAAAAAAAAAAAAAAAGGTTCAGGTAAATATCACACTTACAAAATGTAGGGCACACAGGACTTGCTTACTAAGAAACGGTTAAGAGCAGGCTAATGCAGGGAAGGATCTATGGACTCTACAGTTATATAACATAGCATTTTTTTTTTTAATTTTGAAAGTTAAATAAAGTATAGATATTTCTTTTTCAGATACACTTTTGCCTTATCTAGTCAATACTAATTATTGTGCCAAAGCTCCCGGCAGATTTTCTGCAGCTACCTTGATTCAGTAATTCTGCCTTCTTCTACGTCTGATTGGTTCTGCGTCTCACACCTTCCTTCGTTCCCCCCAGAAATCTGCACAGGCTTCTGTCCATCACTCATCAGGAATGGAACTGTTCAATGACATACCTGTTTCCTCACTAATCTGTGAAGGTTTTGCATTATTTATTTAAGTCCCAGTACTGTAGACTACAAATTCAGGCACAAACTGAGTGTTGATGGAGTTAATGTCTCTTTTCTTTTTACTTTTAGCTCTCTCAGGCAGATAATCCCCAACCTGAAACACGAGCCCTCCATAATCTCCCAGTTGGCTTTTGTCTGAGCTCTCTTTCTCCCTCTGGGGCACAGGGATCTGTGGGTCGCTTCGATTGAGGAAAAAGAAAACACTTCTTAAAGCCCTTTAAAAGTTGGTTTTTTTAAAAAACTTGCACAGGCTTTTGTTAGGGTCACTCACCATTTCTTATGATGGTTCCAATAAACAGAGCTTTTTGCTAATGCTTCTATTTTCCTGACTCAATCTCAAGCCCTCCTCTGTAAACAGAGTGGGATGTATTTAGACATAGCACAACTGTGAAATCTGCAAGGATAGATTTTCAAAATACAGGGAGCTACAGCCCCGGGACATGTTTCATGTGTCTCCACATACATCTTTAGCTTGAAAAAGAAACTGATATCTTAAGTTATAAGTATTTTCTATCTAACCAGGTTAGATGATTTCTATGAAGCCTTGTTTCATGAATGAAAACACTGAGGATATGGCAGTGTTAGCAATCTTAGGGGGATTAATAGGTAAAGGAGTCCCTGTAGACCACGTTGCTTAATTCGCATTCTGTGCAAGGGAACAGCCCCCAAACAACAGTTTAATATATTCTTGAAAGTCATCATATTCCTAATACAGTGGCCTGAAACCAAATGAACTGTGTCAGTCAGGAAATGGGTCTTTTAAACATTTATAGTCATATGCCACAAAATATGGCTTTGGATACGGGACCAGCAGTCATGTATAACCATCAAGGTTAGGGTGTATATAGAAATCCTCAGTCATTGAGGAAAGTTTAATGTGTCAACATTTGACAGGTACTAAGAATGCCAACAATGCCTCAGAAGCTGGGCTAAATTTCCAGGTACAAAACTAGCAAAGACCAAGTCTTAACAGTCAAGGAGCTCCCAATCTGAAGAGAGACTGGTATTTACACTCAGGCTAATAAACAAGTAAGTTATGAAATACAGTTATACACCCCGGGCTTCTGTCCCAAATACCTGAAATAAAGCCTTTTACAAGGCTGGGCATGGTGGGTCACATCTGTAATCCTAGCACTCTGGGAGGCCAGGCTAGGTAGATCACCTGAGCTCAGTAAGACCAGTCTGAGCAAGAGTGAGACCTCATCTCTGCTAAAAACAGAAAAAATAAAATAAGTCTGCCTGTTTGGGAGGCTGAGGCAAGAGGATCACTTGAGTCCAAGGGTTTGAGGTTGCTGTGAGCTACGATGACATGGCACTCTATCCAGGGCAACAGAGCAAGATTCTGTCTCCAAAAAAAAGAAGAAAAGGCTTTTACAAAAAACTACACACAATATCGTCATTCTGTATTTTCCTCCCATTCTTCCATGCTGCCCACCACAACCACCACCGTTCTCTGTAACTATGTGTGTTGGGACTGTCTACACTTCCCTTCCAATTTTCAAATAATTAAGAAGCTCAGCTGCTGATAAATGGTGCCTAGCACAGTAACAACCTCCGGGTGAAACTGCAGAAAGGATTTACTGAATGTTGACTGAAAATACATCCCTTGGTTGACTTAAATGAGCAGCTAAATCACGAAGAAAAGTCGTAAAGAGAAGGGGTTTCCCAAGGATCAGATTCATTTTAGGATCATGTTCTCACTCTGCCAAATACAGAGTATTTATTTATTTATTTATTTTTGTAGCTTTTGGCCGGGGCCGGGTTTGAACCCGCCACCTCTGGTATATGGGGTCAGCGCCCTACTCCTTTGAGCCATGGGCACGGCCCCAGATGTTTTGATTAATGACCAATCCCACATATGACAGTGGTCTCATATGTGTCTCCATAACAGAGCTGAAGAATTCCTATCGCCTTGTGATGTTGTAGCTATGTGCTGCTGTAGCAAGACAAATTACCCATGTGCTTGTGAAATGCTGGCATAAACCAGCTGACCACGCTACTGGCCACACAAATGTCTAGTACGTACATTAATATATTGCACATAGGACTTGAGAACAAATGCTTGTGTTATTGGTTTGTGTCTTTACTACCCTATAGTGATTACCATTGCTTTAGAGTCTACCCCTTCTACTTGAAAAACAAAGTTAATTGTAAAACAGCCTCAGGCAGGTCCTTCAGGAGGTGCTCGGGAAGAAGGCCTTGTTATCCTAGGAGATGGCAGGTCCACCTGTGTTACTGCCCCTTCCAGTGGGACGAGGTGGGAAGGAGGAGAACAGTGGTACTGATGACCCTGACTCTGTGTAAGCCTAGGCTAATATGTGTGTTTGTGTCTTAGGTTTCAACAAAAAAGTCTAAAAAGGAGAACACACCAAAATTTAACAACAGAAAAAAACTTATAAAATAGAATATAAAGAAAATATTTTTGAACATTTGTACGTGATTGTATTTTAAGCTGTTATTACAAAGGAGTCCAAAAGGTGAAAAATGTTGAAAAGTTGATAAAGTAAAATTGTTATAGTAAGCTAAAGTTAACTTATTATAAAAGAAAAATATTCTCTATACCTCTGATGCAGTCTAAGTGTTCAGTGTTTATAAAGTCTACCGCAGCGCACAGTAATGACCTTGGCCCTCCCATTCACTCACCACTCACTCAGAGCCATGTCCAGTCCTGCAAGCTCCATGCAAGGGAAGTACCCTGAGTAGGCAGGTGTTCCTTTGTTTTATCCTTTATGTTAACATCATATTTTTACCTTATCTTTTCTATGTTTAGATACATTTAAATACTTACCACTGTGTTACAGTTCCCTAGGGGATTCAGTACAGTAATGTGCCGTACAGGTGCGAACCCCAGGAGCAGCAGGCTGTACCATGCAGCCTGGGTGCACGGTGGGCGGAATCGCACATGTGTGTGTAAGTGCATTCCAGGCAGTCTGTGGAATCACACCATGAAATCACCTAATGACACGTTTCTCAGAAGTGTGCCCATGGATAAGTGACACATGGCTATAGCAAAATGAAAGCAAATTTGTTGTCACTAAGTTACGCCCTGGATTCAGAGCAAACTGGGAAACAGCAAAAAATAGAGGAAAGCAAATACTTAGAAGTAAAATGTTCAAGAGATTAACTATAAAATTTAATACTTATTTTTTTTGTTTTGGCACAAAACTACATGAACACCAAAGAAGGTGAGAAATCAAAGCTGCTGTCTCTTCCTCCCACTCCTGCTGCCCACGTGGGGAGGATTTCTCAGTATACACGTGTATGTGTCTCTCCCTGCCTCGGTCGGAATACGTTCCAGTGTATTTTCCAGAAAGCCACTAGGATAATGTTTCATTTTTCAAAAATGTGGATTCATGTGACTCCCTGGCTTATACTCGTCCATGATTTCCCACTAACTGCAGGAGATATCCAGTCCATTCAGGTGAAATGCAAAACCCTCGTAATCTGACCTCTGCTGATTCATGGAACCTCACCACCTTCAGGCTTCTGCCTCCTGCCCGGAGAACCACCAAGTACAAATACTTTCAAGTTCTCGTTGTCCTCATCTATAGCCCAGGAGATTCTCTGTACCGATGTGACTCTCAGGGCCCCTGCTCCCTGAGCTCCATGAATCCTTCTCTTTGCACCCCCTCCTCCTCCACTCCTGTGGAGCCCTGCCCATGTTCCCGCAGCATCACACCCTTCTACATCAGGGCAGGCACCATTTGTGCGTTTTAACTATTCACCTATCCTACTCCTTTCTGAACTTTGGCTGTATGTTGTAGTTTCCTACCTAAGTGATGTTCAGATTTAATTTTTAAAGCTGTGGTGTTTGTAAATATCCATGAATAAAAAAATCTGAGGATATCTTCATGTAGATCAGTTTTCCACATTATTAATAAGACAGGTCATGTGTGTTCTTATGACAAGGAAAGAAAATGGTTACATGTCACAGGGCCAGTGTGCTGGTTCTCAAGTTTCCATCAGTATCCCTTGCGGTCTGAATTCAATGCTCTCTCTAAGCAGTTTTAATTTGCAAAACTAAATTTCTATCCTGTCTTCTTCACTAATCCACCCGCAGTTTAAATACTGATCCATATGTCTTATAGCATAGGTAAAAAACCACTATAAAACTATCTTAATGTGAAAGTATTTTTTATCCCCAAACTATTATTTTTCCTAGATTTCATTTCTATGCTGGCGACACCAACATTCATCAGACGAGATATACACAAATCATTTTAGTCTCCTTTCTCTCTCTTACCTCACTAGTATAATTATCATCTTCCATTTGGATTTCTGAAATCAGTTACTCCTGGTCTCCAAATCCAGGAATCACCCCCTGTAGTCATTCCTACAACCAGCAGAGTGGCTTTTTAGTAATACAAATCTGCTGGGCAGGGTGGTATGCCCCTGTAGTCTCAGCTACTTGGGAAGCTGAGACAGCAAGATGGCTTGAGCCCAGAAGTTTGAGGTTGCCTATGAATAGCTACTATACTCCAGCCTGGGCAACGTAACGAGATCCTCTCTCCATTAGAAAACAAAAAGCAAACCTGACCTTGGCCTTGTCTTGTTTCACCTAGGGTGCACTCTCATTGGTGTTCCCCCTCCCACTCCGTCGCCTCACAAGGAAACCCATCTTTACCACTTAAAATCCTGTCAATCTAGCATTTCCATGAAGCTTTTGCTGATTCTTCCTGTAATAAAATTAATCATTTGTTCTCTCCCCTGAATCATGTCTCATCTTGTGTATACTTCTAACGTTGTTTATGCCACTTAGGTTTGCGTTGGTTTCCGGCTTTTTGTCTTTTTCTCTACTGCTGTTATTTGGGTAGTAAATGTGCCTCAGCTGGCTCTGGAGTTCAAGTATCTAGCACAGGGCAAACCATAATCAGAAATAGAAACATAAACCTCTACTGGCACTGTTTTGCTATTATAATCACAAAAAGAATTGTCCCATTTTTATATATAAGTTTTGTTAGGAGACCAAAAATTTCTTTCCTCCTATACTTGTAATTTCTTTTTCTCACCATCTCTACTTCTTTCCCCTACAACACACCCCTGACAACGATAAAAATGCTTCAGTTGCTTAATTCTCCACATCGGCATAGTCTATAGGGAAAAAAGATACTACAGGGTTAAGAATTTTCTTTTTATTTTTTTGCAGTTTTTGGCCGGGGCTGGGTTTGAACCCACCACCTCCAGTATATGGGGTTGGTGCCCTACTCCTTTGAGCCACCGGCACCACCCACAATTTTCTTTTCTGTTTTTCAGTGCACATAAGTACATCTTATTAAATTAAAAAAGAAAAACAGCAACATACACTTCCTCCCCAATTTTTTTTAATGTTTCCTTTTATTCCCTATATCTAAAGTTCATCGAAGTCAGTAGTTATCTAATGCTACACTTCAACTGGTATGCATACAAGCTACAGTCACTGAATTATGGGCAACTTTATTTTGGTCTGTGTTGACTCTGAATAAAGAAGCTGAGGGTTACGGTGTAATTTTCACCTATTCTCCTATAACTTATCTCTATAGAAAGACCACAAGTTATCAGTGAAGCCCCGCAGCTGAGAGCCAG
>NW_003852508.1:4560148-4575231 GCF_000181295.1 Otolemur garnettii | reverse complement strand
TATTTAAGTGGCCAAAAATCAAGGCAGACAATGTTCCAAAGCATTTCATTACCAACTCACATCTGTTCTAATTCTCAGCCTCTGTCTGCCAATTGCTCCTTAGCTGCCCCTTATTCTGATGTTGATGCTGTGGGCACCTGGTCTGGAAAGGCTCCATCATTCAGACTCATTAGAATAAAACAGCACATCGGAAAATATCTATCTCTGTTACTACACCCTGAATATTAAGTAGAAACCACAATGAAAGTCACAACATTCTTAGAATGCCAATGCTTCTCAACTCCTCTTTGGGAAGTATATGTATTCCCCCTCAGTGTAGGAAGCCAAGTTGATAAAAATCACATCTTTTGTTACAAGGTTGTTCTATGCCAGGCAGTTTGTAAGGGAATCAAAGCACATTTTGATGGCCCCCATGCAAGGTGGGCATCTTGTTACTTACCTGCAAGGTCTGGGTGGGTATATAGTAATACATACCAGTAAGAACAACGGTTTTGTCTTGATGAGTGACTTATGTCTTAGGATAAGCGGCTTCATTATTGGTGTAACAAATAGTCATTTGAATCTAGTATCTTTACAAAGCTATCTGTAAGTAGGTTATCTTAAAAGTAGAAATATTTTGGTTAAGCTTTTGGGGATCCAGCTCAGAATCCATTTTCCAAAGGATCAGCTAATTAGGCAATTTAATTTACAAGAAAATGATTCCCCACAGAGAAGGTTAATGGATTTTTCGATGTAAAATTATTTTCCTAGAACTAAATGCCGACTAAGAAGCCAAATATAAACGGGTAACCAGTTAATTACAAAACCTGGAAGCTAAGCTAGTAAACTTTATTTTACCCTGCAGGGAAATAATGTCATAATAACACTCAATCAGTGTGGAGACAGAGAGAGAATGTTTTGTGTGGATCTATTAATGGACTGAAATTCATACATTTTGCCATGGTTAATGTGAATAACTTAGGTTGCATATGGAAGAAATGATCTGTAAGTAGAGTCAAAAATAAGATAAGAAAACTTAGGTTTAAGAAATTTTATTGTAAGCATTCTTATTTCATGAAGAGGCAAATATACCTGTGAAAGACTGAATAAAATGAAACATTTTTGAGAGACGAATATGGCTACTAGAACTGTTATTGTCAGCTCCGAGAGGAAATTAGTTGACTGCTCAATGCCATCCGTAAATAGCACACATCATACCCACAATCGACATTACGCAGACTGTAATTGTTCTAAAATCTACAAGCACTTTGCTGTCCTCTACGACAAACTTCAAAGGTCTTAAGGCTGGCACACCGGGGAGGCCATTCCCCTGGGGATCTCTGCAGTTGTCCTCTGATTCTCCAGTCCTCCGCAGCAGGCCTGGGAGACACGGTCCACTCCCCATCACTTCCACGTCTACACCTGCTGGCTCCGGCATCCAGATCCTGGTTGCAGCTGCGCCTCCCGACTGGCCACACACAGTCTGCCAAGCAAGCTCACAATCTGCAGTTCAGGTTGCCAGCATTTTCACTGTTAGTATTTATCAAGATACTAACCAGGGACATTAAGAACACCTTAGCTTAATATTAGTAGTAGTTTTACTGTTTTTCTTGTTTAAAATGGCAGTGTAACAAATTAAACAATAAGGAAAGATATAAAGGAGAAAAAAGTGAAAGATTTCCTCCATCCCTAATTCTGCTCCCCAAAGGTAATCATGGATAGTAGTTAGTTCCAATATGCAGAGACAAAGATTGCTATGAACATATTTACTTACATACCCATATCTCATCTAAATTTATATAACTTCCGGTCAGTTTTTTTAACTTGATGGTAACATACATCATGTTTGCTATTTGTTTTTAAAAGCTGTGGGTGTATTTCTACAGCTATTTCTATTGCATTTTTTAAATAGTAGTTGGATTTCATTCAAATGAGGCAATGTAAGTTTCTATCAATGGAGCTGACTGAATATAACAAAAGTCTTTCTGCTATTTCAAATACCAAAATACTAGATGAAATCTAACAAAATAAGAAACTTCAAATTAGTTAGAAAGGAAATAAAATCTTCATGCAGCAGAAATATAAAAGAATAAGTCTAGAACTACAAAATCTAGACTCAAGTTCCTGCAGCCACAGGGCTCTACAACTGGACAGGCCTTTGGGCTAGTGGCAGTAATTTATGCCTCATGTAAATTGAGGAGCTGGAAGGGGATCTCCTGAATAAAGCTGGACACTCCAAAGGCTTTAAATTACATTAAACTGTGACTAGAAACTGAGACAAGAAGCTGGACACAGTGGCTCACACCTGTAATCCTAGCACTTTGGGAGGCTGAGGTGGGTGGATGGCCTGAGTTCACGAGTTCAAGACCAGCCTTAGCTACAGCGAGACCCCATTTCTAAAAAAAATAGCCAGGCATTATGGTGGGCACCTGTAGTCCCAGCTGCTCAGGAGGCTGAGGCAAGAGAATCACTTGAGCCCAAGAGTATGAGGTTGCTGTAAGCACTGATGCCAGAGCAATCTACTGGAGGCAACAAACTGAGACTCTGTTTTACACATACAAAAGGAACCTGAGACAAGTAAAGTTCTCCCCACTTAGCCACAGAAATAGCAAGGAAACTCATTTCTCAATGACGGCCCTCCCTGGGAAAGAAATCATTAGAACCTAAAACACAAGTTTATGCCACATGGAGGCAGAAAGGTCCTCATCCACATTGTGATGGAGAAAACCTGAGAAATTAACTTGAAAACTCAACTGGTAAACCCAGCTAGGTTGTATAAGAAGCAAATGATAAACACCTTGCATGAGAGCTTCTGCAAAGTGATCCCAGGATAAGGATCTCACTCGCCCTCTACCAAACCAGGCCACAGCTAAAAATTATAAACTACGTGAAAGAAAGCTATACCAAGGGAGCACAAACAAATAAAAACAAGAGAAGGATCAATATCCAAGAATGGGAGAGAATAAGTTTACTTCAAAGACTAAATATAAGTTTACTTAAAATGTTTAAAGAAATAAAAAGAACAGAACAGGAAGAATGGTAAAGGGGGAGAATCAACAGCAATAAGTGAAACTTGTAAAAAACTAAAATTACTAGATATGAAGAATACAGTAATTGAAAGTAAAATATCAATGAATAAAATAAATATAAATCTAATGGATTTGCAAGGAGAATCAGAGAATGGGGTGAAATATCTAAAGAAATCATTCATAACACTTTCAAAAAAAGACAGATAAATAGGAGAATTAGAAATATAAAAATTTACCTTTTAGTTATCTGAGTAATGAAAAAATATGAACTAATGAATTATATCATACATTGACAAAGATTTTTTTAAATGTGGTATTACCATTCATGTATAGTCAAAGTTGTAGAAAAAGAGAAACACTTAATGCTGGAATGAGGGTAAACTGGTGTAATCTATTTAGAGCTTAATGGCAATTTGAGCCACATTGACTAGGTTCATACATTTTAGGTCAGCAATTTCACTTCTAGGTATAGAGGTACACGCCGTACAGAAGTGTGTGTTAACAGGGGCACCACTGGCAATTCAAGCAGGAAGACTATTCGGTAATCAGAACAATCTCGCACAATACCAGATATTTAAAATCCCGGGCTCCTGAAACTGCTATTACAGATTAATGGAGAGTAGTAGGTGAGAACTAGAGTAAGGGCTCCAAAATTCTGTGAAGGAACAGTCTTGGCTAAAATCCTAATAATCAGCCACTGTCCCCTCCTTTGCTTGGTAATAGTCACTGTCTTCTCAGTTGCTTCTCTACAATTGCTACTCTAGTATGCACAGGGAGTAGTTGTAAAGATTCTTAACGTTTCTCTATAGAACACATCATCTGTTCAGAACACAGGGGTAGTTTTTGAGATATGTTCTAGGTCCTGCATTCCACGAACACACCCATACCAAGGAACTGACTCAACTGATCTTAGACCCTCCCACTCAAGGAACTGTATTCCGACACACTGGCTGACCCACTCAGGCAGTGGCCCCTACTAAAGGACAGCTGATTCTGCCCTGACACCAGCCAGTTAGCAGACCCTGATTGCCTAACCCTCAGCCCCCCAAACTATCTTTAAAAATCATGTCCCTCCAATTCTCAGGGAGGCAGATTTGAGAAAAATCTCCCATCTCCCCACTCAGCACTATGCAGAATAAACTCCTGCTGTAAACCCTGCCATCTCTGGATCTTGGCTTCCTCTAGGGCAGTGGGCACATGAACCTGGCTGGGGGGCAACACTCCTGCACACTAAATGCCAGGAATGCCCCTCCATCCTTCATGACAAGTGAAAATGCCTTCACATGTTTACAAATGTACCTGGGCTGAACCGCATATCTTCAGGTGGAGAAATTTACATCTTTGTAAGGGAGACTTATAAGAGAAGTTCAGTAAAACCCAAAAAGTTGCATATGACACACACAAACTTGACTCAGACGTGCCAATCTCAGGTGTGTGCCCCAAAGAAACTCCAGCACTGGTGCCCAAGAAGGTAGTCTAGGGGTATCCATAACAGCACTGTGGGCAAGAGGGTAAATATGGAAACTGAGGAATAGAGAAATGGCTCAATAGATTTTGATATATTCATACAATAGAACGGAAGTAGCAGCTAAACTGAATGAACTAGACCTTATATGTCTTTACATGAATAAATTTCCAAAATATAATTAACTGAAAAGAATAGTTATGTAGAACTGAAAGTGAATAGTTATTCAATTTGTATGTACAATTTGATACCATAGATGTAAATTTTTAAAACGTACATTATTAGTAGTATAAACCTGACCGTGTACAACCATGTAATAAAAGTTTAAAAACTGACTTCACTATAGTAGTTATCTCTAGGGAAAGCAGGGAACGGAAATGATGGGGACAGAACACTTGGCTTTATCTCTGAAATTATTTTGCTTAAAAATTACTTAGAGCAAATAGGACAAAATGTTGAGACATTTAAATTTAATATTGTATATTAGATCTGATTGGTTTTTATAATTTTATGTATGTTTGAAACATTTCACAATTAGCTTTTCCTTTGAAAAATATGTGACATAGAGATTAAAAACATGGAAGATAGAAAAAAAAAATCTCAAGAGTTACTAAAAAGAAAGGACATGGTATGTCCATAGAAAAGACAAACTGACTTCATCAAATATCTTCAAAATGCTCAAGAGAGATTACCATAATTTTAGAAGTCTACACCTAATTTAATTATCATTTAATAATCATCACAATTAATGAGGCCCTTAAAAGAATGAGCTATTAAAGGATCTTCTTCAGACAGAAGAAAATTAAATCCAGAAAGAAGGAACAGAATGAAAGAAGCAGAAATGAGCAAAGACAATGGAAAATATGTTGGCAAATTTTAAAAAGCCTGTTGTAAAAGCAAACACGGATGAACTTTGGGGGCATTTAAGTATAGGGTAGAATTAAGAGTCTAGAAATCAAACAAAAAATGGAATGAGAGGTAGAAAACTAATAGCATAGGGCGGCGCCTATGGCTCAAAAGGGTAGGGCGCCGGCCCCATATGCTAGAGGTGGCAGGGTCAAACCCAGCTCCAGCAAAAAAAAAAAAAAAAAAAATAAGTAAATGAATAGCATAAAAGCATTCTGGGGCAGCGCCTGTGGCTAAGGGGTAGGGCAACGGTCCCATATTCCAGAGGTGGCAGGTTCAAACCGAGCCCCAGCCAAAAAAAAAAAAAATCTATTTAAGAGCATTCTAAAATCTTAGTCTTGCTGAAGAGAAGGCTAGAGTTGCAGGACAACAATGTATATTAAAAATGTTAAAGAATGTAAGTAGAATGCATGGATCTCACCAGGTTAAAAGGTGAAAAAAGGGAAGATAGAAAACAGCAAACACAAAATGCTTCCATTATTCTGCATCAAGCTCTATTCCACATGTATTTACTCCTTTAAGCCTCACAATAATCCTTCTCAGTGGTGTCCCTCTTTTGCTGATGAGGAAACTTTAAGGAAGAGAAGCTGTAATAACATGCCCAAGGTTGGAGGATTACTAAGCAGTGAACTTGGGAGCTCACATCATGGCATTTTGTCCCCAAAACTTACTTTCTTCACTATACCATGTTACCCTTTTTAGATCATTCACTAAAACTTACAGCACAATAAAAATCAGCAGAGTACAGAAAATAGAGTATTAAGGCAAGGAAACTTTTTTAAAAGTATACAAAATTTAAACACAAAAAGACATAGCAAAATAAAGCTAAATGTTTTCAAATTCATAATAAATGTAAACAGAGTAAAGCCATGAATTAAAGGACAAGTCTTGGATTTTAAAACATACAATAGCCAGCTGTATTGTTTTGATAAGACTAAAATATAATGACACAGAAATACTACACATAAATTAATTTAAAAAAGATTACACATGTGTATGTGTGTGTGTGCATACACACACTATTTCATGCTATGCTTCATTATACTGCATTTGGATCTGCCAATGACTAGACGTATGACCTTGTCCAAGTCATTAAATCTCTCTAAGCCTCATTTGCCTTGTCAGTGAAACGAGAGTGATATCAATTACTTTCTAGGGTTACTAAGAAAATTAAATGTGATAATGCCTATAAAATACTTAGTAAGGTATTAACTTGTATCAATACTTAATATGCTATAAAAAGTTAAAATCTTAATGTTATTTTCAAAATGCAATATGATTATGTTAAGGACCATAAATAATGATTGAAATATAAAACAGGAGTTACTGTTTACCAAAATTGGCAAGTTCCTTTGAAATAAACTTAATTAAATCCAATCTCTTTTAGATGCAGATTAATTACAGAATACCTAAAAGAACTGAGGAAACTGTTAAAAATATACTAAGGCCAGGATCACATACAAAACTTAATTCAAAGCAAAATTTCTTATAGAAGACCAGCAGCTAATTTACCACAGCCTTTACATCAATACGTGTGCTGTTTTACTTTATATTGTTAATAGATGTGGCAATTTCAATATAGAACTTATTGAAAAATTTAAACTAAAAGTGTATATCAACTACCTCAAACTTTTGACATACAAATGTCAATTTTCCATATTCACAAAATTATGAAAGCTTTAAGATATTAGTTTAGATTATAAAATTGTAGCTATTTTTAATTCATATTTTCCAGTTTATTAATCCATTTTTCTTGAGGCACTCATAGGAATAACAACTTTAAGAGATTCTTGAGATACGATGTGTTGCTCAGTATTCAATATCTTTTTTCTAACCTTACTGGAATTTAAATTTCCCCCATTATTTTAACTTCTTTCTAGTGGTAAACCCAGGAGAGTTTACTGTAATTTAAACTTCTCAAAAACTTTGGTTTTATCATGGAATAGGCATATTTATTACTTCATAATCAAAACTATAAGCAGAGAAAATCAATGAAACCAATTTTTTAAAATATAACAAATAATTTAGCTAATCTGAGAGAAAAAGGAGAAAGCTTAAGTAACTAAATTTATGAAAACAAAATAGGCCGTCACTACAAACTTTAGAGAACTAAGAAAGGAGTAATTGTATGCCAACAAATTAGATAACATAGATGAAATGGATAGATTTGGAGAAAGACAAAAGTTACGAATACTAACTAAAGAAAAAATATAAAATCTAAATAGACTTATAGCAAGTAAATAGATTGAACTAGTAATTTTAAAGTTCAGGAGAAGATGGTTTTATTGGAGAATTCCACCAAATATTTAATGAATTAATTCCAGTGTTTCACAAACACTTTCAGAAAATAAGAGTGGAAGAAATGCTTTCTAATTCATTTTATGAGAATAATATTATATGATACTAAAGCCAGATAAAGACACGAAAAGAAAATAAAAAAGCAGTACCTATTATTGACATAGACACAAAAATCCTCATCAAAATATTAATAAACTTAGGCTCAGCAACATATAAAAAATTTATCAACATGACAAGAGGGATTTATCCCAGAAATACAATACTGATATAACATATATATAAAATATTAGTGCAATATACTATATTAATAGAATAAAGAATAAAAACTACAGTACCATCTCAATAGATGCTGTATTTGACTAATATCTGACACATTTTGTGAAAAACAAATAATAACCACAACTTAACAAACTAGGAATAAAAGAGAACTTTCTCAGACTGATAAAAGAAGTTTATAAAAAATCTGCAGCTAACATCAACATAATGTTTAAAGACTAAATGTGTTACTGACTTTTATTTGACATTTTACTGGAGCTTTCAAATAGGACAATTAGGCAAGAAAACAACATAAAGGCATCGTCTAGGTTGGATAGGAAGAAAATGAACTATATTTGCAGACTATATGCCCTTATATATAGAAAATCCTAAAGAATCACTTAAAGAACCTATTACAAACATTCAGCAAGACTGCAGAGTTAAGAAAAAAAGCAATATACAAAATCAATTCTATTCTATACACTTTCATGAAAACTCCAAAAAGGAAATTAAGAAACAACTTTATTGACAATAGCATAAAAAAGAATGAAATATTTAGGAATAAATTTAATTAAAAAGTACAAAAGCTTCACTCTGACAAACTACAAAATACTGTTAAAAAATTAAAAATCTAGATAATTGGAATGACAGCCCATGTTCATGGATCAGAATACATAGTATAGGCAATACTTCCTAAACTAATCTATAGATTCAATAAAATCCTTATTAAAATTTCACATGTTTTCATAGAAATTAACAAGTTGACCCTAAAACTTATATAGAAATACCAGGAAAATAAATTTTACAAAGAGCAGAGTTGGAGGCTTACACTTCCCAGTTTTAAAACATACCACAGACCCAGAGAAATTAAATGGTGTGGTACTGCCATAAAGACAGATGTATAGATTACTAAAAAAAATAGAGAGTCCAGAAATAAACCCATACATTTGTGATTAACTGATTTTCAATAAGAGTGCGAAGCAAATTCAATAGAGAACATTTGTCTTTGAGGAACTGGTGCTGGGACTACTGGATATCCACATACAGAACATTGACATTGGACCTATACTTCACACTATACATGAAAATAAATTCAATATGGATCATACATTTAAATTTAAGAGTTGAAACAATAAAACCTTTAGAAGAAAACATAAGAGTTTATCTTTACATATCCTTATTTTCCTAAGGCAAGGTGGTGGTGAGAACTGAGAAGCACTTGTGAAATTCAAACTCCAGAAGCACAGTTCACTAAAAGACAAAGACCCAATCATAAGGCTCTAGAGCAATTCCTCTCCCAACCACACTCACATTTTACCAATACTTTACTAAAGGCCTATTTATGACAGTTCCTTTTATCCAGTACATCATGTCTAGCTGTCAAGAAAGAGTTACAAGACATACTAAAAGACAAAAACAAACAAAAAAATTACTTTGAAGAGACAGAGTGAGAGCAAGAATCAAAACCATATTGAGGTATGGCAAGGATGTTGGAATTATCTGACTAAAATTCGTTTAAACTGTGATTAATATGCTATCAGTTTCAATGGATAAAGTTAAGAGCATACAAAAACAGATCAACAATGAAAGAACTGAGATGTAAATTCTAAGGAAGAATCAAAAAGAAATGCTAGCAATCAAAAATAGTATACAAAAAAATGAAGAATGAAGAATGCCTTTGAAGATTCACTAGTAGACTGGACATGGCTGAGGGAAGAATCTTTGATCTTGAGGTTAAATAAAAACTAATAAAACAGAAAAGTAAAGGAAAAAATAATTTTAAAAAATGATCAGAATGTCTACAAACTGTGGGGCAACTATATAAGGTACAACATATGTATAATGGGAATTACAAAAAAGAGAAGAAAGAAAAGAACAGAAGTCATCTTTTTGAGGCAATAATGACTGAGAATTTCTCCCAAATTAATGTCACACAAAGCTACAGATCTAGAACGTTCAGAAAATATCAAGCTGGATGAATGTCAATAAAACTGCACCTAACTATATTATATGCAAACTGAAGAAAATCAAAGGAAAAGAATAACTCTTGAAAAAACTAAAAAAAAAAAATCTTACCCATAGGGAACAAAGAATTACATCCAACTTCTCATCCAAAACAAGATAAGCAAGAAAAGAGGAGAATGAACTACTCAAAGCATTGAGAAAGGGAAGGGAAAAAAGCCCACCAAACTAGAATCCTGTATCATTATCCCCCCAAACTAAAATAATAAAGATTTTCCCAGGCAAATAAAAGCTCAGAAAATTTGTTTTCAGCAGATGTTAAAAAGAAATTTTTCAGAAAGATGGAAAATGATATAAATCAGAAACTTGGATGCACCTAAAGAAGAGAAGAGCATAAGCAAATAAATAAGTGAAAGTAAAATAAAAAATGTTTATTTTCATTAGTCATATTTGATCTAAAAGGTAACTGTTCAAAGTAATAACAATGAATGCTTACGTGTATGTATACAGGTATACATGCATATGCTTATGTACATATATGAGATAAAGGACAGTAATGATACAAGGGACAGAGAGGCACTATATGTATGTTGTATAGTGTCATTTGAAAGTAGACTTGGAGTGCTTATCACTACATAACTGAAAATTCTATGGAAACCACTAAAAAATGTAAAAAGAAGTATAATTGAATTACCAAGTTACTCACAAGTTGCCAAAAACAACAGAAAACATGGTAACTCGAAAGTAATGAAATTTGTCTTTTTTTTTTACAAACCATTGGGATTTTTAAGTTATCATAATTGTACTAGCTAGGATCTTCAACTTCATTAGAAGTGGTGGTAATGAGTACACTTATCTCATAATTGATTTATAGATAATGCTTTTGTTTACTCATAAAATTGATATATTTGTCCCAATGTTATTTTCAATGATTATGTCAATGTTTTGCCTATAGTTGATGTTCTGTAAATATTCATGGAATAAAGGAGCCTGAAATTAAAAAAAAAGAAAAGAGGTATAATTGATATACCAAGAAAGGAGAAAAAAATGGAATCCTATAACATGCTCATATAAAACCTCAAAGGTAGGAAAAGAATGGAAGACATGATAGGAACAAAGAATAAGAACAATGACTAGAAAACAGGAAAATATGGTATATATTAATCCAACTATATCAATAATTACACATTAATGATTTAAACACTTCTTAAAATACAGCGATTTTCAGAGTAATCAAAGGCCTACTTATATATCTAAAAGAAACTCTCTTTAAATACAAAGATCCACAAAGATTAAAAGTAAATGAGAGGGAAAAAATATACCATGCTAACACTAATCAAATGAGAAATGGATTGGCTAAATTAATTTCAGACAGAGCAAACCTCAGAGGAACAAAAGCTATTAAGGATAAAGACGAACATTTCATAACTATAACAGGGTCAATTCTTCAAGAAGACATAATGATTCTTAATATTTATATGCCTAACAACAGAGCACAGAGCATGCAAAGTAAAAACTGATATAACTGCAAGGAGATGTTCCATTATTATAAATACTAAATAGATGAATCCACTATTGTAGTTGCAGATTTCAACATCATTATCATTTATTTCAGAAAATGCACAGACACTGCATGATGATAGCTCTGATGGTAATCATTCTAGATAAAGAGTTCCAAAATTGTTTTGACGCGTGGACTAGGCACTGGCATCAGTGCATAGCTTCCCAAGGGGAGTATCTTGAAGTTATCTGTATTCAGCAATGAAGTATGCAGCATTTTCTCTAGAATGAGTTCATGGACTTAGTTGACCAAAAGATATAAAATATTTCTATTACTCCAGAAAGTTTCTTTGCACCAATATCAAGTCAGTCCCTCACCCCCACCTGTTCTGGTTTCTATCACTATAGATTAGTTTTGCCTGTTCTTGTGCTTCTTTGATTAAATTAATATAGTATGTAATCATTTGTGTCTGGTTTCTTTTGTTCAATATGTTTAGGAATTTCTTATTAGCTCACTTATTAGATCACTAATAAGTGAGCTAATATTAACAAAATACCCAAGACTGGGTAACTTCAACAACAGACATTTATATTATCACAGTTCTGGAGGCTCAAAGTTATAAGATCAAGGTGCCAACAGGGTGAGCGTCTGGTGAAGTCTCTTCCCCTGAGTTGTAGATGGCCACTTTCTCACTCTGTCCTCAAGCGTAGTTGCCTCCCTGTGCATAGGAAGAAAAAGATTTCTCTTTTCCTCTTCTTAAAAGGGCCACCTATTCTATTGGTTTAGGACCTCTTTTTTTTTTTTCTTCTGACCTCATTAAATCTTAGTTATACTCTAAAAGCCCTCAGCCCCTGGGTAAGGCATTAACATGTGAATTGGGGGGGGATACAAATAAGTTGATAGCAATGGGATTCATTAATATTACATGCTTCAAAACTTAAATCACTTTTATTGTTCAATAATATTATATTGTATGAATATGCCACAATCTGTTTATGTTCTCTTACTGATTTGACATTTAGATTGTTTTGGGTTCAGATTGTTTTGAGTAAAATTGCTTTCTTATGCCAACATATTAGTGAACATATATTTTATTTCCACTGGGAAAATATCTAGGAATTGCTAGGTCATATTGAACTTTACATCAGACATTTCCTCCAAAGCAAGTTTAAGATTTTCCATTGCCTTTAACAACATTTGAGAATTCCAACTCCTTCTCATCCTTGGCAACATTTGGTGTTGGCAGTCTTTAATTTTACCCATCGTAGGAGGTGTGAGGTGGTAGTTCAATGTTGCTTTAATTTGCATTTCCCTGATGGCTAAGCAGGTACAACATTCTTCATGAGTTAATTTCCCATGTGCTTAACTTCTTTTGTGAAATGTCTATTGAAGACCTTTGCCTATTTCTATTAAATTGTTTGTCCTTTTAAAAACCTGATTTGCAGGAGTTCTGTATATATTCTAGATACACCCTTTGTCATCTGTGTTGCTTATATGACACACATATATATATATATATAATATATATATGTAATATATATATGTTGCATTTCTTCCAGTCAGTGAATAGCATGCCTTAACTTTTCTTCTTATATTCTTTTAATTTTTTGAAGAGAAATTTGTAATTTTAATTAGGTCTACATCAAATTTGTCCTTTGGTGCTTAGTAATTTTTGTTACCACTAACAATTTTGCCTGCTCCAAGGTTGTGAATATATTCTACATCTTCTTCTAGAAGTTTTAAACTCTTTGCTTTTATGTTTTTAGATTCTTCTCAAAGTAATTTTTGTTACGGCATGAAGTAGAAGGTCAAGGTCCACTCTTTTTCTTTACATGTGTACAATTGTTCCAGCACCAGTGGTTGAAAATATTTTCCTTTCTGTATCAAATTGCCTTGTTGCCAGTTAGTCAAAAACTAATTGACTCCATATGTGTGTGTCTGTTTCTGGACTGCAATCCATGCCACTAATCTATCTACTCTTAAGTCAATATACCACATTCTCTTGATTATTATAGCCTTAGGCTTAGTCTTGTAATCAGATACTATAATTCCACTGATTCTATTGTTCTTTCTTTAGATAATTTGGGTCAAAGTCATTACTTCCATTCAAATTTTAGAATTAGCTTGTCCATTTCTTTTCATAAAAGAAGCTCATTAGGACTTTGAGATTGTATTGGGGTAAAGATTTAATTTAATAATATTTTAATAAGAATAAATACCTATGTTTAGAAGGAGTATTCACCTGTAATTTTCTTCTTTTAAAAAATATTTTGGTCAGGTTTTGGCATCACCAATGCAGCTCTCAAAATAATCTGAGAAGTGTTCCCGCTTTTCTATTTTCTGAATTTGTTACATCTGTCATTATTTCTTCCCTAAATATTTGATAGAATTCACCAATGAAACCAAGTAAACCTGAAGCCTTCCTTCTGGAAAGCATTTTGCTTACAAATTGGATATTTTTCATATACATAGAACTATTAGGCTGTACTGTAATATTTCTTCCTGTTTTATATCTGGTATGATGTGTTTTGCCAGATTTTCTTCAATTTCATTGTCATCTCATCTGAAATATTTCTTCCTTCTCCTTATTTGCATTCCTTTTATAGCTTTTTAACATACAAACTTAGTCAAACACAAAATGATTTTAAAACCTCCTTGTTTAAATCTCTGAGTTTCCCTTAATTTAAACACTATTTTGGGCAATATACTCCCAAAGATTACATGTTGCATTTTCATTATCATTTAGTTTGAATTATTTTCTAAGCTTTCTTTTGATTTTTCTTTGGCCTAATATGTCAGGAAGAGGTGTGTGTTTTAGAATCTTTCCTAAATGTCATAATTATTGATTTCTAATTTAATCATGTTGTGATCAGAACATGGAAAGTTGACCCAATATGTGGACTATTTTGATGGACATTTCATCTACACTTAAAAAAGAATGTATACTCTGCAGGCTTTGAGTATAATATACTACAAATTCCAATCTAACAGTTAATGGGGATATTCTTGTTCTATATCCTTACTGATTTTTGTCTACTTTTTCTATCAATTGTTGAGAGACATGTGTTTAAAAACTCAACTGTTATTACCTACTTATCTTTATTTTTTTTTAGTTCTATCAGTTTTATTTTGTGTATTTTGACATTCTGTTTTAAATACATACACATTTTGGATTGTTATGTCTTCCTGTTAAATGTACTTTTCATCATTAAGCTGTATCAACATTCTTGTGCCTACTTTTGCACATATTATCTTTCCTAACCTGTTACTTTCAACCTATCTGGTTCTTTTTTCCAGACTCAGAGTTTCTGCCTTTAGGTTGGTGTGAGCAGTCCACTAACACCGTCATTATTACTATGTTTGGGTCTAAGTTTCCCATCTTGCTATTTTTTTGTTTCCCCAATTGTTTTGTGTTCTTTTGTTCCTCCTTAGTCAAACATATTTTATGTGTTCCTTTTTTGACAAATCTTTAACCTTTGTGCATTTTTTTGTCTGTGTTTGTTGCATGTGTATGTGTGAGTGTGTGCATCTTGACTTTTTTTAGTAATTGCTCTTAGGGTTAAATAAATGTATCCCTAATTTCTTAGAGTCTACTTACAATATTGCTTTTTATAATAATATAGAAACTACACAACACTATAATTAGGGTGACAAGATTTTAACATTGGTAAAGCGGGACAACAAGGCC
>NW_003852508.1:4555624-4558943 GCF_000181295.1 Otolemur garnettii | reverse complement strand
CTTAAAATATTTTTTCTTTTCCATTCTTTCTCTTCTCTATTAAATTCTAAAATAAAAAAAGTCTTATCATTGTATATTATTCCACTGGCCATTAAAGCTCTTTTAATTTTAATTTTTCTTGAATCCTTTTCCTTCAATTTGAATAATTTCCATTGACTTATCTTCAAGCTCATTGACTTTTCCTTCTGCCATAAGGAAGCTGTTAATCTTAGGTAATGATTTTTAAATTTTTAGATATTGTATTTTTGTTTTTTAGACTTTTCTTTGGATCTTTTTGTATGTTCAGTTTCTCTGCCAAGATTTCCCATCTGTTTATTCCTTATGTTCTTGTCCTTTAAATGCATATAGTATACATAATTAATTACTTTTAAAACATCTTTGCTAGCTAATTAAAATATCTGCCCATTGTAGGGTCTGTTTCTTTTGGTACATTTTGTTTTGATTTGGGGTCACATGTTCCCACTCCTCAGCATAACCAGTATTGTTTTATTATATAGTGGCATTAGGGGTGATTCTTTGCAAGGAGGCTTATGTTGTCTCCTCTAAAGGACATTGAATTTTATTCTGTCAAGATTAAATTATTGGCACATCCATTTCACCTCTGTAGGTATGGTTTTACATTTTGTTTAGCTGAGTCTATTTTAATATTTCCCTCATTCTTAGACGTGGCTCTTAATTCAGAGCGTCATCATTATTCCTAATGTTTGACTTTTCAAAGTCTCTTCTGGGGGCCTCAGAACATAGATATTAGCTATTCTACATATGTTATATGTAAAAACATTCAGAAAAAACATCACTGAACTATCAACAGTAATTGCTTCAGGGTAATATTTATTCATGTTTACTCTGTATTGCCATTTTGCTCTGTATTTTCACTGTATATTAATCTTTTAGTAATAAAAAGTAAATACTATTTTAATGGAAATTTGAATCTCAGAAGAGTTAACTCTACAGAGCTCTGAAATTACCCTATATTCACTTATAAATGCTAATGATGAAAAGCATCATTCTTTGTTCAAATTTCTAAACATTCTGTTTATCAGGAAGGTATCAGGCAATGAAACTGTGTTGACAGTAAGCCCATTTGAACATGCACCTGACAGGAGGAACTAAGAATGTTAAGATCTTGAAGCCATGATAAGTAATGATCCTATATAGCTTTTTTTTTTCTTTCTGATTTGCTTTGTTTGTTATCTAAGAAATTATTTAAACTCCTGGATACTAAGAAAGTAATAATATAATTCACAAAGTAAATAATGAACTTATAAATGTGTATATTATATCGTTACCTTTTGTGGTTAGACACTGTGTTTTAAACAGGAACAGCATTTCTAAGGGAAGAACCACATTTGTTTCTCATCAATAAAAGGAATAGCTTCATGGGTAAATAATCTAAACTTGATTATAAAAGATACACTATTTTTGTGATTTGAGCTTTTTTTTTAACGCATGGGCTTAGGATTTTCTTTCTCTCAGTTGACAGTTTTTACGTTGGAGAATAACTTCTCCCACATTTCCATTTTCCTTATCCCAGTAGAGTTTGCTTGGAGCTCGTTGGCCCTTTCGTATTCAGACTATATACGGATGGGGCTATGTTTCCCATCTTACACTACTTTCCATAAAACATGTCTCTAAATCAGCCACCGAGATGTCGCACTCAGATGGCATCAAACCATTTTAACCATACTAACTGAGAAAGTTTTAGATCGTAAATGCCCAAAGTCCATAAAGAGCAGATAAGAACATCAGAGTGTGACCTGGAAATGAAAAGAAAAGAAAGAATGCTTTCTCCCCTTTGGTCTCTTCATATTTTTGCTTATGGTATCATCTGTGGTTTCTCTGTATTGTGAGAGGAAGAACAATGCATCATAATATAACAAGTGCACAGCCTTTGGAAAATGTTTACTTTGAGCTTGTATTAAAATGCTGCACATTGTAATCCCTTTATAAATGGGAATGATGGGGTGATAAAGTCTCACTGTTCCTGTAAGTGCGATACCATCTTCTCCGTGCTACAGAAGGATCTGGGAGTGTCCATGAATGACTACAAATCAGGGGGACAGGAAACCTGGGGACAAAAACAAATTATGTGCACATATAAAAGATAATCAGATATGTTTTCAGCTTGTGGTTTTAATATTAATATTTCCAATTGCTGAAAATAATTGGTTCAGTCAAGTTATTAGAAAAAATTGAACATGATAATGCCCAATTATAATCAGTTTACGGCCTCTCAACGGAAAAGCCAAAATTCTAACACACGAGGGAAAACTAGGTCCCTAAGACATGATGTTTTTAGAACGTTGTCTGTAGTCTTTAAAAGAAAGGAAGAAATTAGAAGTAAAACAAAATATCAGGAAGAGAGTACCTGTTGAAATAATTTCTAAATAAGTGGAGCATGTCTAGAGTAGACACTTAAGGTAAAAATCCTTAAAGCCAGATTCCTATGGTCTGATTTTCTCTTTGAAATCCTCTAATGTGCTACACGGAGACAGAAGTGGAACTGGTGTCCAGTTATACTAACAAATATTTTTCTAGCACTGATTCTTTATCAGACACACTGAGTGCTTTCCATGCAAAATTTTACTTAATTTAGCAAAACTCTCCATTTATTACTCCAATTTTTATAATATTGGATGATATTTAAAGGAAGAAAGTTATTGTGCCTAAATCATAGAAATAGGAGCAGTGGTGAAACTTGCAACAAGGGCCATCTCCACAGCTCATGCTGTTATTACCTGTAACACTATGCTAGACTGGCTTCTATGCAATAAATGTCATCAGGTTAATTTAAATTTCTTTTTAGCACATTAATAATACTCTGCAGTAGGCTCTTGAAATACAGAGTCCCCAAACAAATGTCAGGAATTTAACAGTAAACATGAGAGCAGTTAATAGAGACTAGATGAAAAATAGCCTAGCAAATCTCATTCTGATAATTCTCGAAAAAGTACATTTTTTAAAAATTCACATTTTATGTAAAACGTAAGGAATTTATATTCTGACATAAGCAAATTCATCATATATTGAACCCAAAACAATTATCTTTTACAGAAACTAAAAAATTGAAAGATAAAATAAAATCACTAGATTTAATTTACTTTGACTGTCGTATTTTTCCCATTATGTTCCTCAATATTCTTCTATTTGATAGTTTTAAAGCAATTAAAATGAATATACAATATGATTAAGGTATTTGCTCTCTGAAATCACTGAACATAAGACACATGAAAAAGAAAATCATAGTATTTTCATTCAAAAGAAATTCACATATAGTATCAGTTTAACATTTGGGATTTTCAAAATATGTTCATTTTTT
>NW_003852508.1:4552169-4555277 GCF_000181295.1 Otolemur garnettii | reverse complement strand
TGTAAACCATCAAAATTGTGCTGCTTTAAATATTTTCATATTTACCAGTGTAATCTGAAAAGAGTTTTAAAGCTTTAGATTTTCCAGCACTTTCATGCCTTTACACAGAAGCATATAAACACATAGTACAATCTTCTAATCTTTCTATGTCTTCTCATATCTCCTTCTCATTCTTGCCCCAAACCCAACTTTGGCTACCAGAGATTTGTGTCTATGCAAAAGACATTTTTTCTTTTCCTCCCATATATTATACATGTACATGAAAGAAAATTAAAGGCAGTGGAATAATTTGCTCTACATCCTGAACCAAACCACCTAAATGTCTGTCCTGGCTTAAATAATCCACATTTTAAAAGATGCAGTATTTTGTGTTGTATTTGGGCTTGCAAATGCTTAGGGAGCTTTACCTCTCATCTGTTCAAACCTCTAATTTTACTGTGTGGTACGAAACATTAATTCTTACTATTTGTAGGCACTTTCCCAAAGCTAAAGAAAGTTTCTTCACCCTTAACCTATAACTATACAAAATACATGTGGGTTAGGGGAAATAAATGTATTTGGAGGAAAAATTTTGTTTATAAATACTCAAGTCTTTTTAAAAATATTCCTATTAGCTATGGGGAAAAAAAACCCGAAACAATCAAAAGTGTTTTTAGAGAATATCTGAAATGTTTATCCTTACAACATCCCTGTGGAACAGGAGGGTCATATGTTGTTACTTTTAGCTCAGGTTACTACCTTAGCAAGAGGGCTGAGTCCTACAGTTCTGGCCCTAAGTGCTTAAGCTACATACCACATATGCCACGTCACGTGGTAGCTTTTGTCCTTACAAAGTATTCAGTGAAGAGCTCTGGTATAAATATGAAAAAACATCTTATTCTATACTGGAATTGGTATGTCCCAAACAATTAATAACTTACTTAAAGTGAGAAATACATATTAAACAACCCTACTCACAAATACATTGAAAACAGCTGTCTCTCAAGGGAATTTTCAGACAGATCTACAATTGAGATGAAGAGCAAATAATTTGTTTATGGGCTTAGATTTATTTTCAAACGATTGACTTTATTCTGGTCTGTTCATCTACTTTTCCTATTAGAATTTTTTCTTACAGGAAAAAAGCAACATTTGTTGTTAAACACCATAAAAGTAAATCACATAGGATGATATATATACACACATGCGTATGTGTGTGTATATGTGCATATGTATATACGTGTGTGTGTGTGTATATATGTGTACAGGTGGCATGTAAGTTTATAATAATGTAAAGGGTGATTTCTGCATCAAGCCCTGGTTATCACTTGCCAATGTTTCGACATTTTGCTGAAAAGAAACAAAAATGAAGGGTGATGAGAAGGAAACACCAATTCCAAACACAAAGTCTAGAATGCAGTGAAGGGAGCCGTGAGTCACCTTTGACAAAAGCTAAGTGAGAGTCCTGAGTAAAGCTTTCATGTGGTAATACGATACAAATGGATCAAAAAGAAACTATTTTCTCAAGTGTACGCTAGAGTCATTTTATAATATAAGTAATTTTCCCAGTCTAAGTAGTTCATTTTTCAAGTGCAGACTATGTCAGAAACCAGCACAAGGTGTACACACTGCACTAGCCGAAGCTCGGTAGCAGGATTTTCTGGTCGTTTCTAGGAGACACCTTAACAGAGCTGGGTAACGCAGAAACTTCTATCCCATGCTCTTTTTGTTGTGAACATTAGGCTTCCTATTATTTGTTTCTTTTTTTTTTTCCTTCAACCAAAAATTCCTTGATTCCCCTTCTTGGTTCGGGTTTTTCCTTTTTTTTATACAGACCGCCTGCAACTGAGTTTCTTAAAAGATGGGAGGGTGGCATTCAAAACTGTGGATTTATGGGCTTTATTCAAATTTAATGAACCAAAAATGGGAGGCAGAGAGCATTGGAATTTGCAGTTAAAAAAACTCTCCAGATGGCTCTTATGCAAACCAAATTTAAAAAATCCACACCTTGTAGTCAACATTTCATTACAAATACAACCCAGACGTGTCTGTATTTGTTCAAATTTGAACTTCTGGGAACATGCAGACAAGCACTTTAATAAGGGACAGATACACATCTGAGAAATTAATAAACGCATGAATGAATCAGTGAACTAACTGAAAGTTGAAAGCCGAGGCAACACTCACCAAGATTTTGGTCTTATATAAAGTCACCATTCACTATATTCACCTTTCTCTCAAAGCCCAAGAGGTCAAGGTAGTTAGAAAGCATTAGCCACTATTTCTCACACTGACGGCCACAATAGAAAAAAATAAATTTTTTCCTTGGGTCCACATGGCTCCCGAGACACCCCAAGACAAAAGTATGTGTGAGTTATACATGCTTCATGAGGCTCCGGGCCTCAAACTAGCATGAGTTAAATGCAATTTACATGGCAGTTAATGTGTTTTAATATGAACCAGTATTGTTCACATAGCAGGTGCATGATCTTCAATAAATCAAAGAGTGTACTTGAAAGGATTTTTCTGAAACATTGTCATGGTAATCTGGGGAGGCCTGCACAGTATGATTCACTATTTGACTCCTCAGGCGACACTTCAACCTGAACTTACGTGGCATTTGTGCTGGCAGTGATGGCAATGAAACAAGCTGAAGTTAGAATGCCAAACTACTGGCGATAGCTCTAGAGTGGGGGCATCTCATACACCTGCTATAGTCAAACATATGGTGTCATGGAAGAAAATATTACTTAGCATGTGTAAGATATCTTCATGTATATTTATGAGGTCTCAGTTTTTGTAATTGTACTAATTCATTTAGTGAACACTTACAACTTATATGTGCAAATATTCTATAATGTTTGGTTACTTGTGCTCATCAATTGCCAGTATGGTGTATAATTACTAGTATTTTCTTAGGATATTTACAGATGCAAACTAGTAAACATGAGATGAACTTTAAGATGCTTCATTCAATCGCATCTACATTTAGAGAGCTCTAACTTCGGTGGTGCTTAAAATTGTTATATCTCAAAATCTCACAAATTTGAATATTTTCATCTCTAAAAGGTGCTAGTACCATATCAATATTCTTGTATTAGTCTGGTGGCGCCCTAGATCAGTGGTTAG
>NW_003852508.1:4521421-4552046 GCF_000181295.1 Otolemur garnettii | reverse complement strand
GAGGTTGCTGTGAGCTGTGATGCCATGGCACTCTACCAAGGGCAACAGAGTGAGATTCTGTCTCAAAAAAAAAAAAAAGTTTTTATAAATCTCATGTTGTAAAATTGTATTTTAAGTTGTCACTCCATATTTGGAAATTATTTATTTTAATTTTTTAAAAAATATGTGAAGATGGTCTATAATATTTTATTCATTGGGGTCATTAATTGCCAGAACAATTGGTAAAATATTTGAGTATGTCTTATATCTGACATTGAAAACTACTTGGTTTGAAGTGACTCAGCAGATATTTTACTCAACATCTTCTATAATTAGAACTCAAATTTCAGAGGTGCCTTAAATTTTTATATCTTAAAATTATACAAGGTTAGATATTTTATTCTCTGACGAGTACTAATTCCCTCTGAAACTCTTGACACCAAGAATGTGTAAGTATTTAAAGTAACCTCATAGAAAATATTTGATCTACTTAAAAAATTACAGGTGGTGTACAATAATATGCCAAATACATTTTTAAAAATCCTCAAATATACAATTAAACTGTGAAAAGTAAATATTAATCAGTATACAATGCTAGATTACCTTAATAAAACAAGAATCGATAGTTTTACTATCTTTTACTAGTTCAACTAACAGGGTTTCATTTCTCCCTTCTAAGCAACCACTTTTACAGAGGAATAATGCTTTTTCTTATTATCAACTAATAATTATACCTTTTACTTATTTATCCCTTCACAAAGTTCACAGAGTGCTTCCCATGTATAATAAATACATTTTTGGACCAAGTATATGTTGGTATAGATAATGAGTTAAACTTTAAAAACACATATACTGTAGTAAACTCATTTTACAAAATGTTGTAGATTCAGAAAGGTATTTTAAATACCAGATGTCTCTATTGCATCTTACGACAATTCTATATAAATTCTATAAAATTTGATTTCACCTAAGTTTTCACAAACTCAGCGTTACATTTTCCTTAAATAGACACAATCACATATGTTTCTCTGCTATCAGTTTCAGAAATGGGGAATTGCATATGGAATTATTTTAGGGGACAGCCTAGTGGGCTTGGAACATTCCCTGCTATAGCAGGAAAATCTCATATCCTAGAGACCAGTGTTATCACTCTGCTAGCCAACTGTGCCAAAATACGTGGAATTACATGAAGAAAGCACGAACTTTCAACTATTTCTCACCATTATTAATTTGCTCAGACCACAGGTTATAAAGTCAAAATAAAAATAATTAATGAAGACCAGTTACTATTTGCTCATAGTCTACAAAAACCTAATCCTCTGGTCTTCAGCTTGGAAAACTAGAAACTTCAGAGAGAGCAGCTCTAGGGAATACCGGGGCTGAGCGACACTGGTGCCTCCTTAACGCATCCCTTGATCTCACTTGCCACCTTCACTGTCACTGACAGAAGCAGAGGGACAATTTACAGGCACAGTCATCAGTACGACCTGGGAAGGGCCCAGGCCTACTGGAGCGACCCTACCACAGCCCCCTCCACCTGCTGCACTTACACATCCTGCTCCTTCAGGACTTCCCGGAGCCATCAGCTCCTGTAGGACGCGCTCCCCATCCCTGTCCCTCAGCTTCGTGTTACGTGTCACCCCTATTTACAACCATGCACTTAATCCAGTTAGCACGGGTGGTGAACACTATGAGAATGAGTATTTACACTATCTTGCACACTAAATTGTGAAAGTCCTACAGAGACTGCTTATTTTATTTTTATGTTCCTAGGACCAAGTTCAGTGCCTGGTACATAGTAAGTATTCAGAAAATGTTTGTTGAATGAAGTTGAATAAAGTAAGGCCACCACATCTGCCACGTTAATGAGTTGGAGGTGGGGAGATAAGACCTAATTGTTAAAGAAAAAAAAAAAGTTCATGTAGTGAAAATGGCGTGACATTGTCTCCTTAAAGCAAGCAGGAATGCAGTTTTTATACCATCAGAAAACGTCTGTGAACCTGCTATCATTGACCAAGTAACAACTTGTAGGCCTGTGCAGGGGATATGTCTATTTATCATAATGACAGTACTTTACTGCCATAAACGCTAAAAACCAAGGAGTATAGTTTAGGGAAAAAAAATTATAAAATTGCTGTATTTTTCTGAGATTCCATGTTCTCAGAAATTTGTTTAAAGCTTTCAAATATTTACATTACTGATTCCCTTTCTAGCCAAAATACAACAGTACATTGTTACGAAGGATTTGAAAATTGAACTAATGATTTATAATAATTTATAATCCCCGATTTAAAAAATCATTGATGTTTATGTGGGTCAATCTTCCTGAAATAAAATTACATTTTGTTCTTTTGGAAAAATAATTTTCCAGTGCAAAGTTCAATTTTAAAAATTTATACGAAGAGATTTCTGATGAAGCAAAAACATACATTCACTTTATTAAATAATATAAAAAGATATCCTACATATATAACATTAATAAGTTTTCATGAAAGAAACAGCCCTGAAAATACCTTGAAGTCTCTGTGAACTTTCCTAGCATTTGTGAAAGACATATAAGCTTAATTTACTATTTTCCCGTTGGAACCTTATTCTATTTTTTTAAGCATTTTTTGAAATAACAGGGGACATCTGGGGATGAGAACTGAAATAATATACTTTGGGTATATTTGATAGACTATAGATGTGATCAAGACAATTATAATTGATCATTAAGCAGACAGACTGGAATTTTCATCACAATTGCACACAGAATAAAGCTCGATTAAGTAGAAGGGAAAGTGCTGCATACACAAAGCACAAAATACAGTCTAATCAATATTTCACATGCTTTGGTTATTTCAGCTCAGTTCTTACATGCAACTTCATGAAAGTCTAATGCAAATTACGTATGCTGTAAATGGTTTCTTTTCCCTAAGACAAAACTAATTTAAACTTTAAAAGCCTCTTAATCACTACACATGTTTACATGGCCAGAAAAGATAAAGAGAAATTATTAATTTTTAAAATTACCCAGCAATTCCATTGCATCATCTTCATTGTCAATATCTTCTTCCGTTACGGATGGTGTGGGGCTGTGGATGGACTCAAAAGAATCTTGAGAGAGCATTGCCGCCAGGAGTTTCTTATGCTGCTGTTGCTGCTGTTTTAATCCTTTAGTCTTAGGCTCCATCTTTAAGCTGAAGAAATATTTAAATATGAATTAGCGGTGATAGGAAAAGAAAATCTACTAGCAAAATTTCATTCACATTCCTAGAGCTTCCCCCAAGGATAACTGAAGTACAGAGCCTTCCTCAGACCTTTGGTCTGTTACTAACGAATTTCCAAGTGGGTATAGGGGAGCTGAAAAGTACTCCCCATTTAAGAGAGGAGGCGTTAATCCACTCCTGACAAATGCTGCCACGTGGGAATTAAAACCCACTGCTAAGGGATGTTCTGATTTCTTAGGAGGAGCCAGAAAATAGGAAGCTTGGATTATTAGTTCCTGATTTACAAAGTCAATGTACATCAAAAAAACTTCATTATATGGGATAAAGGTTTTAACATACTAAGACTTTTTTAAAAAGCCAACTTTAATTTCTTGTACAGTTATCCAGCACCATTTGTTAAAAGGACTGTTCTCTTCCTGTTGAATTATCTTGCCATATTTACGTTCATATTTGTGTTCATCTCTTTGTGTGGGTTTCCTACAGACTGCTTTCTGCATTACAGTGTGTGTGTGTGACATGTGGCAGTGAGGAGACAGTGGCACTCGCGTCAACATTTACCACTGTGAGTGGAGTGTGGTACAGAGAAGACTTACTTTTTTTACAGTTATCTTTACCTTCTCTACTTTTGAATGTTATTATTCCAGTATCAGATGGCATTTTTGTTTTAACAATAACATTTCTAAAGTTCACGAACATAGTCCACTGTGTATACTCATATTTTTGCTCTTTCTGCTTTCCTTTCTTCCTTCCTGATATTCCGAGATTCCATCTTTTATCGTTTCCTTTTTGTTGGAAGAAACTCCTTCTTACTAGTCTTCAAGGATACTCCTGTTAGCAACCCTTTCTTCCAATTTCCGATTTTAAGAATGTCTTTATTACCTGTTCATTCTGGAAATGTAATTTCACTGGGTATAGAATTTGTGGTCGACACTGTTTTCCTTTGATTGCTTCCTTCCTTCTGGACTCCATATTTTCAGGTGAGAAGTCCACAGTCATTTCTGAATTTGTGTTCCCCCACAGGTCATTTGTTATTTATCTCGGGCTGCTTTCACGATTTCTTCCTTGCTGTTAGTTTCCAGAAGTTTATTTATGATATGCCTTGGGGTAAAATTCCTTCAGTTTATCCTATCTGGTGTTTAATCAGCTTCTTAAATCTGCTGGTTATTTCTTACACCAAAATTCAGGAAGTTTCCAACTGTTATTCCTTCTAATTCTTATTCAACCCACTCACTTTTTTCTCTCTTCCTGGAATGTCAGATCATTTGTTATTTTCCCACAGATCCCTGAGGCTGTGTCTTGTGTTTTTCAGCATATTTTCTCAGTGTTGTTGAGAATGGGTAAGTTCTATGGACCCATCCATACATTTAACAATCCTATGCTCTGTCAGCTCTATTTTACTATTGAGTTCATTCAACAGTTTTTGTTGTTTTTTTTGTTGTTTTTTTTGTTTTTTGTTTTTTGTTTTTTTTTTGCAGTTTTTGGCCAGGGCTGGGTTTGAACCCACCACCTGTGGCATATGGGGCCGGCGCCCTACCCTTTTGAACAACAGGTGCCACCCCCATCCAACAGTTTTTCATTTCTGTTATCTCTTTTCCAATTCTGTAATTTCCATTTATTCTTTTTTATAATTCCTATTTCTTTGCTGACATTTCATATTATTCATCACACAGTAATCTGTAAATGCTTACTGAAGCATTTTTGTGGTGGTCACTTCAAATTCTGTCCTAGATAACCCCACCATCTAATTCATCTAGCATCAGTTAACTGTGTTTTCTCATTCAAGTAGTAATTTTCCTGGTTCTTGGTGTAACTGGTGATTTTTTTCATTGTTTCCTATCAAATTTGGGCCACATTTACGAGTCTCTCGGTGCTGTTCACGTCTTTTGTTGTAGAAGGCAGTTAACTGGAGCCCCTGGCCTCCTTTTGTGGACTGTAGTTCCAATGACACTTTGATTGTCACAGTTCTGGCACTGCTGCTTTGCTCTGCTTGGTTTCTCCTCCTGCCGCCTGCAGGGTTGCTCAGGGAGCAGGAGGAGCGCTCCCAGGTTGTGCATCTGGGGCTTCTATGTGGAGGAAGGGAGTACCCGACTGTGAGGACACAAAGGCTTCCCATGAAGGCTTCACTGTGGAGGGCTCTCTTATTGATGGCTTTTTGTCCAGTCAAAAGCACTGAACTCCTTGGTGTCTTTCAGCAGGGAAGGAGACTCTCAGGTCAATGTGAACAGATTTTCAGGCAAGGCCACGTTTCGAGGTAGTCATTCTTGCTGTGGCCACTCAAGCATACTTCCTAACCCATTACTGTCAGCAAGGTTCCTGATAAATTCTTCTACCCTGTGTCTCTGAGTTCTCCTAGTGTTGTTGGCAGGACTCCTGCCCAATTAGTGGAAGAAATAAATCTACCTGACCCACCTTCTCCTGCTAGTTTGGAAACAGGGATTTGCCAAACCTAGCTTGCCTCATCCTGTTGGTTGGGGATCTAATGCCCCCTGCCATGTTGTTCTCAAGTCCCCAGGCCCCTAACCACCCACGTTCCTCTTTACACTTTCCACAGCTCTCCTTTGATTGCCTCCTGCTTTATTTCGGGGTTTACAGCAGTATTTAGTGGGGGGGGGGGGCACAGATGAGTCTATATTATCTTTTCCAAAACAAACTGACAGATGAAAAAGGCTAATTATACCTTAACCCTGGAGAAATTTGGTAGCCATCACCTTAATCAAATGAGCAAACTTAGTATCACCAATAATGAGACAAACTGACATCATATACCTCCTGAGATGATGCAGTGAGGAAGGAGGAAGTACAGAATGGCAAATATGCAGATTTTTTTTTCCTATCAGTATAAAATACACGTTTCCTTTAATTGGGAAGCTAACACAGGTCCATTCCTAAAGGTTCTATTTCCTGTCTATGTCCCCCCCTGCCAGATATGCTTTTTCTTTTCTGTATCCTTAAGGACTGCCTCCCCTCTGTAGACTTCTTTCTTTTTTTTGAGACAGAGTCTCATTCTGTTGCCCAGGCTAGAGTGCCATGGCCTCAGCTTAGTTCAGCAACCTCAAACTCCTGGACTCAAGAGATCTTCCTATCTCAGCCTTCCAAGTAGCTGGGACTACAGGTACCTGCAACAACATCTGGATAATTTTTCTATTTTTAGTGGAGATGGGGTCCTGCTCTTGCTCAGACTGGGCTCCAATTCCTGAACTCAAAGACTCTTCCCTCCTCGGCCTCCCAGAGTGCTGGGATTACAGGTGTGAGCCACTGCACCCAGCCTTCTAGACTCTTCTTATAAAACCCAGATTACTATATATTTTCCTTGTAAGTTTTTATACCTTCTTTTTTTTTAAAAATCAGCTATTTTAGTTTTCAATTGTTATGGGTGCATAATAGTGGCACATATTTATAGGATACATGTGACGTTTTGATACAGGCATACAATGTGTAATAATTTTAGTTTTATCTTCTATCCCAAATTGGGTCTCCAACATAAACGGGATTGTTGCTGAGAACAGCATCCATTTTAAAAAAATTTTTTTTATTTTAGATACTATCAGCATAATTCCAAATAATTGAAGACAAATATTTTTACTCTAAATAGTAGAGATAAAACATAAGTATTCACTTGCAAATTGATAGAAGCAGTTTATTTTGGCCCAGTTTCTTGCCATGGCATCTATCTTCTACAGTCATTTCATTGTATGTCTTTTAAACTGAGAATGTAACAATTTTAAAGACTTTCTTGACCAACTTTAGTAAGTAAAACAAAACAAACAAAATATTAAATGAGATTTCTTAGCTAACAGACCTAACATACTAAATTAGAATTAAAACCTAGATTATTTTATTTAAATCAAATTATCTAAAAATGAATAATGATATTCATGTATTAATCCCATTTGCTTTTTATTTGGAGAAGGAATATCTATTTCTTTGAATAACAATTGAACATAATCATTTACAAGATGAATAATTTGGGACACGTTACTTATCCATTCTTTTCCTTAGTTTCTTAATCTATAATAAACATTATAGTAGTACCTCCTACAACCACTCCTTCCACTGGTTTAACAATTAAAAAGAGTTGATAAATATAGAACAGTGCCTAGCAAAGAGCTCTATTTATGTCTATTGAATACATCAGTTAAGTAAATTCTCTTTCATAATTTTACATTTAATATTGTACATTTAACAAAAGGTAAAAAAAAATTTATGATAGTCTATGCTTAACAGAATATACTGTTATACCATGTGTATTCATATAAAAAAGATAGTTATAGTTTTAAGGCAATTTTCTCCAAGTAAATAAATAATTCTCAAAACACTTTTAAAACAGATATTGTATGTACATTCTGACAGTGGCTTCTGCCTACTTACTATGGACCTAAACATAATTAGGATGGTTAGAAAGTAAATATTTCATGCAAAAATAATATATATCCTATCTTGAAAATGTTATTTTCTATGGATAAGAAAAAGAAAATGCTTATTTTTATTCCTATAAATCATGATTATTTTTAAAAGGTCAACATATGATCAAAATATGTGTATTTACTAAAAAAGTACTCCCCCTGCCAAAAAAAGTACTTCCACCCAAATGTAAACTTGGAATTTTTTCCAGGTCCACAACTGTTTTTCCAAAACCCTTGGGGCAGGATGTGCTCTTTCTCTAGGCTCCATATTACATAACCCTGGGAGGGGGGAGGTTGGGGCTTCACTCTGGTATCAAACCATCAGTTTATCTACTTCATTATGTCTCAGCACTCCCACTGCGCAGGATAAATAAAGACTCTGCAGTGTTCAGGTCAGGTTTTGCAATCATGAGTTATTAAAACAATTTTGGTTCTCAGAGCGTTTTGAATTTCACAATGATAGATAAGGACTGTGAGAGACCTTTCTAAGTAGACAACGGAGAGATGGAATCCCAAACACCACTGCTAGGTCAAGTCAGAGGGGGCTGAGACTGACGCTGGAAGTTTGGAAGTCAGAGGTCATTTGAATGACACAAGGTGGATAAGGGGTCATCCTGTGACACTGACAGGGACGTTTTAGTAGGTGGCGGGAATAAAATTCTACGTGGAAAAGACTGAGAGTAGAGAGGCGAGTGGACACAAAGCAGCTTCTGTGAGAGTTTCACTGTAAAGCGAACGGGGACAGCAGGAAGGGCTGGGGGCCAGGAAGGCATCACTTCCTAGAGGGGAGTCCCGTCCCACCTCATGTCAGTGGAAGTGACCTGGAGGAAGGGACAGTGCGGGGAACAGAGGGCGGTGCTCAGCTTCTAGGGGGAGAGTGAGAAGCCAGCGCCCTGGAGAGGAGCACAGGGAGGTCCCCACAGGCCCGGGAGGAAAGCAGAGGGCCTGGGCACAGACAGGCCAGGTGCCCAGAGCCACTGCCGGCAGGGGCCCTGTGGGGTTCTCCGCCTCACTGCTGCTGTTTTCTTTTTCAAATAGGAACCAGGGGCAGGGGGAGAGAAAAAGGATGGGTTGGAGAAGAGAAGACAAGACATGAAGGGATCACTGAGAAGCCTGACATTTCCACAGACTAGGCAAGGCACAGCGTCACTGGGCAGGGCCTTTGTGCCCCGGGAGCTGAGTGGTCAGGAATTCAGTGACGCTGGTCAGTGCGGCTGGGTGTTCTTCACCTTTGTTGGATCAGCTATAGAATAAAGATTTAGACTTAAGGGTTGGGCACAGTGGCTCATACCTGTAATCCTACCACTCTGGGAGGCAGAGGTGGGAGGATCGCTTGAGCTCAGGAGTTCAGAGCAGCCTGAGGAACCCTGAGACCCTGTCTCTACAAAAAGTAGAAAACTATTAGTGAGGCACAGTGATGTGCACCTGTAGTCCCAGCCACTCAGAGGCTGGAACAGAAGGATCACGACAGCCTAGGAATCTGAGGTTGTGGTGAATGGTGATGATATCACTCTTCTTGCCTGGATGGCAGAGAAAACTATGTTTTCAAAAAAAAGAATTAGACTTAAGTCAGGAGAGTAAAACAGAAAAAAGAAGGATAAAAGAATTGTAAGTCTACTCAAGGACTAATTTCAATGACAGGCCATGGGCAGAGCTGAATAAGGAGAAAAATGAAGACACTTTGGCAGAATCAGTGCTTTTGGGGTCCCAGTTGAAGTTGTATACCAGAGGCAATTAACTAGAAAGACAGGAGGTGGTGGTCAGAGAGTAACATGCCCGGAATTGACATGATGGATTTGCAGATAAAGGTAGAAAGATGGTCTAGGATATGGCAGAGGGAATGGGCGATGAGGTAGGGTGAAATTTAGGACTAGTGGCAAAGAGCACGGAAAGAAAAGTGAGAGGCCAAGTTTGGGGAAGAATCATGAATGTTGATGTTGATTTTGCCAAGACAGGAGGGGTGCTGCGAGAATGACAAAGATCCAGATGTTTACTTGGTCCAGAAAAGGAGAATAACTGGGGATTGACAAGTTATTGCTATAAGAAAATATGGAAAATTATCACAGTGGGAAAACACAAGATTCAGAACTGGGGATCCTTTTAGGGAGGACAGATAAAGATCTGTAAATAGAAGAGGATCTCCATTCTCTCCAGCCCTACAACCTGAGGATCTGACAGCCACTAAGTGGCTCTCCTGAGTTCAGGAGTTCAAGACCAGCTTGAGCTAGAGCGAGCCCTCATCTCTAAAAAAAATAGCCAGGTATTGTGGCAGGCACCTGTAGTCCTAGCTATTTGGGAAGCTGAGGCAAGAGGATCAGCTTGAGCCCAAGAGTTTGAGGTGACGCCACAGCCCTCTACTAAGGGAATTGAAGTGAGACTGTCTCAAAGGAAAAAAAAAGAGAGAGAGAGAAAGCAGTGGCCTAGTTTGGGAAGGCAGGCGTTACTGCAGGCAGTGGTGACTGAGATGGGGGAGGAGGAGTGGGCCTTTCTACGAACACCAGAGTCTGGGGCCCATTCTTCTTCCCATTTGAACCTAAATCCTAAGGATAACAGGATTGTTAGAACTCCTTTCCACGAGAGGCAAAGAATTTAAGGGCACAGAATTTGGCACAAGACAGTAGCTTAACCACTTAATTGCTATCCAATCTTCAGGCAAGGATGTATTCGTAGAGAAGAATAATGTTTTCATGAGAATGAAATAGGTTTAAGTATGCAAAGTACATAAAGCAGTCTCTAGATGGTAATTAGGATCATTACATGTTTAAAGGATCCAAAGGGTCATCCTGAATAAAAAATACATAAAAATTAATAAATAAAATGAGCATCAGTTTAAGTGGATGTACACATCTTTCAAACTTGAGAGATATAAAAATCCAGGGAAATGGTACAAATGATAGATTATACACCTGTTACTCTTACTCCTCAGCCAACAGCGACCAATATCATTTCCTGAGAGGTGAAGCAAGTATTTTCTCTAGTCTCAAAACACATGGTTGGTCACCAAGATGGTACAAAGCCACGAGACCTGGACACTAAATCCAAAGCCTTTGTAACCCATGTGAAGTCTGTGGATGATTCGTGTATGTTTCATAAAATAATGATCTAAACTACAATAAGTATTTCCTACATAAATTCCTAAGTAAATAAAACAGAAATTGTAAATTTCTCAAAATTGCTTTATCAGTGTTCTGAAATAAATATATGCTTTAGTTATGGACTATTTTGGCTTTAAAAAGAAAGTGGTGTGTCATGAGTTACATTTTTGTTTGTCTTAGATACAGTGTTTTTAAGGCTTTTGTGCTTGGATTCTTTTGGCAGGTTAGCTTTTCATTAATCAACATTCTTTATGCTTAAAATCTATATGTTAGTATATTTATATATTATTAAGTTTGACTTTATCTCTGCCATACGTATTACGCATTTTCTATCATGTTCACAATGCCCAAATCTGACATTAGGTTACTTTTTTGTTATTGAATTTCTCATGAACAAATGCATGAACAAATTCATTCTTATTTTTCTTATTTCTTTTCCATCATATCATCCTTTGCTACTTTAGTTTATAGTATATATTTGTACTTTCACTTGTCTATTATTTGCCTCTTGCTGTCGACAGAGAAAACTCTATCAGAACAGGGGAAATTTCCGGGTTTTGTTCACTGATGTTATCAGAAGCAATAATGAGCTTTCATGGAAAGAAAACTTCTTCATGGGAAGTGAATTTAGCTTTTATTTTAATATTTAATACGTATTTCTAAATTATATGGCTTTCTCTTTACGGCATATTTACAATCTAATAATAATGTTTGCTCAACAAATAATGCCAATTGACCAGATCTATACTACTTATGAATATTATTCTTGTTTTAATAAGGCAGTTGAGATTTAGAGGAACTTCATTAGGTTTTCAGGGCTTGATGAGACTATTTACACATCCACATTACAATTTAACAAGTAATTTTAGGAAATCCATTACGCAGCTATTGCAAAATCCAATTAAGACGACTTAAAACAAGATCATGTGGGTTTATTAAACTCAATTTTTGTTTACATTCATCTAATAAATGTGGGATTACTTTTAATAACCCTAAATGTGCAATGAATGAATATGTGTTTCCGACCATTTAGCTAGGCAAGCCGCAGCAAGTGATGCCAGCGGGAGTGTCTGACAATCACAGAAAGACTTCACTCGTTCCCCAGCACATTCACCCATCTCTTCTGTGAATCCTCTCCCTTTCTTGCTCAGATGCTTTCTTTTCTCTCTTAATTCTGAATTTCTTTGAGACTCTAAGAACAATGTGGCAGGAAAATGACTCTATTACACAGATACACACATTTCATACATAATATCTAGAGAGTCACAGATCTCTCCAGGTTCATCCCCAAACCACCAAGGGCATGGACTGCAGGTTAGTACCTCTCATTTTATTCCATTCACAGAGGCCTCACAATTGCCTTTGTTTTCATCAGCACTTAATCCTTCAGGTTGCAGCTATGCCCACCAAAGTCCCCTGCCCTCTTCATACAATGCTATATTTGGGGGGTTATCTAAAAAAAATTCAGGTGAGGAACATCACTGAAGAAAATGTTCCAGGAAAAGTTCTGGGTAAGTTTCTACCGATAAGACTCTCAAGGTTGATTATGTCATAAATTCTCTCTAATTTAATGCTGAAATTCCAGCTTATCATGTATCTATTATTTTGAATGAAGAAACAAGTTGGCTATTGAGGGAGTATTGCAATTATAACAATTCAAATGAGACTTAATAAACAGCAAAAAAAATTTTTAAAAACCCCACTGAGATAGGAAAGATGAAGACAGAACTAAAACCAATTCTTGTCAACAGACTTTATTTCACAGATGTCCAGTGACAGTCTCTACCTCCTCCACACATGTAAAACATGTCAGTGACCAAGGTGCCAGCCCCTCGTCCCCTGCTGGGGAGCTAGAAAATGGATGAAGTCATGCTTGAAAATTAAGTTTCCTCGTTCAGGAGTACAGAATATCATTTTGTCTGTTAATATTTTACTGTTAAAGTATAGTACAAGTTCATTGCTATTTAAGGACAAAAGCTAATACTACAGCTACAGATTCTAGGGTCATTAAAAATTCTCTCCTGCCCTTTCTTATTCAAACTTCATTTAATGCTGTGTGAGTTTCTGGTATAAATTTAGAAATCCTGTTGTGTATTAGAAGATGGGAAAAATTCATTTCTAACACATAGTTCATCACTATTCTCTAAATCTAATTCAGATACGCATGTATTCTTTCTGCTCTAATGGGGCATCCAGGCAGCACTTTACACTTTCTTTATGTCACAGAGTAATACCTCAACTTATAATGTAAAGATAGGGAAAAAGAAAGCTGAAAACCGCTGGGGCGCCTAACACAGTCAAACACAAGCACTTCCTCCTCTTTCTCCTTCTCCCCATCCTCCCTCCTCTTAAGACAAAGGACCTAGTTAGCCCCATCCCTGACAGGTTCATGCCAAAGGACTCTAACTTTCTGAGCCAACTATGGAATTTGTCCACCCCTTATGGGCCCCATATAAAAGGGGTCTCTGACTGCCCCCAGGCATAGATGCCACCTTTGTGCCCCCCAATCGAGTCACGCTCCCCTTTCAATAAACCTGGCCTGAACATCTCTGCTCCAGTCTCCTCTCTGGGTGCCACCACTTACACCTTTCAAAAACAACTTTTCAAACAAATACTGGCTCTTCATGGACTGCGTTTTCTGAGTAAGGGAATCAACTAGGATTGGAGTAAACACTCCCCTTGACTGAGGATTCAGGGCTCATTGAAGCTAGGAAGAAAACAGAAGCCCTAACATTTATTATAAGTAGTTCTGGTTATTATTATGACTAACTGAAAGCCAAATGAAAGTTGACATTTCTCTATTTTACATTTAAGAACTAAAGATCTACCACTGCATAAAAATAAAGGTCTGGTGGGTTTCCATAAGTCTAGTATTAAATATAAAATTACCCTGGTTGACAGGTGAAATTGACCTGGCATTTCATAAAAGAAGGTAAATGGATTTTTATAAAGGGTTTTCTTCTCCTTACACAGGACACTTCAACTCTTTAAATAATTTGAAAGTTATTTCTCATGAAAATAGAATCAATTTTCTATATGCCTGAAGCATATTAACAAGTATTCTGAATTTCCTCCCCTCCAGCCAAGTGATAAGTCAAAGCAAAGAACCCCTGAAAGCTATTACATTGTAGAAAATGTAATTTTCTCCTTGAGAAAGAATAGTTATTGGTTGCTGCTAAATGTAACATAGAAAATACCAAGTTACTGTAACCATGTTGTGGGTTGAAAACACTCTTCTGTGATGCTCAGGTGGCAACACTCACCAATGTTTAAGCCCCTGTCACATTTCAGTTCCGGAGCACTTAAATCCTTTTTCTCAATCTCAATTATGCCAGGCACCCTGTGATGCTTTGTACCCCAGATGCCTTGTAAAAGTTTTCATTTTTGTTCTGAGTTTTACCCATTGCAGTTGGTATAAAGAAAAGGAATATCCTGAACACAGCTTTTTCTAATGAACATGATCTGGACATTTCAGCATTACTCCACTACTAGCGTGGGGGCACTTAAGGAAAATTTCCTGCCACCATTCTGAGTATCTGGGGTCTGAGTACAATAAAAAGAATATGGATTTTCAAATTCACAAATCATAGTAGCTTCTAAAACTAAACAAAAAAGTGTAAATCGTTATATTCAATCACAGTTATCAACTCTAAATGTAGATGGTTCTAAATCAAGGTTTCTCTCTCTCTCTAGTCCACGCTAACTCTGCCTCCAGTGGTCTGTTATATACTTAATAGTTTTATGGTCTCTGATGACTAATTATATATTTCCTATATGAACAAAGTCCCTCTTCTCCAATTCTTAACAGCCAGCCACTCCCTGCACATCCTATAACCTAAAAGGACGTAGGTCAGTACATCCTTTTCAATGTGACGGTGCATGTCCTTGAAATTATTAGTAGCAAAGAGATGCTGAACTCCTAGATATGAAGAAAAAACTCAAAACCAAAACCGCAAAACAAGTCTAACAACATTCTCATTTTACAACAGAGAAAATAATGTTTTATGCCATGTGGAATCAAACATAATTTCTACATAAAATTGCTAGAAGGGATCTCATCAAATCATGCACTTGGGGTTATTCTCCCTTTACCTGTAATGACTGAGAATACAGAATCTGAGCAGGCATCTCATCTCACCTTCCTGCAGGGCTAGAGCCACTGTCTTCGCTTTCCCATTGGTCATTTTTACTTCTCGGAACCGGGGGCTGCAGCATTTCAGCGGCCAGTGGGTCCGCATCATTTTCTTCTCTACCAATCCATTCTCCAATCACCCGGGGCCTCAGGAGGGAAGAATTAAAAGCCACTGTTTCCTGAAGAGAAGAAAAGAATACGCTGCCTTAGACTGTTTTTCTTGTTCACAGGACTATAAGGAAATAATCTTCTAGAGTTTTAACTGCTTACTCCAACCAAAAATGCTCCCTTTTTCTTCCTGAATTGATGTAAAACTTCAGTTCTCACCTTCTCTACTAGAAGACTTGTACTAAATGATTTCTGCTAATTCCCAAAGGTCATGGTGCTAATGGATGCGGGAGTGAAATCTTGGATTTGGATTTGGAAGGCTGCATGTGTGTTCTCAGGAACAGGCTCAGGACAGCACTGTGTCAGAAGAGTGTGTCATGGGGCCCATGTAGGGAAAGAGCTTGGTGCGGTCACTGCTGAGAAAAGGCAAATAATTTCCAGGGGAAAACTGGGTTGGATCCAGGAACCAGGGACACGAGGAGACAGGGCTGGACATTGGCTCCAACTGTGAAACATTTAGGACTTTTAAGGATCTGGTAGTTCAAAATAGGGCAATATCAATAACAGGAATGTTATGCTAATTTAACAAATATTAAAATCATCTCTTTACTCGGCTATGATGCATTAATTAAAATGATCTTGAGGATAATACTGGATTAACATAACTACTACAGATGTTTTAAGTGAAGAAAAGGACAAGTTAAAAAGCAATACCTACAGTATGATCTAATTTTTGTTTAACAGTCATACCGGTGTATATATCACTAATTCATTTATTCATTCTCTAATATTGATTAAGAAATACTATGCACAAAGATCTGCTTTATATGTTAAGGGCAACACTAGTGACTAAGGCCAAAATTTAATAGTGGTTTTAACCAAATGAAAGGACTACAGGTAATTTTTATTTCTTCTTTTGGCATTTCAATGTCTCGTCTTTTCAGTATTCTATGGTAAACACATAGTTTCAGTAAGAAAAATGTATCTTTAAAATATCATCATATGACAAATTTTGGCCTTGTTTAAACTATTTAAACTAAGTTCAGTGATAAAATTTAGTATCACGAGACTCTTGAATGATTCCCTAAAAGTTCAGACCTGGTGTTTCGAGTCTTCACAATTCACAAAAATGTTACTGAATCCATTTGTATTGTATAATACAAATACAATATTACAATAATGAAATGTAATGTATAATTAACATACAAATATAATACAAAAGCAACACCTGACATATGATTTGATGAGCAAATAGATTTGATGAGCATTTCTCCAATTGACCGTAAGTGGTAGAAAGTAGTTAGGTACCTTAATATTGATCTAGACTATATGAAAATATAGCAGGCAAATTTTAGGAACAGAATAATAATTTAGCAACTCATCTTAATTCCTTCTATGCTTATGTTGCCAGCATCAGGAAATAAAGCAGTGTAATAGATTTTGGCTGTGAAATCAGGCAATCAAATTAATGTTCTGAAATAAATAGAAAGATATATTCATCTGCCAGAGTTTAATATTATTTGAAGTATAGGAATTAAAATCATTTATTGTTGATTTTAAAATCTATTTTTTTACTTTTAAAAGCAGATGAAGGTGAAGATGCATTTCAAAATAACGAAAATCGATGAACATAATCTACAGCTTCTTTTCAGCCCGTGAGGCTTTGAAATGTTACTCATCCTCTGAATTTCATTGTCTCTAGCTGTGAAATGGGGATGACAGCAAGGACTAAACTCATTGTATCAGATGAATTAGTACGTAACACAGTTAAACCATAAAGTTCTGTGCCTATGCTACATATAATTATTTAAAGATGTGGACTGTTTTCCAATCATTTCTATATATTTGATTCATCACAGCTGCAATAGGCACAATGGATCGAAACAGACACTTCGTAGTCAAGGTGGACAGAGTAACAGAACAGGAAATTGGTAGTGCAGGTTTTTGTTTTATCAAGTTTCATTTAATGGAAAATAGATAGAAAATGTGGAGAAATATGGCTGGGTGCAGTGTTTCTGGCTCATAATCCTCAGCCTGGGAGGCTGAGATTAGTGGATCCCCTGAGCTCCGGGATTCTAGACCAGCCTGAGCAAGAGTGAGACCCCATCTCCACTAAAAACAGAAAAACCAGCTGGATATTGTGGCAGGTGCCCACAGTCCCAGCTTATAGTCCCACCCTGAAAGCTGAGGCAAGTGGACAGCTAGCTGGAGCTCAGGAGTTTGAGACCAGCCTGAGCAAGAGTGAGACCCTGTCTCTATTAATAATAGAAAAACTGGCCAGATGTTGTGGCAGGTGTCTATAGTCCCAGCTACTCGGGAGGCTAAAGCAAGAGGATCTCTTAAGCCCAAGAGTTTGAGGTTGCTGTGAGCTGTGATGCCCTGGCACTCTACCCAGGGTGACAATGAGATTCTGTCTCAATAAAAATAAACAAACAAACAAACAAACTGAGTGATTTAATGTTACTCTCATTTACATATGGGGCAGAACTGAGCTTAGAGATTTGTCTTTGCCATTGGCTCAAAGTAGACAAGAATTGGAACAAATAAATTGACCACTGGAACAACAGAAATGAATGGGTTTAGGACTATTAACAAAAAATGAAATAGGTTCCAGATCTGGGTATGAACAAAAAGTTAAGAACTGCAGAGAATCAGAAAGAACCACTAGGTTGCTTACTGGGAAATTAAATAAAATGATATATGCCACCTTGGAAGGCAGAGCACAGAGAGAGGATAAATAGTGTGATATCCAGGACGATTAACTCCAGCTGGCAGCACAAGCTCAGTGAAAAATAGCTGACTGCACACAATACTAAGAGTTGCAAACAGGGTTGAAGAAGTCAGGAAGTGAATATTTCACAGGTGAGAAAATGGGACTCTACAATTTTTCTTTTTCTGAATGTGTAAAGCTCTTTATACTCTTTCCATTTTAATGTTGATGAAAAAATGGAAGCCAAAGGGCCTGGCGTGATGCCTCATACCTATAATCCCAGCATTCTGGGAAACTGAGGTGGGTGGATTGCCTGAGCTCAGGAGTTTGAGGCCAGCCTGAGCAAGATGATCACTTGAGCCCAAGACTTTGAGGTTGTTGTGAGCTATGACACCACAGCACTTCACCCAAGGTGAGAAAGTGAGACTGTCTCCAAAAAAAAAAAAAAGATGGAAGCCAAGAGTACTTTACCCTTTTAAAAAAAATTATGTATCTAGAAATTCCAGAATACAAATCTTGAAAGTATGATGTTGGGGAGGTGCCTGTGGCTCAGTGAGTAGGGTGCCAGCCCCATATACCGAGGGTGGCAGGTTCAAACCCAGCCCCAGCCAAACTGCAACAAAAAATAGCCGGCTGTTGTGGCGGGCACCTGTAGTCCCAGCTACTTGGGAGGCTGAGGCAGAAGAATCACCTAAGCCCAGGAGTTAGAGGTTGCTAGAGCGACTCCACTGCACTCTACCGAGGGCAAAAAAGTGAGACTCTGTCTCTACAGAAAAACAACAACAACAACAACAACAACGAAAAAAAGAAAGTATGATGTTGGTATTTTAAGGGGGATTGCATTGAATCTATAGATTGCTTTAGGAAGTATAGACATTTTAACAATGTTGATTCTTCCTGGCCATGAGCATGGTATGTTATTGCATTTGTTAATATCTTCTGCTATTTCTTTTCTTAGGATTTCATAATTTTCTTTACAGAGGTCATTCACCTATTTTTTTTAGGTATATTCCTAGGTCTTTGACACTACTATGAAGGGAATCGATCATGTCCTTAATTAACTTCTCATCTTGGCTGTTATTAACAAATACAAAGGCTACTGATTTTTAGAAAGTCTCATATCCAGAGACATTCTTCTATTTTTTGATCACTTCCAGGAGTCTTGGGGTTGAGTCTCTGGGGTTTTCTAAGTATAAGATCATATCATCAGCAAAGAGGGAGAGTTTGACCTCCTCTGCCCCCATTTGGATGCCCTTTATTTCCTTCTCTTCCCTGATTGTATTGGCTAGAACTTCAAGCACTATGTTGAGTAGCAGTGGTAATACAGGACAACCTTGTTCTATGTACCTATAGTAGGTTAAAACAGCAGTTTTTTTGATATATTATTTGTCTTTGATTAAGCTAAATAAACATTTTTACCATGTATCTTGTGAAAGAATTTTCATGAAGTGAGCTTTTTTTTTTTTTTTTGCAGTTTTTGGCCAGGGCTGGGTTTGAACCCACCACCTACCTACGGCATATGGGACTGGCACCCTACTCAAGAGAGCTATTCTTAATACTACATATAACATATCACAAACATTACTACACTGCAAAAGAAACATTAAAATGCAAATAAATACAAAATGCTTTTTAAAATATTTTAAATACATGGGTAAACAAATCATTTAAACTTTCAGGGATAAATTTGATAAATCCTAATGATTCTTTAGTAATGTAAAAAAAAAAAATGTTGGCTTGGCGCCCATAGCACAGTGGTTATGGCACCAACCACATGCACCAAGGCTGGTGGATTTGAGCCCAGCCTAGGACAGCTAAACAGCAATGATAACTGCAACAAAAAAAGAGGCAGGCGTTGTGATGGGTGCCTATAGTCCCAGCTACTTGGGAGGCTGAAGCAAGATAATTACTTAAGTCCAAGAGTTAGAGGTTGCTGTGAGCTGTGACACCATAGCACTCTACCAAGAGTGACATAGTGAGACTCTGTCTCTAAACAAACAAAAAATGTTCTTTGGCTTTTTGAGGGTAGAGGTCCCTAGATGTTGAATTTTTTAGCAAGTAAGCTTAAATTTAATAAAAGAAGCACTGCCATTCAAAAATTCTCTCAAAGTTCACAAATTTCCATAGCACAGCCTATCAGCAAGAAGCTCACCTATCCAGGAAGTAGTTACCTTATTCCAAGAAGCCTGCTCTCAATGGCTAACCAATGATGAGTTAGTGAATTCAATTGGTGTGACCACTGGTTATCAGCATGACACTTGATTACACTCCAAGTTATGTGAATCTTTCTTTTCTTGTTAGTAAGACTGGATGTTAATAGAAAGCTGAGATCATATTTTTTTAAATTTTTTTCCCTTTAATTAAGTCATATATACATAGATCATGAATACATTTATGCCTTTGTGGGATTGAATGTGTTGATTTTTTGTACAAATTGGGGTGCTTACATCTAACTAATTAACATAGCTTTCACTTCATTTACTTAATCACTGTTAATACATTTGTGTTCTATACTTGATAGATTTGACTTGTACTCTTGCAATATGCTCCATAGGTGTGGTCCCGCCATTTACCCTTCCACTATCAAACCCCCCCTTCCCTCCCATCTCACCCTCCTTCGCTCCTTCATCCTGGGCTATAGTTGTGATTCATCTATACAAGTGTGACAGATAGGGTATAAGTGTGAGTGTTTATAAATTAGTTTCATAATAGTACTGAGTACATTGGATATTTTTTCCATTCCTGAGATACTTTACTAAGAAGAATATTTTCCAGCTCCATCCATGTAAACATAAAGAGGTAAAGTCTCCATCTTTTTTAAGGCTGCATGGTATTTCATGGTATACATTTATCACAATTTATTAATCCATTCATGTGTTGATGGGCACTTGGGCTTCTTCCATGACTTGGCAATTATGAACTGAGCTGTAATGAACAATCTGGTGCAAATATTTTTGTTGCAAAGTGATTTTTGGTCTTTTCTATATACTCCTAGTAGAGGAACTGCAGGATCAAATGGCAGGTTTACATTTCGATCCCTGAGTGTTCTCCAAACTTCTTTCCAAAAAGAGCGTACTAGCTTGCATTCCCACCAACAGTGCAGAAGTGTTCCCTTTTCTCCACATCCATGCCAACATCTGTAGTTGTGGGATTTTATGATGTGGGCTTCTCTTACTGGAGTTAGATGGTATCTCAAAGTGGTTTTGGGTAACATTTCTCTGATGATTAAAGATGATGAGCATTTTTTCATGTGTCTGTAGACTATGCACCTGTCTTCTTCGGAGAAGCTTCTGTTCATGTTTTTTGCCCACAATTAAATGGGATTACTTATTCTTTTCTTATTAATAAGTTTGAGTTCTCTATGGATTCTGGTTATTAGACCTTTGTCAGGAACATAACCTGCAAATATCCTCTCCCAGTCTGAGGGCTGTCTACTTGCTTTACTTACTGTGTTCTTGGCAGTGCAGAAGCTTTTTAATTTGATCAGATCTCAGTAATGTATTTTTGGTATTGCTTCAATTGCCGGGGGGGTCCTCCTCATAAAGTATTCTCCCAGGCCAATTTTTTCAAGTGTTTCCCCTGCACTCTCTCCAAGAATTTTTATAGTTTTATGTCTTAAGTTTAATTATTTTATCCAGTGAGAGTCAATTTTTGTTAGAGGAGAAAGGTATGGGTCCAGTTTCAGTCTTCTACAAGTCACCAGCCAATTCACCCACCACCATTTGTTAAATAGGGAATATTTCCCCCAATTTATATTTTTGATAGGCTTATCAAAGATCAAATGATGATAAGTGTCTGGGTTCATGTCTTGGTTTTCAATTCTGTTTTATACAGCTACCTCTCTGTTTTTGTGCCAGTACTATGCTGTTTTGATCACTATAGATTTATAGTATAGTCTGAAGTCTGGTAGCATGATTCCTCCTCATTTGTTTTTATTTCTCAGTAATGTCTTGGCTAGTCAAGGTTTTCTCTGTTTCCATATAAAATGAAATACTAATTTTTCCAGATCTTTAAAGTATGACAGAGGTGCTTTAATAAGGATTGCATTAAATCTGTAGATTGCTTTGGGTAGCATGGACATTTTAACAATGTTGATTCTTCCCAGCCATGAGCATGGTATGTTTTTCCATTTGTTAACATATTCAGCTATTTCTTTTCTCAGAGTCTCATAGTTCTCTTTATAGAGGTCTTTCACGTCCTTTGTTAGGTACATTCCCAGATATTTCATCTTCCTTTTCACTATTGTAAAGGCAGTAAAGTCTTTGATTGCTTTTTCAGTTTAATCATTGTTGGTATATACAAAGGCTACAGAATTGTGAGTATTGATTTTGTATCCTGAGATGCTCCTGTATTCCTTGATCATTTCTAAGAGTTTTGTAGTTGAGTCCCTGGGGTTTTCCAGATATACAATTATATCATCTGCGAAGAGAGACAGTTTGATCTCTTCTGATACTATTTGGATACCTTTCATTGCCTTCTCTTGCCTTATTGCGATGGCTAAGACTTCCCTTACAATGTTAAAAAGCAGTGGAGATGATGGGCAACCTTGCCTGGTTCCTGATCTAAGTAGAAATGATTTCAATTTAACTCCATTCAATACAATATTGGCTGTGGCTTTGCTGTAAATGGCCTCTATCAGTTTAAGAAATGTCCCTTCTATACCTATTTTCTTAAGTGTTCTGATCGTGAAAGGATGCTCAATATTATCAAAAGCTTTTTCTGCATCAATTGAGAGAATCATATGGTCTTTGTTTTTTATTTTGTTTATGTGATGTATTATATTTTTAGATTTATGTATATTTAACCAGCCTTGAGACCCTGGGATAAAACCCACTTGGTCATGGTATATAATTTGTTTGATGTGTTGCTGGATTCTGTTTGCTAGGATCTTATTGAATACTTTTGTATCAATATTCATTAAAAATATTGGTCAATAATTTTCTTTTCTTGTTGGGTCTTTTCCTGGTTTAGGGATCAGGGTAATGTTTGCTTCATAGAATGTGTTCAGAAGTATGCCTTCTTTTTCTATGTTTTGGAAAAGGTTAAGTAATATAGGTACTAGTTTCTCTTTCAAAGTTTGGTAAAATTCTGATGTGAAGCCATCTGGTTCTGGACTTTTCTTTTGGGGGAGATTTTGTATAGTTGATGCTATTTCAGAACTTGATATAGGCCTGTTCAACGTTACCACTTCTCTCTGGCTAAGCCTAGGAAGGTGGCATGCTTCCAGGTATTGGTCTATTTCCTTCAGATTTTCATATTTCTGAGAATGAAGGTTTTTGTAATATTCATTAAGGATTTTGTAAATTTCTGTGGAGTCTGTTGTTATCTCACCTCTGTCATTTCGGATTGATGACATTAGATATTGTACTGTTTTTTTCCTGGTTAGGTTAGCCACAGGTTTATCTATGTCATTGACCTTTTAAAAATCCAACTTTTTGATTCATTGATCTGGATCTATTGTATAATTCTTTTGCCTTCAATTTCATTTAATTCTGGTCTAATGTTGGTTATTTCTTTTCTTTTGCTGAGTTTGGGATTGGAATGTTCTTCCTTTTTCCATTGTTTCAGATGTCCCCTTAAGTTGTTGACTTCCTCTCTTTCTGTTCTCTTTAGGAAGGCTTGCAATGCTATAAATTTCCCTCTTAGGACTGCCTTTGCAGTATCCTAGAGGTTCTGGTAATTCTTGTCTTCATTAAAGTTTTGTTCCAAAACTTTGGTAATTTCCTTCTTAATCCCATCTATGATCTGACCCAGCTATCATTCAGCATGAGGTTATATAGTTTCCATGTTTTTGTATGAGTATGCAGATTCCTGTTGTTACTGAGTTCAACTTTTATTCCATGATGGTCCAAGAAGATGCAAGGAATAATTTCTATTACTTTAAATTTGCTGAGGTTAGACTTGTGACCTAAGATATGATTAATTTTGGAGTGTGTTCCGTGGGCAGATAAGAAGAATATGTATTCGATTTTGTTACGATGAAATATTCTATAGATGTCTGTTAAATCCAATTGTTAAATGGCTAAGTTTAAGTCTAGAATTTCTTTGCTTAGTTTCTTATTGGAGGATCTACCCAACACTGCCAAAGGGGTGTTAAAATCTCTGACTATTTTGGTGCTGGAGAAAATCAAGTTGCTCATGCCTGTTAGAGTCTCTCTTATAAACTCAGGAGCATTCTGGTTGGGCGCTCAAATATTTATAATTGAAATCTCATCATGTTAAATGTTTCCCTTAATAAATATGAATTGACCATACTTATATTTTTTTACTTTTGTTGGTTTAAAGCCTAATGTGTCTGCGAATAAAACTGCAACACCTGGTTTTTTCTGTTTTCTGTTTGCCTGGATTATAGCTGTCCATCCCTTCACCATGAGACTATATTTATCCCTTAATGTCAGATGAGATTCTTGGATGCAACAGATATCTGACCTGAGTTTTTGTATTCAGTCAGCCAACCTGTCTCTCTTTAGAGGACAATTTAAGCCATTCACATTAATTGAGAGTATTGTTAAACCTGGTAGTATTTTGGGTGTCAAGTTTTTCAAAAGACCAGTGGGCATTTTTCATTCTTTAGCCACTGTGGAAGTTGGAGTTTGATCAAAAGTTTCTGAGTGAGTTTACTTTGGTGGTAGAGCATTGTGCTGGTCATTGTAGAGGATGGGTCTGAGAATATCCCAAAGAGCTGGTTTAGTTATGGCAAATTTCTTCAATGTGTGTGTATGTCATTAAAATATTTGATTTCTCCATCATAAATGAAACTCATTTTAGCTGGATACAGGATCCTGGGCTGGACGTTATTTTGTTTTAGGAGACTGAAGGTTGATGACTATCCTCTTCTGGCCTGAAAAGTTTCAGCAGAAAGATCTGCCATCATTCTAATAATCTCCCCCTTGTAGGTTATGATTTTCTTATGTCTGACTGCTTGCAGGATTTTCTCCTTCATTAACTTTGGTGAAGGTAATTACAATGTGTCTAGGAGATGCTTTATTTGGATTAAGTCATGCTGGGGTTCTGAAACTGCTATCTGACTTTCAGCATCTCTTGCCATGTTTGGGAAGTTTCCCTCAATTATCTCTTGGAGTAGAGCATCTGTTCTTTCAGAACATCTCATCTCCTTCAGGAATTCCTATAAAGTGGATGTTTGCTCTTTTGAAGTGGTCCCATAACTCTCTCATGGAGTGATCCATTTTTGCTTCCCACTTTTCTTTGTCCTTGAGTGTTTGAGAGTGTTCAAAAGCTTTGTCTTTGATGTCAGAGATCCTTTCTTCTGCCTGCTCCATCCTATTACTGAGGGATTGTACTGTATTTCTCAGATCTTTGAGGGATGCAATTTCTTGCCTCAATTTGTCCAAATCTTTGGTGATTTTGTCTTTGAATTCATTGAATTCTTGAGACAATATTTGAATTACTCCTTGAACTTCTAATTCAAACTTTACTTCTATTTTGTTAATATTATTTGCCATCCAAATTCTGAACTTGATTTCTGACATTTTAGGCGTTTGTTTATGAATGGGATCTTCTGTTGTGTCTCCTTTGTCATACCTTGTGGGAGTTGATCTACTCTGATTATTCATGTTGCCAGTTTTTCTGCTGATTCTGCCCCATGGTTATTTTTCACCATTTGGCTAGAGAAGCTAGTAAGGTGAAATTGAATTGAGGGCTCCTGGACTTGTAATTAATCAGCCCTTTATCAAAGAGCTGGACTGGTGACTACAGCTTTTCCCCTAAAGCTTTACAAAGGTCCCATTCAGTACTACATCCTGAGACTCTGGGGATGTGCTTGGTGTGATGGGGCTAGTTGGCTCTGTCTGGTATTCAGCTAGACTCTGTCCAATCCTAGTGGATCAGTGACTTTGGGTTGAAATCTCGGCTGTGAATAAATACAAGCAACTAAGTCACCCCACCCCACCCCCAGGCAACAACTGGAAGAGGAGAATGAAACCCTCCTACTACAACACAACCAGGGTACAAACCTTAGAGGGTCCCTTGGTGAACAGCCCAGACCAAGAATTCCAAACCAATTGTCCGTGTCAGCACAAATGCAAATCAAGTGGGAGAATTTGAAAGGTCTCCAGCAACTGGACAGCAGGGGTCCACTGGCAGCTCGTGTAACTCACTTAGATGCTCCATGTAGCCAGAAAGGCCCCCAGCAAAAGAATTAGTCCAGAGGGGCTGGTTCCTCCTTTCCCACCTTGCACCTCCATCACACCCAGCCACTGGTAACCCTGCGGGGTTGTGGCCCAGCTCTCTCTAATACTCAAGTGCACCAGGGATTTGCGCCTGAGTCAAAAGGGAGTCAATGCCTCCATGACCAGATCATCTCACTCTTTTACATGTGATTATCCAGTTCTCTCAACACCATTTATTGAACAGTGGATTCTTTTCCCCACTGTATGCTTTTGTTTGATTTATCAAAGATCAGATGGCAAGTAGAGACTGGTTTCATCTCTTGGTTTTCTATGTCTCTTGTTCCATATGTCTATGACTCTATTTTTGTACTAATATCATGCTATTTTGATTACTGTCAACTTGTAATACAGTCTTAAGTCTTGTAGGGTGAAGCCTCTGACTTGTTTTTATGACTAAGAATAGCCTTAGCTATACAGAGTTTTTTCTGGTTCCATGCAAAACGAAATACTAGTTTTCCCAGTTCTTTAAAATAAATGATGTTGGTGTTTTAATTGGGGTTGCATTGAATCTATAGATTGCTTTTGGTAGAACAGACATTTTGACAATGTTGATTTTTCAACATTGCCAACATATGCCAAGAGCATAGTATGTTCTTACATTTGTTAGTGTCTCCCACAATTTCTTTTCTTAGAAAAGAAAAGAATTAGAAGTTTTATTTTCGTATCATAATTCTCTTTGAAAAGATCTTTCACCTCTTCTGTTAGGTATATTCTTAAGTATTTCAATTTCTTTGAAGCTACTTTGAAGGGAATTGTGTCCTTGATCCACTTTTCAACTTTTTTGTTATTGGCATATACAAAGGCTACTGATTTGTGGACATTGGTTTTATACCCTGAGACATTACTGTATTTCCTGATGACTTCCAGGAGTTTTGTGGTTGAGTCTCTAGGATTTTCTAACTATAAGATCATATCATCAGTGAAGAGGGAGAGTTTGATGTCCTCTGCCCCTATCTGGGGTCCCTTTATATCCTTCTCTTGCCTGAAAGCTTTGGCTAGAACTTCCAGAACTATGTTGAATAATAGTGGTGATAGTGGACAAATTTGTTTCCAGTTCTAAGTGGAAAAGCTTTCAGTTTCACACCATTCAGTATGATATTAGCTATGGGTTTATCATCAATGACTTCAATCAACTTAAGAAATGTGCCACCTATTCCTATTTTCTTAAGTGTTCTTATTAGAAAAGGATGTTGGTTTTTGCCAGATGCTTTTTCTGAATCTACTGAAAGGAACATATGGTCTTTGTTTTTGCTTCTATTAATATGGTGAATTAGATTTATGGATTTGAATATGTTAAACCAGCTTTGTATCCCCAGAATGAAGCCTACTTGATCATAATGTATAATTTTTTTTTTTTTTGTAGTTTTTGGCCAGGGCTGGGTTTGAACCCACCACCTCCAACATATGGGGCCAGTGCCCTACTCCTTTGAGCCACAGGCACTGCCCATAATGTATAATTTGTTTAATGTGAAGCTACAATCTATTAGCTAAGATTTTGTTGATATTTTGCATCAATATTCACTAGTGAAATTGGTCTGTAGTTTTCCTTTTCAGTTGGGTCCTTGCCTGGTTTTGGAATCAAGGTGATATTTGCTTCATAAAACAGGTAAGAGAAGGTTCCTTCCTTCTCAATGTTTTGGAATATGTTCTGTATCATAGGTATAAACTCATTTTTGAAGGTATAATGGAATTCTGATGTGAAGCCATCTGGTCCTGAGCTTTTTTGTTTTTTTGAGACACAGTCTTATCATGTCATACTTGGTAGAGTGCCATGGGATCCTAGCTTACAGCAACCTCAAACTCTTGGGCTTACATAATTCTCTTGCCTCAGCCTCCCAAGTAGCTGGGACTTCAGGTGCCCACCCCAATGCCTGGCTGTGTGTTATTGTTGTTGTCATTATTGTTTAGCAGGCCTGGGCTGGGTTCAAACCCACCAGGCCCAGTGTTTGTGCCCAGCGCCTTAAGCACTGAGCTATAGGCACCAAGCCCTGAGCTTTTTTTATTGTTGTTGGAAGCTTTTTTATCATTTCTGCAATCTCAGTGCTTGATATAGGTCTTTGTATAATTTAGGTATCAAGGTAATGCTGGCCTTATAGAAGAAGATAGGGAGAATTACCTCCTTTGAATTTTAGGAACAGTTTTAGGAGTGATATTAGTTATTCTTGGTAGAATTTGGCTGTAAATTCATTCAGTCCCAGTGAATTCTTTGTTAGGAGACAATTTATTACTGACTCCATTTCACTGTATGTTATTGGTATATGCAGATTTTTAATTTATTCTTGATTCAATTCAATATAGGTTATATATTTCCAGGAACTTATTAATTTCCTCTAGTTTTTCCAGTTTATCAGTATACAGTTGTTCATAATAGTCATTGATGATCTCTTGTTTTTCTAGAGTATCAGTATCTCCTTTTTCATTTCTGATTTTATTTGGGTCTTCTCTCTTCTTGGTAAGTATAGCTGGCAGTTATCAAGTTTTTGAAATCTTTTTGGAAAAATAATCTGGTATTTAATTTATCCTTTGTGTTCTTTATTTTTATAATTTCCAAATATTAAAGAAGTATAAATGTTTTTGATATATGACTTAGACAGAGCTGTACCTTTGACCCTCACCCAAATGGTGTTCACTGCACCTGTTAGGTAGGGCTTTTTCCTCTCCTCCTCACCCTTCCACCATGCTGCTTGATTTCTGATGACTGTCACTTTCCTATGTGCACTCCTGTGCTCACTGGTTAGTTATAATTTATTAGAGGGTATATGTGATGTTTGTTTTTCCATTCCTAAGATACTCTGCTTAGGATAATGGTCTCCAGTTCCTTCCAAAATGCTGCAAAAGACATTAATTCATCCTTTTTTATGGCTGAGTAGTAATCCATGGTATACATGTAGCACATTTTATTAATCTGCTCATGAACCGATAAGCACTTGGGTTGATGCCACATCTTCACAATTATGAATTGTGCTTCAATAAATATTCCAATGCAGGTGTCTTTTAGATAAAATGTCTTCTTTTCCTTTGGGTATATACCCAGTAGCAGGCTTGTTGGACTGAATAGTAGGTCAATATTTAGTTCTTTGAAAAATCTCAATACTTTTGTCTATAAGGGTTGTACTAATTTGCAGTTCCACCAATAGTGTATAAGTGTTCCTTTTTCTCTGCATCCATACCAGCATCTATTGCTTTTTGATTTTTTAATAAAAGCTATTCTACAGGAGCAAGGGTGATATCTCATTGTGCTTTAATTTGCATTTCTCTAATGATTAATGATGTTGAGCATTATTTCATATGTTTATTAACCATTTGTCATCTTCTTTTGAAAAAATCTGTTCATATCTCTTTCCCACTTTTTAATGGGGTTTATTCTTGATAATTAGTGTAAGTTCTTGATAAATTCAAAATATTTAGCCTTTATCAGATGTGTGGATTGTGAATATTTTCCTCTCTGCTGTAGGATATCTGTTTGCTCTGTTCATTATTTTCTTAGCTATGTAGAAGCCTTTTAATTTAATCAAGTCCCATTTATTTATTTTTATTGCTGCTGCAATTGCCATTAGGGTCTGTGTCATAAATTCTTTGCATAGAGCAAAGTCTAAAACAGTTTTTCCTACATTTTCTTCTAGAATTCTTACGATTTAATGCCTTAAATTTCAGTCTTTTACCCATCTTGAGTTAATTTCTTCAAGTGATGAGAGATAGGTGTTCTTATTTCATTCTTCTGCTTGTGGCTATCCAATTGTTTCAGCATCATTTATTGAATAGGGCTTCTTTTTCCAAGTTTGCATTATTGTCTGCTTTGTCAAGGATTAGTTGACTGTAGGATCTGGTTCTCTCTTTGGTTCTGTTGGTCTCTCTTTCTTATTTTTGTACCAAAGCATGTTGTTTTGATGACTATCCCCTTTCAGTATAGCTTGAGGTCTAGCAACACGATACTCCAACTTTGCTCTTATTGCTTAGGATCACATTGGCTATCTGGGCTCTTTTCTGGTTCCAAAAGAAGCATAGAATTATTTTTTCTAGATCTGTGAAATACGACATTGGTAATTTTTGAGGGGTTGTTACACTGATGCTATGAATCATTTTGGGTGTTAAGATATTTTTAATAATGTTGCCATCAATCCATGAGCATGATATAATTCTCCATTTGTATGTGTCATCTGCAATTTCTTTCCTCAGTGTTTCATGGTTCTCTTTGCAAAGATCTTTCACTTCCTTGGTCAAGTGTATTTGGAGTGTTTTATTTTCTTTGTAGCTATTGTGAACAGTTAAGTTTTTTTATTTGATTCTTAGCTTAACCGTTACTGGTATATAAAAATGCTACTGCTTTGTGTACATTGGTTTTTATATCCTAAGACTATTGAATGTTTTTAATCTATTCCAGAGTCTCTTGGTGAAGTCTTTGGAGTTTTCTAGATCCACAATAATATTATCAGCAAAAAGTGATAGTTTGACTTTCTCTTTCCCGATTTGGATACCCTTTCTTTCTTTCTCTTGGCTGATTGCTCTGGGTAGGACTTTCAGCACCATGTTGAACAGAAGTGGTGACAGTAGACAACCTTGTCTTGTTTCTATTTTTAGTGGGAATACTTTCAGCTTTTCCCCATTCAGTATAATATTAGCTATGGGTTTATCACATATGGTTTTTATAATTTTGAAATATGTTCTTTTATGACTACTTTGTTGAAGGTCTTTATTACGAAAGAGCAATCTTTCTATGAGTAGAATATGAATGTTTTGACATAATAACTAAGAAAGTTACATGAAGGCTATGTTAACCAGTTTGATGGAAGTGTCTTGGAT
>NW_003852508.1:4508476-4521383 GCF_000181295.1 Otolemur garnettii | reverse complement strand
AAAAAAAAAAGAAAGAAAGAAAGAGTGCTGGATTTTCTCAAACTCTTTTTTCTGATTCTATTGAGATGACCATATGGTCTTTGATAGTGTTGCTGTTTATGTGGTGGCTTACACTTATTGATTTACATATACCAAACTATCTGTGCAACCTCAGGAAGTAGCCCCTTTGGTCAAAATGGATTATTTTTGTTGGTTTATTCTGTTTGCTAAAATTTTATTAAAGTTTTTGTATCTATATTCATAAGGGATATTGGTCTGTAGTTTTCTTTTTGTTTTGACCATTCCTGGCTTTGATATCAAGGTAAAACTGACTTCATAGAATTAGCTGAGGAGGAGTCTCTCCTTCTCAATGATATAGAATAATTTTTGCAGTATTGGTGCCAGTTGTTCTTTGGAGGTATGGCAGAATTTAGCTATGAGTCCTTATGGTCTGGGTTTTTTAATTTTTGTTTTTGTTTGGGTGTTTTTCTAAAAGACTTTTTATTACTGCTTCAACATCACTGCTTATTATTGGTCTGTACAGGAGTTCTATTTCTTCCTGCATCTTGGAAGGTTGTGTTTCCAGGGATTTATCCATTTCTGCTACATTTTCTATTTTATGTGTATAGAGATTTTCATATATTCATGGATGATGTTTCGTATTTTTGCACTATCAGTTGAATATCTTCTTTTTCACTTCTGATTGAGCTTCTTTGGGTTCTCTGTCTTCTACTTCTTGTTAAACTAGCAAGAGGTCTATCAATTTTGTTTATCTATTCAAAGAAGAAACTTCTTGCTTCACTCATCTTTTGTATTTTTTCTTTCATTTCATTTAGTTCTGGTCTGACTTTTGTTATTTGTTTTCTTCTGTTGGCTTTGCTTTGGTTTGTTCTTTCTTTTCTAGTTCCTTGAGATGTGACATTAGGTTGTTAATCTGTATTCTTTCTGATTTTTGCATGTGAGCATTTAGGGCTATAAATTTTCCCCTTAGAGATGCTTTTGCTGAGTTCAATAAGTTTTGATAGCTAGTGTACCCTTTGTCATTAAATTCATGGAATCTTCAGATTTCACATTTATTTCATGATTCACCCAAGTATTATTCAGGAGAAAGTTGTTTAATTTCCATGACTTTGTGTAAAATTAAGCATTTATCTTAGAATAATTTTAAGTTTTAATACACTATGCTTTAAAAGATACATGGTATGATTTTGATTTTTAAAATTTGTTAAGATATATTTTGTGGCCTAAAACATGATCAATCTTGCAAAATGTCCCATATGGTGATAAGAAAAATGTATGTATATTCAGTAGTTTGGGGATAGAATGTTCTGCAAATGTCTGTTAGGTCCATTTGTTCTAGTGCCCCATTTACATCCAGTGTTTATTTGTTTTCTACTTTGATAATATGTCCAGCTCTGATAGTAGTGTATTGAAGTCCCTGGAAAGACAATGCTAGTATTTATTTTCTTGCTTAGCTCTAGTAGGATTTGTTTTATATATCTTAGAGCTATATATGTAAAATACTGTTGATTGTTACGTATTCTTATTGAATTGTTCTCTTTACCATTATATAAACCTTGTTTACCATTGTTGTTTTAAAGTTAATCTTGTTTGATATGAGAATGGCTATATATACTTTCTTTTAGTTTCCATTTGTGTGGAATATTTTCTGCTAACTTTTTGCTTTGATCCTGTGTGTGTCCTTGTTCTTGGATGTATTTACTGGAGACAACAGATACAGCCAGTCTATGTCTTCTGAGTAGCACACTTAAACTGTTAATGCTAAGAGATAGAATTGATATGTGAGATATTGTTCTGTTTATCATATCAGGTAGCATCGCATTACTTTGTTTTCCCTGATGCCCTATTCTTTTATAGGAGTTGTAACTGTTAGCTATTTTGGGTGATTTTACACTGGTGAGTATCTATTGTACTGATTGGTGTATAATGCAATTCTTTGTGTTTCCTACTGGGAAGGTCTGGTCATGACATACTCCCTCAGTATTTGCTTGTATGAGAAAGACTTAATTTCTTCATCGACCGTGAAACTTGGTTTTGCAGGACACAAACTTTTGGGGTGGCAATTGTTCTGTTTAAGAAGATTGAACATGGGGCCCCAATCTCTTCTGAAGGTTTCCACTGAGAAGTTTTCTGTTAGTTTGATGAGATGGGTTTTCCCTTGTAGGTCAGTTGTTGCTCACGTCTATCAACTTCAGAATTTTCTCTTTCATTTTTACTTTAGCCAGGTTAATTACTATGTGTCTTAGAGATGTCCTACTTGCTATGAATCTTTTAGTGTTCAATGATGATCTTATATCTGGATGTCTGGATCTCTGGAAACACCAGGGAATTTTTCCTTAATAATGCCCTTGAATAGATTTTCCATGCTTTCAGCTCTTTCTTCTTCTCCCTCAGGAATACCTGTAATTAGTATGATATTACACTTCACTTAGTCCCATATCTAAGTGATTGCTCTATTTTTTTGTTTGTTTTTTTCTCTGCTTCTTTAAATGACTGTGTTATTTTGAGAGCCTTGTCTTCAAGCTCTGATATTTTTTTTTCTCCTTGGTTTAGTCTGTTGCAGAGGCTTTCTGTCATGTTTTGAAATTCTCTAAAGTTCCCTTTCATTTATTTAGGTTCTATTATATGCTTCCCTATATTGTCTAGCTTTTTAGTGACTTTTTCATTGAGTTCCTGAAATTTTTTTTTGGCTTCTTTTTGTCAGTTTTTGACTGTCTCTTCAATTCCATTCATTTTATTTGCTATCCTTATTCTGAATTCCATTTCTGTCATTTCAACAATTTCCTTATAGTTGGAGTTCACTACTGTAGTTTCATTGTGATCCCTTGGTGGTATTGATATGTTTTGATTTTTCATGTTGCTGGGGTTTTTTCGCTGTTTTTTTTCTCATGTGAAACCTCTTTTCTTGACTCAGGGCTAATATAGGTTTCCAGGGCATCTGGGAGCTCTCTTACTTAGTTAGAAGAAGGGCAGGTCCCTCAATGGCATTTTTTATTCCTGCTCTAGAATGTTGACATGGGTGTGCCCTAGAAGCCTGTAACACAACTATTCTGATTTTTGTTTTCCTTGCCTGTAATTGCCTCTGTTCAATCCTGGCTGAATGCTATTTGTATTGGGTTTCAGAGGTTCACCAGATAGTTGTAAGATGTTCAAGATGAGAGCTAGGTGAGACACTCTTCACTGAGGCTGGTATTGTAAACATTGCTTTGCTTGGGATCTCCCTGCAGAAGTAACAGTAACAGCTGGGTGAGGCTATGTAGGCAGTGGTCATGGGTTCCCAGGACATAGTGGTTTGCTTGAACCGGTCCCATTTTACTGGTAGCTTGAGGCTGGGATGTCCCTGGCAGGGCACAGGGCTGTCAAACTATTCTGTCACCTTCAACAGTGCTGAAAACTCTGGGGTGGGGTCTTGAGATCTACATGTAGGATTGGAATCTAAGGAATAGTCTCCTGAGCCTGCCAAGAACTCTGAAGGCACAGAGGTGGGGCATCGATCTCCAGTATGAGAGCCCTAGATTCAAGAGTGAGAAGGACCCAGAAGTAGGGCTTCTGACCAGGGCCACAGAGCCAGAAGCAAGGCTATGCAGGTAGTGAAGCTGATCCAACCTGGAGGGTGGGGTTAGGGCTGAGTAGACAGGAGGCATTTGGGACTCAGAGGTCAAAGTCCAGAGTGAGCAAGTGAGAGGCTATTCTGTGTGCTTTGAGGACTGCACAGATGCCATGCCACACAGGTAGAGATTGGATCTTGTTGTCAAGGGTATGTGAAGCTCTCTCTGCCTCCACCAGAACCTGCCAAAAGTTATCCATAGCCTCCCACATTAGCGCTTTCAGGACCCCAGTCAATTCCTATGCTCAGATCTCATTGTGCTATAGGAAAGGGACACTTGACTTCCTGTCACACCTATGGCTCAGGGGAGCCTTCAATTCACTCCCACCCTGGTAAAGGTGATATGAAAGCCTCTACCACAAAGCTGAGTCCTGCATCAGTCTGGCGCTGTGCACCCAAGAGCTCAGGATGGCTTTAGCTGCTGCCCTGTCTCCACTGTGCCTTTTGTGTGGCTCACAGACTCCAGGCAGGATTCTCTATCCAGAGGGAGGCCTGTGCTGATGGAGGGGGCCGTCTCACAACTTAGCACAGTGCCTGGGGGGTGAGTACAGCACCCCAGTGCTCTATCCTCCTGTTCTTCCCTGCACATACTTTGATCTTATCAAATTTACTTATCACCCCATTAGCTTTCTTTTTTCCACACTAAGTATACTGAGTTACTTCTCTGTGATTTCACAATGTTCCTGTTGAGAAGCTGCCTCCAATTTTCACTTCTTTCCTTGAGAGTGATATGCTGACAGGATGCCTCTATTCTGCCATTTTTTAAATGTCCTGTTTCTTTAGTCTCTATTTTATTTAGTTCCACTCTGATCTTTATTTATTTCTTTTCTTAGGACAATTTTTGGTTTGGTTTGTTCTTGTTTTTCAGGTGCATTGTTATGCTGTTAGTTTGTAATCTTTCTAGTTTTTAATGTGGGCATTAAATGCTAAAATTTCTTTCCTTGCACTGGTTTTTCTGTATCCCTCTGGTTTTGGTATATTGTGTTTCCATTTTCATTTGTTTTGAGAAACTTTTTTGATTTCTATCAATATTTCTTCATTGACACAATGGTCATTCAGGAATATGCTGTTTAATTTCCACATGGTTGTAAAGTTTCCAGAGTTCCCACTAGTACCAATTTCTAGTTTTATTATATGCTGTTTAATTTCCACATAGTTGGAGAGCTTTCAGAGTTCCCACGAGTACCAATTTCTAGTTTTATTACAATGCAGTCTGAGAAGATACTTGTTATGATTTAGATTTTTTAAAAATCAACAAAGACTTGTTTTGTGGCCTAACATATGGTCTATCCCAGAGAATATTTCATGTGTTTTTAAAAAGAATGTATATTTTGCAGTTGTTGAATAGAATGTTATGTAAATATGTGTTAGGTCAATTAGGTCCATTTGGTCTGTAATTTAATTCTAATGTTTCTTTGCTGAGTTTTTTTTTTTTTTTTTATCTAGATGATCTCTTAATGAGTGGGTCATAAAATCCCCCACTATTATTGTATTGCAGTCTGTCTGTCAATGAGCACTTGAATTGCTTTCATCTCTTGGCTATGTTGAATAATGCTGATGTGAACATGGGTATGTACATATCTTATACAGCCCCTGCTTTCAATTCTTTTGGATATATACTTAGAGATGGAATTGTTTAGTCCATTCCTGCTACTATGACAGAATACCTTAGACTAGGGAATTCAGAAATAATAGAAATTTATTTCTCACAATTCTAAAGGTCATGAAGTCTGCATCATGGTGCCAGTTCATTCTGTGTCTGATAAGGACATGTATTCTACTTCCAAGTGGTGCCTTCTTGCTGCATCTTCACATGATAGATGGGTAACAGAAGCACCAAACAGACTCCTTCAAGCACTTTTACAGGGGCACTATTTCCCTTCCTGAGGGCAGAGCCCTGATGACCTGATTACCTCATAAAGGCCCCACTTCTACCACCATTGCAGAGACAGATTAACATAAATTTTCAACATAAATTTTGGAGGGACACAAAAATTCAGACTACAGCATATGGTAAATTTATTTTTAATCTTTTGAGGAACTGCTATACTGTTTTCTATAGTGGCTGAATCATTTTATCTTTTCACCAAAAATGCACAAGGGTCCTCACTAACACTTGCCATTTTCTGTTTTGACAGTAGTCATTCTACTATCTAATGAGTACTAGATGTATCTCACTGTGGTTTTGATCTGTATTTCTCTAATTAGTGATGTGGAACATCTTTTATATGCTTGCTGGTCATCTGTGTACAATTTTTGGAGAAATAAGTATTCAAGTCCTATGCCCAATTTTTAACTGAGTTTTTTTTGTTGTTGTTGTTGAGTTGTATAAGTTATTTATTCTGGACATTAACTCTTTAATGGACATATAATTTTATAATGTGGATAATTTTGCTACCTACCTAAAATTATTTTTTGGTAGGAAATTAATTAATATTATCTGTAATAGTTATTAAAACCACTTACATTTTATAGAGAAGGAAACTAAAGCTCAGCATCTATAAATAACTTCCTGAAATCCCCACAGCTAGGAAATCCCAAGAGCCAAGATTCCATCCAAGGCAGTTTTGTGAATTTTTTCAGAATACTAGGCTACTTCTCTAAGCAGTGAAAACAAATACCCATAATATGAGATAAGAAGTGTCACTGGTGATGTAGACACTGTGATCTCTCAGAGATCACTGGATGTGAGATCACTTTCTACAGAGCTAACTAGGAAGGCTGGGCTTGAAGGATGGAGAACAGGTGAAGAGTGGGAGAATGATATGAACAAAAATGTGGCAGTCAATAAAAATATGACCTAGAAGTACTATAGTATTAAAAGCGGATCAGCCAATAGGCTGCCTTACCCTGTTGCTTGCTGAGGGTAGTGCAGAATCTGAATAGAATATAAGAAGGAAATGAAGCATAACACAGAGATGTGAGCCACAAAATGGAAACTGTTAATTTATAGTCATAGAAATTTAGACTTAACTTGGTAGGTAGCAAAGAGTCCAGAAAATGTTTTGAGCAGAATTCTGCTTTAAGAAGATTCCTCTGGTGGCATGTCTTAAGTAGGTCTTCCTAGAACCAGAGGCTGAGAAAGTGATCTATTGAGGGGTTCTCTCAAGTGAAGCCTATAAAAGAATAAGAGAGCTAGGAGAAGCTGGGCAAAGCCAGGACTTCAGCTTAACGCTACTCATAGCCCACTCCCATCAAGAACTCTGGAAGGTGAATGACATCTGACATCCTGGAGTCTTATTTCAATCAGTCTTTGGCTGAGAATGAACCCTGGCACCTGTGGTTAGGATGGTTTACCTCAGGAAAAGGGTGAGCTCACAGGTGCCTAGCTCTCACAGCAGTTGAGAAGAGAAAGGAAAAAAAGAGAAGCTGGCCAAGGGAAGCTGGGCAGGCGCCAACCATATCTACTATGTGGCCTTTTGAAGATGAGTTGCAATCACAGGAGCCTAAAGAATTATGTCCACACAGGAAATGTATTCCCATATGAACTGGGATAGTGGCTGTGGCTTTCCAAAGATGTTCATGTATTTATCTCCAAAACCAGTGACTATGTTTACCTTACATGAGAAAAAGGGCTTTTTGTAATTAAGGCTAAAGATCTTGAGATGAAGAAATTATTTAGATTAAGCCAGGTGGCCCCAATTTAATGGAATTCCATAATAAGAGAGAGCCATTCCTGACTAAAGTTAGAGGGAGATAAGACACTGTTGGTTTTAAAAATGTGACAAGGACCCCATGTACTAAGTAAGGAATGCAGGGTAGAAGCCTCTAGAAACTGGAAAGGACAAGAAAACAGACTCCCCCTAGAATGGAAGGAGGACAGCCCAGATGCCACCTTGATTATATTTGTCTCAGGGAGATGGATGCTCAACTTCTACACCACAGTGCCCTAAGATAATAACTTTGTGTTGTTTTCATTTCTTACAGCAGCAAGAGAAAACCAATATCCTGGCTATAGAAGGGAAAGGAAAAGACTAATGAATAAGGAATTGATAGAGTTCTTACAATAAAAATAAAGCCTTACAGTAACGTTATTCTCTGTTTTGCTTTATTTCTTTATTCCAATAATTTTTTAATAGAAAATTATAATTTATTTAATAGAAATAATAATTCTTATCACCATTCTCTGAATTCATAAAGTAAGTTTAAAGGCCATAGACAAAATCATCTCAATGAAATTATGACTGGAATCAAATCTGACAGTTAAACATCTGTCTTTTATAAAAGTTAAGAAAAAGATATCTTCAGTGAACTCTGAAAATTGTTAAGAGCAAAGTAAAAGGAAGAGCTATGTTTATTTTTATTATTACGTTAAAGACCAGGCGAACGCAAACTGTAAACCATTCTAATTGGCTGTTTTTTAGTAGCTAGCTGCCTGAGACAGACTTTTTCTTACTAAGGAAAATTCGGAACTGTGAGCTCCGTGATCACCAGAGGGCGCTATGGGACAGGCTGTCCTGCTCATCCAAGGGTGCTCTCCAGACAAGTAAAGGATGGTGGCTATGGCTCGGGAAGCCCGTAATTCTTCTGGCACATTTAAAAATTAGATGTGAGAGTGAGGTCAATTTTTTGCACTGAGCTATATATTTTTTCTCTAAAATATACTGGCATCTTCCTCAGTAAAAATCAAAACTAATAAGCATGCAATAAATTTTATCAATTTCCATTAAGTCTTCAAAATATGACCAAATACAGTGGCTTACTCACAACTATAATCCTAGCTAGCTCTCTGGAGGGGGGACTGCTTGAGCTCAAGAGTTCAAGACCAGCCCGAGCAAAAATGAGACCCTGCCTCTACAAAAAAAACCAAAAAACAAAAAAACAAAATTTATCCTGGCAGTTCCAGCTATTCAGGAGGCTAAGAGAGGAGGCCAACTTGAGCCCTGGATCTTGAGGTTGCAGTGAGCTATGATGATGTCACTACACTCTAGTCCGGACAACAGAAAGACCTCAAAACAAACAACCTCTGACCAAAAAAAAAAAAAAAACCCTAGAAATAATAGGCAAGTAAATGAAAATCACAGTGTCATGTAATTCAGTTAAATGGACACTCCCCTGAGCTAGCACTGGAAAGACATAGGGTGTAAGGGGGAGGCTGTGTCCTAAGGATAATATTTAACCAAGTGTCAGGGCATCCATCATGTATCCAGTGAGGGCTAAATGCACTTCAGTTCAAAGAAGAATTCAAGTTCTTTAGCTCACCAAAAAAGGTGTGTGGATACCAATGCCACTGCAAGTGAGAGCACAAAAAAAGGAAAGGACGGGAGCCAAGCAGGGTAATGATCCCATACAACCTAATTTACGTCTCGGCCAACCAGGCTTTTGCAGAATACACTGGAGGGAGCAAATGAGCCTAGAAATGGTGATGACTATATCTTTGTACTTTAAATGAACATGGGCCATAACTACAAGAAAATGGATTATTAAACTTCTGCAAATTGTAGGGAAGGTCATGGCATAAGAAGACGACCAGCTGGGGCGAGACAGTAAGAAACACAGATAGGACTAGAAAGGCAGGACAAAGCCAAGAGACCACACTGTCACTCAAGCACCTGCTGCTGTGAGGTCAACAGGGAGGTCTGCATGGATAGCACAGAGAGAGATTAAAATAACTTTAAAATATTGTGATGGTTTATTAAAGAGAATTCACATTTAAATATATAGTGATAAATTTTATTAATTTTTTAGCGAGTCAGAAATCCATTTTTATGGTACAAAATCTAAAAAGTATATTCCTATTCACAGTAGAATACTAACTTTATGTAAAAATAATACATTATATAATAGTTTATTAATATGTAATGTCAGGATTTATTAACATATGATCCTATTAGTTGTACAGGTTAATATCCCTTACCTGAAAATTTGAAATCTAAAATGTTCCAAAATCCAGAATTTTTTGAGCACCAACATGATGCCGTAAGTGGAAAGTTTCACACCCAACCTCATATGACAGGTCACAGACAAAACCCAGTCAAAATATGGTTTCATGCACAAAATTACTAAAAATATTGAATAAAAATTACCTTCAGGTCATGTATATGAGGTGTATACAAATTAATTTCACGCTTATACTTGGGACCCATCCCCAAGGTATCTCCTTGTGTATGTGAAAATATTCCAGAACACAATAAAAAAAATCTGAAATCTGAAATCCAAACCATTTCTGGTCCCCCAAATTTCAGATATGGGATTTCTTATTTTACCTATACAATACTTTCTATAATTTTCTTTCTGGATATGTTCCTAGCCACCAAGCCAAATTTCAGTATTTTTTCTGTCCAGAAAGCTATCTGGACCCATGTTCACCAAATACTGATGATGGCTATTTCCAGGTGCTTTTCCCCTTCCAGCTACACATTGGAGGATTTTCTCAGCAAAAACGATACATTGTAACAGATTGAATGCAGAAGAAATAAAAATGCAGCAGTTTCCATAAAACCAGACAATAAAGAGATTTTCAAAAATCAAAAACAATGTATTTACTAATACTTAGTTTTAGAAAATAATTTTTATAAAAGTGTCACTTATGCTAATGTAATGATTTTATCACTGTTATTTTAAAATGAATAAACATAACATTTTCTCAGTTTTAATTTCTCACATACTTATATATCTAATATCAACATAATATCAATAAAAGAATCTAATATGAATAGATATAATCTACATAAATCAAAACTCTTTTGAGTTTGCTCTTATTTTTAGGAGTTTAAAGTGGTTCTGAGACCAAAATATTGAGAACTTTTTCCTCACTGACTTCTAAATGTATAACTCTGAATCAAGTCTCTCCCCGGAGCAGTAACTCATCTAAACATTTTAATAGACAACTCAAAATAAAGAACCCAAAAGAGAACTCTTGATACTATCTCAACCTGACAAGTTTGCTTTTTCCTTTGTTTTTTTTTTCTTGTTTGTTAGTTTTTTTCAATTTTGGTAAATGGCAAGGCAGCTGTCCTATCTGCTCATCTCCCAAACTCAGGAATCGTCATTGACTAATGTCTTTCTTCTACAGCTCCCCACATCCAACCAGTAGCCAGGTCCACTGACACTCCCATTAAACGATATTCCTAATCAGACCACTTCTCACCACCTTTATTACTATCACCCCAGTCCAGAGAGCACCATCATATTCTTTTGCCATACTGGAATACTAAAACAAACAAAACATGTTTCTTGAGTAAGGTTTCCAAACAGAAACGGTAGAAAATCACAAGTGTCTTCCATATCATCATCATCATCATCATCATCATTTAAATAAAGACAGAATCAAATAATTTGCATACTATAACATTAGTTTTTATTCTTTAGTACAATAATTGACTACAATGATTCTGTTTCCTCTACCCAGATTCTAAAGGCACTTTAAAAAGTAGTGACATACATTTAATGCAATAACTTTCATAAAAGGATCTAAGCACAAAATTTTAAAAGTTTTAAAATGTTGTCACCAGGCTGGGCATGGTAGTTCATAAATGTAATCCTAGCACTCTGAGAGGCTGAGATGGTTGGATCGCTTGAGCTCAGGAGTTCCAGAGCAGCCTGAGCAAGTGTGAGACACTATCTCTACTAAAAATAGAAAAACCAGGGGGTCATTGTGGCAGGATCCTGTAGTTCCAACTACTCAAGAGGCTGAGGCAAGAGGATCACTTGAATCTAATTTCTGTCTTACCACATCAGTCTAATTTCTGTCTTTATCATTCCTCCAGAATTATTCTAAATCAGCAATGTGAAGAGTTTAAGTCTTAGATCTTAGTATTGTCCCTCCCTCAGCTCTCATCTTGCACTCTCAGGAGGCTGAGGCAAGAGGATCACTTGAGCCTAAGAATTTAACTTTGCTGTCACCTGTGATGTGATGTCATGGCACTCTACCCAGGGCAACAGAGTGAGACTCTGTCTAAAAATAAATTAATAAATATTGGCACCAAATAAATCATATTTGAATATTTTTATGTTTTGGAAATTTCTGAACTATTGACAGTGGATTAACACATAAGCGCTACATATTTTTTTCATTAGTTATATAGTTCAACTTACCTTATCGAGCTCATCTGAAATTGCAATACCTAGAATTTAAAGAAAAAAATTATTAAAAAGTTTTAGAAGCAATCTTTAGTAACCTAATTTTAAAAACAAAGCCAAAAGTTCTATTTGTAAAGTTATTGCATTTCTTATTCTGGTTTTTAGTTAGTGCCTCAAAATAACATGGTACTTTTTTTTTAAACCAATAAGAACAAATTAGGAATTTAAGTCAACGATGATAGCCACTAACAACGAAACAATAAAAATGATGCAATGAAAACCAAAAAATAAAATAAAATAAAATAACTTACATAATATGATACAAGAAAACACCATATTTCTTGAACATTGTTAAAGGCAGAGCAATCTTGCAAAGACAATTGGAGAGATATTGTCTTTACTTTATGGTGATGATCAAGGTTAACTTAGCCTGTTGCTCCTTTTTAACATTTGATTTAGAGTCCCACAATGATGGAATATTAAGGCAGAATGGTGCTTAAAGATCACTTACTTCAATTTCTTTATTCTGTGGATAAAGAAATAGACTAGAGCACTTAAGGACTTTGTCCCACAGTCCTTCAGATTGACAGCTTCTGAGCCAGGGCTTAAATGGCTCCTTGGCACAACTTCCTCTCTTCCCATGCAGAGATTCCTCATTGCACATCAGTCTAATTTCTGTCTTTATCAATCCTATAGAATTATTCTAAGTCAGCAGTATAAAAACCTTAAGTCTTAGATCTTGGCATTGTCCCTCCCTCAGCTCTAATCTTCTGCTCTCTCTTTCCCCCTTCCACCCACTCACCTCACTCTGCCAGCCCTGCTCAGAAGGGGCACCTGAAGCCTGTAATCCTAGGACTCTGGTAAGCCAAAGCAGGAGGATCACTAGAGCTCAGGAGTTCAAGACCAGCCTGAGCAAGAGCAAGACCAGTCTCTACTAAAAATAGAAAAACTAGAAAACCCAGCCAGGCATTGTGGAGGGCGCCTGTAGTTTAAGCTACTCTGGAGACTGATACAGGAGAATATCTTGAGCCCAAGAATTGGAGGTTGAGACTGTGTCTCAAAAACAAACAAACAAACCAAAAATGCAGGCCGAGCCCACAGAGGGAGGGCAGCAGGCAGTTCTCAGAGTACACTATGGCCCTGACTCTCACTGCAGGGGCTGCAGGCTATACCTGTGATTATACAAGTGCCTGTGATTATACAATACCACTCATGGAATTGTGGAATTGTGGCTATTGTGAAGACAGACGATCAGACAGCTCTTACTCCTGGGCATTA
>NW_003852508.1:4496530-4508419 GCF_000181295.1 Otolemur garnettii | reverse complement strand
CTATTTAATTTTTGCAAAGAAAAGCTTGAAGTCAAAAAGGTCATTAGTGAATGGATTTTTTAATCCAGAAAGAAGAGAAGTTCAAGTTTCGGATGACACGGAAAGGAGTTCAGGAGGTTTTCATTCCATCGGAACGAATTAAAATTTATGCCAAGAATAGAAAATGAGAAATTGTATCTTATTCTTAAAAATAAAGAGTTTTTGCTTTAAAAAGTTTAGATTTATTTCCCTGTCTGATAGACTCTGTCAACCTCACTTTGGTTTTTTGTTTTGTTTTTCATTTTTTGGAAATGCTGCCTGCTCTATTCTATTCTCCTTCTTTGTCTTTGGAAGAGAGAAGGAGTCTTTTCCAGAAATGTTAATGGTTCTTTCCTGAGATGTCTTTTCCTCTCACTTGATATACCTCCCTCGGTAATCTAACTCACACTGGTGACATTTTTATTTCTCTGTTCGGTGGCAATGAGCACCCCATTACTGCCAGCATGGACTGTCTTCCCCCCCCAGTTGTTGAATTCCTGTGACCACTTCATCCTCAACATGTCACCCTAAAGACACCATCCTCCAATCCATTCTCCTTTTTCTTTTTTTCTTTTATCTTGTGAACAGTGTCATGCCTGGGGCTAAACATGGGCAATGTGGCTGGACAAGAAGCAGGTGTAATCATCCCCCAGGTCTGGTGTCAAACCTCACTGGGGGATGGGTCAAGAAACAAAGAAGGTCTAATGTTTGAATGCCAAGGGAACAGAGAGAAAATAAGAACAGGATTTGAAACTGAGGTTCAGAAGACTAAGGAGCAGGAAATAATAAACTGGGTTGGAAAAGAACCTGAAAATAACCTGAGGAAAAGAAACCTGAGGAAAGAACACTATTCTCCTTCTAGAAAAAACTAGAAACTCAGGTATATTTGGGATACAGTCTTCCCTATTCTCTGTAATTTTTTTTTGTAAAAGTAATTGGTAACTAAGAATTGATATGCGTCACTATACTAAAGAAGACTCTAGCTACCACTTTGGGGTGACCTAAGATTAACAATTCTTCAAGACCTTGCTGTGTTATGAAGGTAGCACCTTCAAACAATTCGAGGAGAAAAGGCTTCATGGAGGGCTGGCAATAGAGTTGGGCTGTGTCACTGCTGAGTGTACCACGGTGGGGATCTGTGAGATATAATGCTATCACAGTCGGGGAGGGGACATGAGACAGAGAGGAGACACCAGTGCTTTCTGGACAATTATAAACATGTGTTGATTCTTACACATGAATAAATGTTTGCGTTTAAAAAAAAATAGAGAAAATTACAAATGGTCATTTAGAAAAACTAACACATGAATAAACGTTTGGGTTTAGAAATAGAGAGAGAATTACAAATGGTCATTTAGAAGAACTCAGATTTCAAGAAAAGTATAGGAAACTCAGCATGTTCAATGGTTTATGTCATAGTCTACAGTAGGCTTAACATACATTATTCTAGCCTGTATAAGTTTTAAACCCTTACATTTACATTTAACACTATTCTTCAAAAATATTCCTTTCCACTATGAATTTGAGATTAACACCGAATATTTTAATCTATTTTAAAAGAGAGAGTATGTGTAAATAATATGAAATAAATTTTCTTTCTCATTCAAAGTCTTAAAGCTCAGATGTCTGGAATTAAATAACCCCTGATTCAATTGTTTTGACTTTTTGAAGCTCTCTTGATTTTCTTTTAACTTGCTGCATTAATGCTCTTAGATCTGCAAAAAGAGCTTTTTTTCTCATTCAATTTTTAGAAGGCTATCAGTTGATCTTTAAATTTCTTTTACACCTCAGATTTATGAATCCATTATTCATAAAGATAGTGGCAATACATCACTTATCTAAAAAGTAGCCAAGAACTGATAAGTAAAAAAACCTGTTAGTAATCAAAATGTATGTTCCCACAGGACTCACACATCACTCACGGGCTACATCCTTTTAATTTTAGCAAGTATAATGAGTTTTTATCAGGGCTGGAAAATTTTAGCAGTGGAAAATGGAGACGAAGAGAAACATTGCTCTGAGATATATTTCAGTACTGAGAAGTAATGGGCCCCGGAATAAAACTCAAACTAGTTTAAATGAAAAACTCGGCTTGGGAGAAGAATTATGCCTTTAATTATTTCATCTCTTTGGTCTGACCATATTTTGTTCAAAATATTACTACCACATTTTCTTAAAATTTACACATTTTGATGACTTTGCCTAAGAAATTATCCAAATAAATCTCCATCCTATTATACGTAATTCTTTCAACTTTCTATTACCAATGTCAAATTGCCTAGGATTTTTTTTTTTACTTTTTCTTATTTCATTTTTAATCAAAGCTTAAACTGATTAAAAGCAGTTGAAAGGATTATAATGAACTGCTTCTGCATAGAAACATGAAACTCTAATGGAAATTATTAATCTTGAGTAGCCAGGTTCTTTTCCAAGTGTCTAGCAGAATGCCACAGGTATTCCCAGAGAGGAGATTAACAACTTTTAGGCACTTCATTAACTTTTAAAACTGATCATATTTTAAAGTGAAATTCTCAAACGTTTATAGAGATTGGGGATCTGCAGCAAACAAAGAATATGTGAGCAAAACTGTGGTGAGTTACTACGATATGTAATAAGAAAAGAAGCCCAGGATTTGAGCGTGGGCCTCTTGATAGACGCTGGAGCACATGGTTCTTTTAAAAGAACCATGAGAGCTTAAAGAAAAGGTCCTGTCGGAGTACCCACAGTGGCTTGGCTTACGGTAGTGATGGTGTCCAACTGTGGGGGTGAGCTGCCTGGAAGAAACGGGGAAAATGAATTCTTTCAGAAACTGAGCTTTTCCTCCTGATAGAGGCCAGAGTCCCCACAGGCCTGTCAGAGTGGATGTTCTCATTCTGCTGAAGTGCAAACCTATCTGGGTGGCTTTCATGTGCATCCTTCAAATTATGGGCTTCTCTATTTATTCTACTCTCCAAAGAGGACTCTTTAGTATTAGAAATTCATTCTGAATCACAGCTCCCACATTTCCAGATTTCAGTGGCATTATATCGGGAAATCAGAGCTATCCCCCTCACCGAGACTTCCATCTTCCCAGATAAGAGGTTACCCCTAGGGTTAGAATCAAGTTGAAGCAGCAGACAATAGCTTCCACTGAAATAGCAACTTCACAATTCTCTACACCACAGTCAGCGTAATTCAGTGCACAAAAGTAGGTCAGAAAATTTGTATGGTATGAAATGGTACAATTTCTCCAAAATCTATTTTCCTATTGAAAAAAAAAGCCCAATGATATTGTAAGGTATGTAAATTCTTAGACTCCCCAGTTTTTCCTTTTGGAAAAGTTTTTTTTTTTTCCAATTGCAGAATAAAATACACACAGTGAAACAGAATATATAACTTGGAAATATCAGTTTTGTGCTGACGCTGGCCCACACTGGCTTGTGAAAACTGATTCTGCACATTCCTTCCCCACGCCTCACGCAGTAATGTCACATTGTTAGCTGTCAATGAGCCATAGTGGGGGTGTTTTCACCATGAAAATTGACAACCGTTACAAAGTGGGGCTTGACAGTCAGTTTACTGGCACCACTCAATATAATGAATATTGTCAGAGCAAATCCCTGTGTAAGATGTCATCATATCAACAATGGGGCATCAACCTACTTTGCCAATTAAAACTCTTTAACAGACTGCTAGCTGCTTTTAGAGCAAAGAGAATTCCTGCTGGAAAATTGACGGATTCTATACTCAATGGATTACCCTAGTTTAAAAAAAAAAAAAAGTTGGCTATATTTTCTATAATGGGCTAAATACTAAATATTTAATTATTATTATTATTTTTTTTTTTTGGCGGGAGGCCAGGATTGAACCCACCATTCCTGGTATATCTGGCTGGTGCCCTACTCCTTGAGCCATAGACACTGCCCACATTTTAGGTTTTATAATTCACATGTGGTCTGTACCATACACGTGTATTCTTATTGTCTTTTTTTTTTTTTTTTTAGAAACTTTAACAGCTTTAAAAATATAAGAATCAAAGCTGGGTGCAGTGGCTCACTCCTGTAATCCTAGCACTCTGGGAGGCTGAGACAGGTGGACTGCCTGAACTCACAGGTTCAAAACCAGCCGGAGCAAGAGCAAGACCTTGTTTCTAAAAATAGCCAGGCATTGAGGCAGATGCCTGTAGTCCCAGCTACTTGGGAGGCTGAGGTAAGAGAATCGCTTAAGCCCAAGAGTTTGAGGTTGCTGTAAGCTGTGAAACCATGGCACTGTACCAAGGGTGACAAAGTGAGACTGTCTCAACAACAACAACAAAAAAAGTCAGAATCATACTTTGAACATGGGCCACAAAAACACAGACTGGGCCCATGGGCCGGAATCTGCTGACCCCCTACTCTAGAAACACATACCAATTTTTATCCTTAACTAATTCATTGGATTGTTCATTTTTCCAAGAAAAGTTTCTATCAAGCCTTTCTATCTTTTCTTTTTGCTGGCTGTAAAGGATCTTATCTTTATCCTGAAAAATTTGAAACTATCAAATTTGAATTTCCTGGACGTCCTGACCCATCCTCCCCCTCAAAAAGCCATTGATGTTGTTCTGTCCAGTGTCTGAAGACAAAGCAGTCCTCCTCTTAGGAATCCCCACTTCCATACTTGTTTCCTGGGCGCTGTACCCAACCACCTTCTCTGGTGTGTGCCCCATTTATTATCTTCTCTCTCTCCCGCTCTCTCTCTTGAATCTGCAAATTCTTCATTTTGATTCCCACTTATCACTCTGCAAACCATCACACATGCACACAGACACACGTGTTCCCTCTCTCTCACACACACACGTAAGAAACTAAAAGAAACCAAATAAAATTACCCCACAAATCCTACCTCCCCCCACAAATGCCTGCCCTCTTTCATACCTTCCCTTCCATCAGCTTTTTCACAGGGGAAGGCGCATCCCTCCTTTCTTCCCTGTTGCCCGTTCCTTCGTCCATCCACCATAAACTGGCTTCTGAGTCTACTATTCTCTTAACACACTATTCTTTAAAACATAACTATTATACATACTGATTGTCAAATCAAGCTAAATCTTTATTTTCTACTGTAAAAATACCCTTTGTATATTCCATTTTTACCAAATCAATACATTCAGCACAGAAAAATATCCAGAAAATATAATAAGAAAGAAAAACAAAAGAAACCTCCACTCAGACAACTCATGAAAACAGTTTATTCAGTGTCCTTCCAAATAAATTATATGCCTAGATGGTCATACACACAATCTTATGTGTCTGTATATGCTGCCATACAAAACAAAACATAAACATACAATACCTTGTTGCCTGCTGTTTATATACATCAAAGTATATATAAATATATAGTTATAAATACATACATAAAGCACGTCTTAACTCTGTTTCACAATAAGAAATATTTTCTACATCATTCTTGATGATTATGCTGTGTACCACTGTGTGTGTGGACCATAATTTCCTTACCTATTTCTCTAGTAAAAGATACTTAGTTTCCAACTTTCCCTTATGGGATGCAGGAAATCATGATTTCTGTAGCATAGCAGTCCCAACCCCAGGATCCCAGAGACTCAGACTTCCGGTTTCATCATCTTTACTACTCGCCTCATTCCTCAGGCACCAACAATACAGAATTTTCCTCTGTCTTTGAAATAGCATCTGATACATGTATTTCTCTCTCTGCTAAGAATATCCCTCCCCGCAATGCATCCTCCCTCCTCCCACCTCGCCTTTAGCTTTGATCGTTATAGCTCAGTTCAGATGAGCTCTCGCCTCTACCAGGTCGGCCCTAACCCCCCTTGCAGGTTCTCCTGCGCTCCAAAGCTCTCACAAAGCACTTGGTACGAGACTTTGAAATTGTGCTTTCCATACCTCTCTTCTCCTAACAGGCAAACCTGAGATGTGGCCCCCGTGTTTGCCATCTCTGCCTTCACACCTACACTCAGTGCAAGTGGGATGAATGAGCCGCAGTCGCCACCTCATCGGCCTCTATTTTCCCTCCTGGGCAGCGATTCTCTAACTCCTCAGGCTGTTTGTCAGAAAAGACATTTTGGGAACATTCAAGACTGACTGACTAAAACAGTCCTTAGCTATTTTTTTCTTTGGCTGTTAGCAGTGACAGGGCATAAATATCTGTCCTCTGTTCCCCCAACAGCTGGGCTCTTTTCCTTGGAAAAGCTCCAGCGCGTGTTTTGACACGAACTGCAATCTGTAGACCAGTGTCTGAATGGCCACCCCACCATCGCCTCACTCCAGAGAGAGCAGCCAAAGGTAGCAAAGCAACAGGCCCAGAAGACGAGGAGGCCCTGCCCCCGCGGGGAACCGTGCTCCCTACCAGAGGGGTTTGCTGACCGACCGCAGGGGACATCAAACTGCTGCTCTCTAGCTTCGGGCTTATTTATCTACTTGTTTTCCAGCTTACTTAGCTGCATATATATTTTCAAGCATAAGTCCTCCAACAGGTAAGCCACAAAAGCCAAAAATCTCAGCAAATAAATCCACAAACACCCAAATTCACATGTTCTTATACAAAGGTGCACACTTAGAGAAGCAGACAATGGGTCAGCAGGGCAGAAAGGCAGAGTCAGGGAAGGGGGTCCTGGAGAAGAGGGATCAGGAGGAACGGAGCCGGAGGCAGCACTCACCCAGCGAGCCGCGGCTGAGCTGTGGCTCATCTCTGTGCCCCATCCTAGGGAGTGCAAGAGCAAAGGGGTCCTGCTCTCCTGAGCCTCAAAGTCCAGCATGGAGAGAAGTGAAATCCAGACCACAGTATAAAAGCATATTCAGAGAAAAGAAAAAAGCACTAAAAAGGGGGGGGGGTACCAAATCCAGTCCAGAGAAGGACAGCAACGGAGAGATACTTTGGAGGAAGGGACCTTGAACACAGGCTAAGGAGAGGAGCAGATGCGGCTTGTTGGAGAGGTCAGCAGTGGAGGGTGCCAATGGTGAGAGCCTGGAGCAGGAACAGCGTAGGCCAAGGCGGGAAGTGGAGGGAACTCAAGTGAATGAGGTACATAGAGTCCTGAGAGAGAATCTTGAAGTCCTGACAAAGGACCAGACCCTGGGGTACCATCTCTGAGTTTTAAGGAGCCCCTGGATCTGAAACAAGGAAGTTTCAGGCTTTCACGGTAGGTCTGCAACACTTGCAGTGAAGGCTGATTGGAGGAACAGAGTAACAAATCCGTGTCTGGGCCAGCCTGCTCCTTCATTCCTAAGCTATTTCCATGCTTCTTGGGGCACACAACTAGCCTGCATTCCTACCTCCCTTGCAGACAGCTATAGGATGTGGGCAGGCATAATGTGCTCCACCACGGCCCTCCACAGCCTCATTCTGCTCCTGCAGCAACTTTGAGAGTCACATGCTGAAGACGGTAGAATAACAGAATGCAAGCCGTCTGTATCCCTTTATTCCCCAAGTAAGAAAATATTTACATTGTATTAAGCCTCAGAGAATCTGGCTAAGAGACTTCCCTAAGTTAAGGTACAGCCATCCAGCTGGCCAACACTCAATAGCGGTGGGGACTGTACTGACCTAATCTGGCATGGGGCCTGAATGAAATGGAGCATGTTAAGTGGGTAGGTCAACTGTCTGGTCAGAGATGCCGAGAGGGAGAACTGCGAGGTATGAATAAGGTGGAGAAAAGGATCAGACTTAGACATATTTCAGAGGGAAATGAGCAAGATTTGGAAACTAGTTACCAAAGAGAGTGAGGAGCCCAGAAGGGTCCGGGTTTGGATGAGTGCGTGAGCAGTGGCACCACCACCTACGAGCAGGCGGCAGAAAGGCTGTGCCTGAAGAGGGAAGTGTGATCCACTCAGATGCACTGAGTTTAAGTGGCAGCGGAACACTCAGGCAGAAAGATGCTTTCAGCATGCTGTGTAAATGTGCGGATGGAAATATACACATCTGATTTAGCTGTGTAGGGGTGATAAGTAAATGATTAGGGTGGCAAAATTGGATGGAGAGAGCCTTTGAAAAAAAGAGAGGCTGAGGACAAACCCCAGGAATAGCATGTAAGCTGCGGGATGAGAGAGGAGCTCCTGTCTGAGCCCCGCAGGAAGTGGTGCGGAAGAGGACTGAGCGAGCATGGGCACCCAGAGAGGACGCGCTCAGATGGGCTTCACACTACCAGAGCGCTTTTGTAAGATAAGGATTGGAAAATTGCGCACTCAAGTTAGTAATTCAGAAGCAACTGGGGCAGCGCCTATGGCTCAGTGGGTAGGGCGCTGGCCCCATATACCAAGGATGGCAGGTTCAAACCCAGCCCTGGCCAAATTGCAACAAAAAAATAGCCAGGCGTTGTGGCGGGCGCCTGTAATCCCAGCTACTCAGGAGGCTGAGGCAAAAGAATCACCTAAGCCCAGGAGTTGGAGGTTGCTGTGAGCTGTGCAACACCACGGCACTCTACCAAGAGCAACAAAGAAAGATTCTGTCTCTACAAAAAAAAAGAAGAAGAAGAAGCAACTGACAGGTGGAATAACAGAATGGCACCGAGGAGGGAAAGGAAGATGAGCACATGGAGACAGCGAGCCCTGACTTCTCCTTCTGAAACTCTGGAAGGAAGAGCAAGAAGGAAATCTGATGCTGTCCAGAGTCTGTGCGTGTGGCTGCTTTCAACCTGACCTAGAGCTGTACCCTCCTCTCATCACAAGGTCACTGCACCCTTAAAACGCATCTAGTCTGAACAGAGATGAGTTGCGAAAGAAAATTCACACCTGCACTCGAAGACTTAGAATGAAATAAAAAGAATGTAAAATGTCTCGACAGTTGTTTAAATGAAATAGAGGTAGAAATGATAATAATAATTGGATGTTTTTGGCTAAATAAAATTATTTATCGAAACTTATTTCACATTTCATTTTGCTTATTTTCTTAATGTGTCTTCTTGAAAGCATAAAATCATGTATGTGGCTCAAGTTACATTTCTACTGGGCAGTGCTTAGCCAGAGCACATTATAGGTAGATGCATAGTAACAGCAGTAATGGTGTCTGTGGTAGGCGAAATTCTAAGATGGCTTGCAAGATCCCCACTGAGGAACCCTTTCCCTTGAGTCTGAGTGGGCTTACTGAGTATGAAGGGGTTAGAATAGTAACCAGGAAACTTTGAGGAAATCAGAAGAGGGATTACTCTGTGTGGTCCTGACCTAATCAGTCAAGATTGAAGATAAAAGAAGATGAAGCATCTGGGAGATGCTCCATTGTGGCCTCAAAGAATAAGTAGTAAACTAGTATTGGAGAGGAGGAAGCCACAAGGAAGGACCTGAGAAGGGCCTCCTGTTTCTGAGAGCAGTACCCAGCCACCGAGAAAACGGAGATCTCAGCCTACAATTACAAGGCCTGACTTTGGCCTACGATCTGATTGAGCTTGCAAGAGGACCCTGGGACTCAAGTGTGACTGCAGCCCCAACCCACATCTTAATTTCCACCTGCCTTGACTCTGAGCAGCTAACTTACACCCACACTGCTGAGCCACAGAAACTATAAGATAAGAAATTTGTGGGGTTTACCACTAAGTTTGTGGTAATACTTAAGTAGTAAAAGAAATATAATATAATACCTAACATTAAATTAGCAATTATTACATACCAGGCACCACACTGAGCACCTCAATATTCTGTCTCATTTGATAAAACTCTTTGAAACAGGTGCCACTGTTACTGTGATTTTACAGTAAAGATAGCTGAGACACAGAAAGGTAAAGAAATGTTTCCAAGGTCACAAAGTCAATAATTGGGGAACTGGAATCAGAGACGTTTACCAATATAAAAAGATACTTAATAGGATCAGATCTAGAGAAGTGGGAAGAAAGTGGACTCAAAACCACAGACCAAGAACTTGGCCTTAAATAAGAGAAACACCTTCTCCCAGGAGAAGGGAAGGGGAAGGTCCAGACATAGGTGGTGAGAAGGAAGAGTGAGATCACACGTGGTAACGGATGTTTTCCTGGCAGGCAGGCTATTTGCTGAAACAGTGAGGCAGGGATAGAGTCAGGGTTTGCAGAGTCCTGTGTGTGTTTTTCATAGTTGCAGAGGGAGAAGACAGAGGAAAGGGCTGGCCTTCCTCTCTCAGTGTCAGCCTTGAAAGCCATGAATTTGCAGGATGAGGGTCAGCGCTCCTGTGTCAGCTTCCCCAGGGACTCTCACCCTTGCTGGTGAAGCAGACATCATGGTGGAGGCATTTATTCACGGCCAGGAATGTCACGAGGAGATGAGACAGAAGTACAGAAACAAGAGGGACAAGCTTATGGGTAAAACTGGTCCAAAGTTAAGTCTGGCAGGGGCAGAGGCAGGTCGGAAGTGCAGGAGAGAGATAGAAAAGGATGAGAAACTGATAAGACAGGAAACGTCCCGGGGATCACGACACATGGAGAGCGCAGTGAGAAGAGCCAGAAAGAATGCAAGCATGTCAAACCACCATCTGTAAGCCAGAGTGCGATTTAACTTTCCAATGTGAATCATAGATCATTAAATTCAAGACTTGTGCGAATCAAAGGGCGTCTGTGTGGCGGTCTAGTGCCTGTCTTCTCTTTATAAAGGAAACCGAGAAATCAGTCTAAGTGCGGGGCCTGACCAGGAGCGGCGAATAGCAGAGCCCAAGGCGCCTGCCAGGCCAGCGTTCTCTCCATGACAGCGCTTGTATCTGCTCCAGCTGGTGTTCATTATGGGGCTGAAAATGGATCTAATGGAGGATGCATACTATATTCAAAAATCGACACTTTCAAAGCATGTACCTAAAACTGAATGAGTTTACGCTTTTCAAGATCAGATGCATGTGTGGGGCAGGGGGTATGATTATGTGTGTGTGAGGCTGAGGCACAGATAAAAGAGAGGATGGTCTCTACCTAAGAAGAATTCAGAATGAAAAAACAGGTGTCCAATGAAAGTGAGCCTTTTGCTTTCATTCTCTGAAAAAGTTTCCTAGAAGTAAGCATTCATGCATTTGTTATACATCTATATGCACTGGTTCCCACAAAGAACTGGTAGAAGCAAAATTATTTTATTTTGATGTGACTCAGACCACTCTCAAAATGAATAATTGCTGAAATCACTACTGCAGACTTCCGGTGACACACAAATCTCTGGAGGTAGCTTGCCAGGTTGCAGGATACATGTGTGAAATAGAAAAAGAGACAGAAAAATGAAGATTGGAAAAGAAATATCAAGGCCTCTTATGAAATCCATCCCGTCTAGCTATTACTTCTTAAGCTATTGAATAAATTTAATCTGGAAGATTTAGTTTTTTTTAAACCAAGAGAAATCAAAAAGAATGGGTTTTGCCTTAGAATACATATGTTTTTGGCTCCTTGTCCCTCCTCAATACCTATTAGAGATCAATATAGATGCATCAATATAGACGATATTCACATTTGTATCCATAACCACCTACATATCCACAGCCATATCCAAATATTCAATGGGCATACAGCCAGTCACAAGCAAATGTGAGTAGGCCCTATTACAGGGGTTCCTAGAAGTCTATATTTCTATCTCTTTACTACAGAAAAACTTCAGTGAATAAATGTAGAAAGAATGAAACAAATAGAAAATTACCTGTAGAACACTGCAGTAATGATAATGGCAGGAAAGAGCTCGGAATAAATGCTAAAATTAGTGAGTGCAAATTTGTAAAGAAATAGGGTATTTTCCTATCCTGAAAGTATTTCTATCAAGATTTTTATTATCGGCTCAGGGAAGGATAATAACCTTACCACGGAGATAAATGACAACTTGATCAGCTGATACCACTTTAATCAACTAAAGTTCATATAATCCGTAATGAGATTATGGGACCTGGGAACATACACAGAAAGGGGCCCTTCATCTTCCGGTCACACCTGCTGGATAAGATGCATTCACTGCAGATGTG
>NW_003852508.1:4483815-4496234 GCF_000181295.1 Otolemur garnettii | reverse complement strand
AAGGAATGGTTAAGAGTCCAGGTTTCCTGGGAGGAGAGAAGTAACATGTGAAGAAAGCTCAGAAAGGCTACAAAGTGAGAGATCCAGGCACCAGAAACCCGCCAGGCCTATCGCATCGTGACTCTGTGGCATTACGCCACTGTACGTCATCTCGGCAGGCCTACCCTTATAATACAGTCATATCATGAAGGTTGCTACAGCTTGTGACTGTTTTTAAGACAGAACATTACATGGAAAGATTTACAAAAAGCCAGAAAAAGAGCCCGGTACGGTCGTTACTAAAACAACAATCACATTTGCAACCTAGAGAGACTATGTCCTAAAATCGTGTGTGTCTGTATGTGTATTTAAGATCTAAAATTCGCTGACAGGTGCTGAGCTAATTTCATCACTTTGAAAAATGTAAAGAAATAATAATTCTAAAATATATAGGATTTTAAAAAATGTACAACCAAGATAAACAAAGAATGAATTCTCACCAGAGACTGTATTAAAATTAGTAGATCACTAAAAACTTTGAGCCTTTTCCATCAAAGGCTATGCCACTGAAGAGAGAGTCAAGTATCAAGACTGTAGTACACCTTTTGACCATTCCTGGAGGAAAATTCCATCCCCTAGTTCCTCCTAACTAAACCAATGGGCAATAAGGTTCCATCAAATTAGAGAAAGAGTTTTTAACCTGACTCTATTATAAGAGTCAGATGAGTTCTAACAAGAATGAATTACACCCTGGCTCAGGATAATGGAAGAAGTAGGTTTACAATTACAGAGCTAAACTCCAGGCAGCTAGATTGCTAAACAAACATCAGTAAATGGTGTAGCTGCATTTGTACAAATCTGAACTGACCGTGGCAGGGAGGCTGATAATTTGGGGGTCAACAGTTGGGCCTGAGATATGGATACAATATTCAAAACTCAGATACTGAAAATCATAAAACCTCAAGTCAGTCCAAGAAAGTTATCACTTTCTTCAGAAAGATACACAAATAAAGAGACAAAAGAAAATTTCTTCTCTATGTTGCAAACCATCTTTTCATCCCGACATAAACCCACTAGAGTACTCTCAAAAGATAGAATCTCTCAAAACCAGCAAGTGAAGTCAAAATCAACCCTCCAGCCTGTAAAAGGAGCCGACACTTCCACTTCATTCTGGCTCAGCTGCTGACGCTCCTGATGGTCTTGGCTCTGACTTTATCCCAAGGGCAAGGTCTCATATCCCCACCTTTTCTACACTGCGGACCAAGGACTGCTCCCCAGCCTTCATTGTTTCTCTTGACTACTGCCCTCCAAATATTAAACAAGCCTCCCACTAGGTTTTGATCACAGGACTCAGCTGTGAGGGTACTTCATTGCGAATATGCGAATATTTATGTTCCCCAGAATTCATAAGTTAAAATTGCACCCCCAGTGTGATGGTGTTAGGAGGTGGGGCATGGGAGGTGATTAAGTCATGAAGGCAGAGCCCCCCTGAATGGGACTAATACCCTTCTAAAAGAAATCCCAGTGAGCTATCTTGGCCTCCCCCAGGTGAGGACACAACTAGACGTTACCCTCTGGGAACCAAGAAAACAGGTCCTTTTCAGACACCAAATCTGCCAGCACCTTGATCTTGGACTTTCCACATCCAGAACTGTAAGAAATGAATTTTTTACTGTTTGTAAGCCACCCAGCCTATACCATTATGTCATCACGGCCTGAATGGCTGAGAAAAGCTGTAAGGCCACAGCCAGGTTTTCTAGGACAGACCATAGCCTGAACTTTGACTCTCCTGCTACGAATCTGGGCAAGCACATTATTGAAGTGCAGTCAAATCCCTTTATTAAAAAGTTTTGAGGACAGATCAAATAGTATCTTATGAATTAACAGTACCAGTGTTTGCAAGGCAATTGCAACATTTTAAGGTCAAAAGTTGACTGACCACACATCTAAAGATACCTGCAATAATCACTCACATTCTTCTATCACCCTTCTGTTAGCTAACATTATTAAACAAGCTGAGAGGCTGTAAAGAGCACAAGTTTTGCCTGAAAAGGTATGAGATTTATAAATATTAATATATTCCTTTGCCATATTAATAGGATCAGGCTCTTTTCATGAACATAACATAGTAATAACTTGAAACTCACTTTACTGTTATTCACTCCAGAAGTAAATCTAGCCAACTTTCTTGAATCCTTCCCAGAAGATTTCTACTAAAGCAAAGTTATAAGATTCTATTTGAAAAAGGTTCATTGCACGGAAGTCTAAAAAAGACTTTAGTGAGTTGTAAATGAGGAAATGTAAAAAATCTAAAGCTACATATGTAATTCATACACACATGTTTATATATATATACCATATGTAATACATAATATAATATATGTATGCATATAAAACCTCTCCCAAAATAAACCAAAGGACAATGTGGAATTTTAATACAAATCATTAGTAAGAAGACTATGCTATCTCAAAAAAACATAAAGACTCTAAATATAATTCAGTAGAATCTGCCAGTGTTGTAACTACTTTCTACTTAAAATCTTTAATATTTCATGGCACTGACTAAAAACCATTTGGTTTTTTGGGGGGGGGGCCATGGCATTAATGTCTTTCTAATGGTGGTTAATTTTTTAAACTGGGTAACACTTAAGGAATCAAAGAAAGGTAGGAATACTTAGAACACACTACTAAAAGCATAAGAGAATGCACTTACCTAATCAAGGCACTTGTTCGATTGCCTATTCTCCTGACAATAACATCCATTTAAAAATTTTCCTTGAAATGTATCACTTTCAACCTTAACACCTACCAGAAGATAGAGGCACACTCATGTCTTCTTGAGAACCAAGACTCATGGAATTAATGATTTAACCTCATAGATGCCAGGGCAAAACTCTAACCTAGGGGGCAGCGCCTGTGGCTCAAAGGAGTAGGGCGCCAGCCCCATATGCCAGAGGTGGCAGGTTCAAACCCAGCCCCGGCCAAAACCTGCAAAGAGAAAAAAAAAACCTCTAACCTAGGCCTCAGCTCACAAGCTTTAACTGCAACTATCCCTCCAGATCCCTGACCCGTGGGGGCATACAGTGAAGAAACCCTTAGAGCCCATTTCTATGTGGTCCAAAACTGGCCCAAAGGGTTGTAATGATTGATGAAACCAGAAATAACCTGTCCCAATACTTCTGTTCATACTTGCAGTCCCTGCTTCTGTTCCCACCTCAGCAACTGAAGCCACCACCAGAGCTCTCCCCTGAGGATATAAACACATTTAAATTATTGTCATATGTATCCTATTGTGTTGAGCAGGGTGATCTGGAGCTGGCAGCAAACTTTGTCACTCAGCTGAGTGGGGCGGGGTGGATCCAGACGAGTGGCACGGGACCGGCTGAAGGAAGCCCGAATGACCCTAGAAGCTAAACAGCTGGTAGAAGCCCTGACAGCATGTGCCAGCGCTGCAGGAATAGAACCACCCAAGTACAGCAAGAGTCAGGTCTAGAAAGAGTTTTATAAAGACATATTTCACATCAAAGGAAACCACCAGTGGTATATGAAGGGCTGGCAGCAAGGGTCCCAGAATTATCTAGAAATGAGCAGGTTACAAGTACTGTTCTCAATGTTAACACCTGTTGCATTTATATTCTTTCCACTTGCTATCATGTCAGTGAACTCCAGGAGTGTTTTCTGTGCAACTTGGGTAACATTTCCGTTTTTCAGGTTTTACTGGACAGGTTTGTGAGGCCAATCAAAATAATGTTTGTGATCCCTAATACTATTGATTATGCCCTTGGAGCAAATGGAAAAAAGCAACAAGATGAAAACTGAAAGGAAAAAAAAAAAGGAAGTTACAAGACATTGTGCAAGGCTCTAAAAGGATTCGAAGAAGAATCTAGTTACTATCCTTAAGAAGTTTAGAAACATCAAAAACTCGTGGAGGCAATAGGCATGTTCATTAATTATAAAGTCGCTCAAAAATGTTTTCAAAAGAGAAGAATGAAGAAGATACCATTAGGCACACATGTGAACTGAGTAGGAGAAACCATGCAGAGAGCTTGGTATTCAGGGTTCCATAACTCCTTCAATTCTACATAATCAATCTACCTACGAATGCGTGTAATATGCAAAATCAATCCTCATTTCCAATGTTATGCCTTTAAAATTCCTCAATCTCTCACAGAATTATAATGAGGGTGTTGGAAATGGGTTATTGGCACTGGTAATAAATGTTTCTGCTTTAATATTGGTTAGGAATTTCAATTATAATCAAGTAAATGAACTTACTTCGAGAGAGATTCTCAAGGGCTTTCCCCAGCTTCTTGCTCTCTTGAAGGATGTGATTCAGTTCATCAAAATCACGGCTTTCTGGTTTAGTCCTCCAGTTCCATTTAGGGTGCTCTACTGACCTTGGCACTATGTTTAAAAAAGACGGTTATTTCATAAGCATGCTACATAATGATATAAACTCATTATTCATCGTTATGTGAAAGACGGTACCAAGACCAATGTACAGAAAAAAAATTAAAAGGTTCATCTTGGAGATGATTTTCTTGTGAGCAAACAGATGGGAAGATGTAAATCTGGGTTTGAAGAAAATGTTTTAACTGAACAAGTAAATGGAAGTGTGGCAGCATTGATGGAAAAGAAAATTCAAGTACTGATTAAAACTAGTCGTATGTGTAACGTAGGGAGAAACATACAAAGTCAATTTTATGTTATGTCAGTGGCTTAAAAAGTAAATACTAATTTCATCAGCAACTAGTCAATATTTCCAAGACATTCTTGCCATGTCTTCTAAAAAGACACAGAGGATTAAATACCTGTATTTACCTTCCCTTTCCCCCAAATTTCCACTAAAATTACATTACAGTCAAGGGATTTTTTTTTTCCTTCAAGAATTAGTTGAGCAAGAAAAGAAGACATTACTAGTCAAGAAATGGCAACATATTCGGGGGAAGATGCAAAATACACTGATGAGTGGTGAACTGGCTTTAGCAAGATCAAGAAAACTGAAACTTAAGCCTATCAGAAGAGAAACATGCCAAGAAAATCAGCATTTCGGAATAGTTAACTATTTAAATGTTAAAACATCAATCCAAGGAAACAAAGTCAAAGTCATAAAGAGATAAGAACTTAATTGTTTTCCAGATTTAAGGGGTTAAATGTGCACTACAATTCAAGGCACATTATCAAAAATGTTAAGTTAGTGGCAATAAAGAAAAGATTGTACAAGTTTTCAAAGCCAAAAACAGCAAATCAAATTGATATTAGACTTGTCAATAGTAACACAGTTGGCCTTAAAAAGCCAGGAGCAATTCCTTCAAAATTCCAACCTAAGATTACTTCTAATTTAGAGATTTATACACTACTAAGAAAGTGCAAGTTTGTGTACTTACAAGAACTCAAAAGTATTATCTCACCAAAGCAGCTCTCTGAAAGTTCCTCGTGGAGGTGTTCCATCAAAATGAGCAAATAAACCACAAAACGAGAAGACTTGCAATTCGAGAAACAGGTGATATCCCACAAGAAAAGTTGAAGAAAGGAAATTCCCAAGAAGACGATCTCATAACACAGCTGAGAAAAAGTCTATAACCAAGGAGTCCAGAGTAGGACAAAAGGACAGAAGGCCACAGAAAAGAGGGCTCTAAAATTTTTCAAATAAATAAAAGGTAATTATTAAATGTTAGTTAAGAGTATTGATGTCTTTGATCACACTGAAAAGGTTTAATTCTTTGGACATGGTTTAGTGAAGCTTTAAAAAACAAACAGAAAAGCAAGAAAATTATCAATTCTAGAAAACAATTAATAGTTGTACACTGGCTCAACTGTGAAATATGTTAATATAGACATAATAATATCAGCGTGACATAAATATTTAATCAACATTTGAAAAAAACTGCATTCCTGTACTGCTAGGATGAGACAGGGATGGAGTCTGAAGCACACAGTAGGAAGGAAGTCATGAGATGATGCCTCAGATTTAAAACAAGAGCCTTCTACGTTCAAGTGCATAGACTTAGAACCCCAAAAAAACTTTTAAAAGAGCTGACAGTGCTTCCAGGCAAGAAGCAGAGTTGGGGAGAAAGAAGGTCACGACTATCTCATAGTACCAATTTATTTTTTTAACTACATATGTTTTTATAAAAATCAAAAAAAAAATAAATGTAAAAGAATATTTGTATGCCAAGGGTATAGAAAATAATCTTTAACTATCAAAACATACCATTCTGTCACTTTTTAAAAAAGTAATCTGGCAATATCTGTTACAACAAAAAATGCACTAACCCTGTGACCCAGAAATCTTGGTGTCTCTGGTAGGTCACCATAAAGAAAAGAAAACACCTGTGCTTGTGCTTGTGTCCAGAGTAGTTTATTTTCACAGAAAATGCAAGAATTTGTTTATTTCAGCAAATAGATTATGATTGGAAAACTCAGTACATCTATGGTCCCCAACCCACAAGCCATAGACTAGCACCAGTCCATGGCCTGTTAGGAACCAGGCCCACAATAGCAAGTGAGCAGCATGAGCCAGGAAAGCTCCATCTGTATTTCCTGCCTCTCCCCATGGCTCACATCACCAATTGAGCTCCGCCCCCATCAGATCAGACTCTCACAGGAGCAGGAACCACACTGTAAACTGCTTCTACAAGTCATCTAGGTTTTCATGCTCCTGACAAGAGAATCTAATGCCTCATGATCGGAGGTAAAGACGTAATGCCCTTAAATCATCCTCAAACCACCACCAACCTCAGTCTGTGGAAGAACTGTCTTCCATGAAAATGGCCCTGATGCCAAAAAGGTTGGGGTCCACTATTGTGCATCATCTAAACATCCTTCAATAGGCTGAATGGCACATTCACTCTGTGCTATAGCATACAATTATCAAAAAATCCTAAGTTAAATATAAGTTTATTGCCATGGGGATATTTGCACAATGTACTTTAAAATAATAAAAACAAGATGCCTAAGAATAGGTACAGTTTGGGGAGATTCTTTATGCAGCTAATCAACCCATATGTGAGGGTGTACAAATAAAGGGATATACAAAGATATATCCCTTTATATCTTTGTATATATAAGGATATAAAAAAGGAACATATCCCTTTATATCTTTGTATTTATAAAGATATAAAAACTCTTTCTAGGGGAGAATTTGAGGGAGGAGAAGAGAAAAAAGATTATTTCTCTTCCTTTATGTTGGTATATTTCAAATTGTCAAAAAGCAAATATTGCTTTAGTAATTTAATAAAACTAAAAATTTTTAAAAATACATCTGCTTCATCCAAGCTCCTGGGATTTCAGTTAACATTACCGTAATAGTATTCAAACCCTGGAGGGTGGATGCAGTGACCATGATCAGTCTAGAAAACACTACAGACCTCCTGCTGTTACCTCACAGTCCATTCAGGGCTATGCCCAGGCCTGAGAGCTTAGATGAAGGAGCAGATCATATTTGTACCAGATGCCTCAAAACATTGGTACTTTTGTTAATATTCTTTGAACAACTTCTCTAATATACATTCTACATCACTTCATTATCTAATTTCTTGGAGATCACCATATGCTACCAGGGTTTTTCTCTATTTTTAATTTACAAAATAAGAGCATAGGTTAAAATAAAGTATAGTGATCATCCCCAGCCAACTACCCAGCTGCCCATCATCCCAGCTGAGCCCAGCACCTGCAGACCTCCCCCCGAAGGTACCACGGGGACTAGCTGGGTGAGGGCTGAAAAACTAGCCAGTTAACCCATGGAACCATGAGAAATTATTAACCATTTTCAGCCATTGAGTTTTAGGGAGGTTATATACCTCACAACATAGAAGTAACACCAGACCCAAGAATTTTTCCTTAGCAACTTTTGAGAAAGACTAAGTCCAGTTTCTTTCTATGTTTTTGTAACTTACAACAATTCAATACATCTTACATGACATAATAGTGTGTTAATGTCAATACACCTTGCACAACTTACCATAGGAACCAAATCTAGGACAACAAAGGCCATGGTACACTCATGGTTTAATAAATTGGGTGATTTCAAACGCTATTTTGATAAATTATGGAAGGAGATGTGCCAGGTCATCAGTCCAGGATATAGTCTTGGGATGAGAAAATCTCTAAAGTTTTCTGAGAATTTAAAAAACTTACTTAGGTAATACTGCATCTTAAAAACTAAATGGTACAGTCTAAATACATTTTTTAAAGAAGTATTCCCAGGAAAAATGAAAAACTGAAGAACATCATCAACAACATACTATAACCCATAGGAGAAGGTGACAGATCTGCGATTAGAAAAGGTCTTTGAGGTCACTGAGACAGAGCTCTCTCCACAACACTCTGCAGATGGTCATTCCTCAATCTTCCCTAATGAGAACACTATGTCCCAGAAAAAGAATACCAAGCAAAGCTAATTTTTGAACAACTGCTTATATTCAAATTCTGACTCACTGCAATCTCCACTAGTAATTTGTCTGTGGGTTAAAAAATAAATTTACTGTTGCTTCCACATGACTGTTGAGATGCAGTTTATACATTTCCTTTAAGCTAAAATAATTCAATTTATTTAGATCTCCCAACTAGTATATTCTAAAATTTAAATTAAAAATTCCAAATATTATATTCTAAAATATAATAAATGCTTATGTTCTTATCTGAAAATTCCTCACATGTTACTTAATTTTCATTTCAACACATCAATCACCCCACTAGAAAAAAAGTTTCTTTCCTTGGAACCACAGTGTTTTAGTAGGTTAAGATAAATCAAGAGATGTGTGAATTATATATGCTTCATGAGGCCTTGGGCTCAAAAGTAACATAAGTTAAATACAACTCACATGGCACCTAACGTGTTAAAGCCCTCATACTGTAGTTATAATATGCAAAAAATTGACTATAGTGTAATCATTATATTGTGTCTGATGATTTCTTTCTTTCCATATCATGATTTTAAGGCATTATTCTGCAATATTCATAGTTTTTATGTTTATGCAATTTGTCCTTTCTCTACATATACACTGTCCTTTCTTTCTTTCTCTAAAATGATAGTGGTAGTCTCTAAATATCTAGCTATTTCTGTTTGTATATTTTGTGCTAAATGCAACATCAAAAAAATAAATAAATAAAACACTGAAAAATACTACACCTCAAATGGAAAAACATAATAAATCCCCTAAAAGTTGGTTTCAGTTTTGGGTTTAACCCAAGCCAGCAAATTTATCTTAATTTTCTCATCAAGGTTATAAATTTAAAATGGCTATAAAGGATCAGCATACACTATTATACACAGGAAATTGATGGGCAATGTCCTTGTCATTTCTGCTAAAATCCTACTTACCATCCACAACCATTTTACACAATAGATAATTGGTAAAAATACTTAATACTATATGACAAGATCTTCATCAAATCCCACCTATCTTACTTATGATAAAAAAAGTATAAAAATTGTTAATTTTGTCCCTATACCAACTTGCATTGTGTAAGTGCTAATTTTTGGTTACCTGAAAAATGCACAATTTCTAAATTAACAGTCCATAAAAACTAAGACATATTTTAGTATTAATAGATTCTTAAATTATCCTCATTTATTCACTCATTCATATAGCATGAACTATGTTATGAAGCACTGTTCTAGATCCTGGGTATATATCCATAGGAATTTAAATTGAAAATTAACCTACACTCATGAAGTTATATTCTATTAAGCTTATGATGTATGGGTTAGGCTAAGTTGTCTTTTTCTTCATAAAACTGGTTTGATCAGCATATAGCATCTATTTTTTAAAAAATTTTAGAAAGAAGTTTTTTTTAAGAATGAATTGATAATAGTATTTTTTCTACAGATGAAAATTAATGACTATCAATATATTTGTGCCTTTCTTCTTTTAAAAATATAAATAATTACTTAGAAAACTTCTTAGTTTTATTTCAAATATCTGTGCTAGGCAATATTTTAGTTACTCAGATGTACTTATATTCCCAAAGGAGATATTTCATTATTTTCTAAAATAAAAATAGATGCAAATTTGTATCAAATACCAATCAGATGTTGATTAAGATGTCATGAGTTTCTTATTTGATTAATACATATGATGTACACACATAAAATGGTAACCCTAAAAGGACAGAAGAAAAAATAGCAGAAAAAAAAATATTTGAAAACAATGATTAAAAGATATTCCATTTAAATAGCATGCAATACTCAAAAGATATACTATGCAATAAGCCACACAGAGCTGAGTAGCTATACTAATAAAAAACAAAATGGACTTCAAGACAAAAATCATTACCTTAAAACAAGGATACATTGGCTAAAGGATCAATCCATCAAGAAGATATATAAATATATCAAGACCAAGCTGCAAAGCATGAATATTTAAGACCCAAAACTAACATAATTGAAGGGAGAAATAGAGAGTTCTACAATAACAGTTGGAGATTTAATATTCCCACTTTCAATAAGAGAACAACTAGAAGAAGATCAATATGGACATGATGGACTTAAACAGCACTATAAACTAATCTGACTGAACAGATCTCTACAGGATATTTCATATTTCAACAGTAGAATACCCATTCTTCTCAAGTGTACATGAAACATTCTCGAGTAGAAATCATATCAAAATAAGTCTCAATAATCAAAAATCTCACAGAACACAAGTCCAGGATAAAATGGCTTTACTGGTGAATTCTACCCAGCATTTAAAGAAGAACTAACAAGAAGTTCTCTCAAATTCTTCCGGAAAATTGAAAAGATGAAGAAGAAGAATTACAATGTGATTCAATCTATGTGGTCAGTTTGGTTCTGATACCAAAAACAAAGATATTACAAGAAAAGAAAATTATAGCCCAATGTCACTAATGATTATAGATGCAAAATCCTAAACAAAATAATGGCAAACTAAATTCAGCAGCATATTGAAAATGCATATGTAACCAATTAATTTATACCAAGAATCCAAGGGATATTTAACAGAAAATATTAAGCAATGTAACATATTATGTTAATAGAATAAAAGAGAAAAACAGCATAAACTGCATGTTTATCTCAATTGATGGATAAAAAGCACTTGAAAAAATTCGATACATTTCCATGATAAAAATATATAACAAGGAATAGAAGGGAACTTCCTCAACATGATGAAAGGCATGTGGGAAAAACTTACAGCCAACACCATTCTCAACGGCACAAGACTTAAAACCTTTTCTTAAAGATGAAAAACAAAAAGAAGATGCCCCTCTGTTTTCATCACTTCTCTCCAACCATATGTTGAAATTTCTAGCTAAAGCAATTATTCAAGAAAAGGGAAATAAAAGGCAACCAAATTGGAAAGGAAGAAGTAAAATTATCTTTATATGCACATGGCATAATCTTATATTTAGAAGTCTGAAAGAATTCACCAAAAGGACTATTAGAACAAAAAAACTAGTTCAGCAAAGTTTCAGAATATAAAATCAATACACAAAAGTCAGTTTTATCTCTAAACACTAGCAATGATAACCTAAAAAGGAAAATAAGAAGAAACAATTACATTTAAAATAGCATCTGAAAGAATAAAATACTTAGGAATAAATTTAACCACAAAGGTACTAGTCTTGTACACTGACAGCTATAAAACACTGCTTAAAGTAATAAAAAAGGATCTAAATAAGTGAAGACATTTCATGTTCATAAATGAAAAATCTTATTTTTATGATCACAATACTCTCCAAAGTGATGTACTGTGCCACGATCATTCAATGTGGAAAACACACTATTTTCAAAAAAACTGTGCTGAGACAATTGAATATTCACATGCACAAGAGTGAAGTTGGACAGACCATCATACACAAAAATTAACTCAAATTAGAGCAAATACTTGCATAGAAGTCCTAAAACTATAAAAATATTAGAAGATAAGATAGAGATAAATCTTTATGACCTTGGATTTGGTACAAGTTTATTAAATATGACACCAAAAACACAAGCAAAAAAAAGAAGCAAATAAACTGAGCTTCATTAAAATTAAAATGTTAGTGCATAAAAGAATACTATCAAGAAAATGAAAATATAATCTACAAAATGGGTGAAAATATTCACCATATATCTGATAAGGGATAAGGATTTACTACCCAGAATACACAAAGAATGCTCACAAACCAAGAATAACTTAAAAATGGGCAAAGTGTTGCTAAAGATTATAGATGCAAAATCCTAAACAAAATAATGGCAAACTAAATTCAGCAGCATAATGAAAATGCATGTGTAACCAATTATAATTTATCCCAAGAATCTCAAAAATAGATCTTTTTTCTAAAGAGTATTCAAATAGCCCACAAGCACTTGAAAAGATGTTCAAGATCATTAGTTATTAGGGAAATGCAAATCAAAAGAACCATGAGATAACACTTCATACCTACATGAATGGCTCTAATTTATGTTGAAGAAAGAAAGAAAGACAAGAACAAGT
>NW_003852508.1:4478959-4480797 GCF_000181295.1 Otolemur garnettii | reverse complement strand
CAGGTTGGTTTTCTTTCTTTCTTTTTTCCATATGAATGCCTAACTTTGATGGGAATGGAGTTCAAAAATGTCAATTAACTCAAAATGGTTGACAGTGTTGTTCAAATCTCCCATACTCTTCTTGATTTTTTGGTTCACTTACTCCATCTCTTATACCTCCCTTTAATTCTGTAAATTTTTGCAAAATGTAATTGAGAACTTTGTTTTTGAGTGTATACCTCTCTAGAATTCTTATATTTTGTTGATTAAACAACCTGTTATTATTGTGATATGGTCTCTTTATTTGTGGTAATATTCTTCTTGGTCAGACTCTACTTGGTCTGATATGACTTTAGCTATAGGTTTCTTTATGTTTAGTGTTTCAGACGGTTTGAATATTCAAAGTATGTTCCTTTAAAAAAGAAAATCTACATTCTTTATCCAGCCTGACAATATCTGCTTTAACTGGGATGTTCAGTACATTTATTATAATTATTGACATGTTGGTACTTCAGCCTACAATACTGGCGTTTGGTTTCTATTTTTTCAATCTGTTCTTTGTTTCTGCTACTTTTCCCTTACCTTTATTTTAGGAGGATTCATCATTTTTTTCATATGTCATTGTAATGCCTCTACTAGTTTTTATTTAAGAATTTTGTGCTGTTTCTTAGTGATGGTTAGAGATGAAAAATGCATCTTTAATCTACCACCGTCTATGTTCAAAAGACATTTTGTTACTCAGAAGCGTTGAATATGGTTTGACAATGTGCTTCCAATGAGTAATCCTAGATCTACTATATTCTTAGTGCTGTACATATTACCTCCACATATGCCATTTTAAAATACCCATGCCACTTTGTTAGCATTTATCTTTAAAAAGCATATAACCAGTCTGGTGGAACTAGGGGGTGAAGTAGCTTATTTGAGTAGAAAGGGAGATAACCAGATGCCAGACTGGCAGCAATGCCCTGGGGCTGGATACCATCCCCTAAGGAGCACAGGACGTGTAGGATGAGGGAACTTTTTGGTATTCTCCCCTCAATGATGAAGTGATGAAATCCAGCACGGACCCCATAATTAAGTAACCCCCTAGGGTAATGGATTTATCATTCAGAGGAAGAGAGAAATCTCCATGAAGATAAGGGACACTGAGACCTGATTTAATTTTTTATTTCTGCCTTTATTTCTGCCTTTCTTCACTTTAACCATTTAGCATGAATTAATGGTACGAGGCACTGTGTTCGACATTACTAAGTAAAATGTTATGACTCCATGCAACTTTTAAACTTTCATATTTTTAAAATGTTAGGACCTAATTTTATATGCCAAACTGGTATATGGCAGAATAATTTGGTTATAATCATAATTTCTACAGAACATTTGAAGTTCACAATACGTACTATAACATTGACCATAATGTACAGTGGTTAAGACAATACTTTTTGTGAGTTCTACTCTGCAAGTAAGGATACTCACAGCTTTCATTTAGTGCTTACACCAGTGACCCAGATTCAGACTTCAGTTAGCACAGAGTGGTTGTTCAAACATTTTCAAACAAAGATAAATATTTCCTGCCTACTTCTTCCTTTCTCTGTGGGAATTAAAATCAAACAGCTCACTCTGTAACAAGCACAGGGAATTGATGTATAGGAGGAACAGCCTGCAAGCTCTCTTTTCTTCTAAGAATAACTGGGATCTGCTCCAGGCCGCTGAGGGCTTTGACATGTTTACAGGTAGGTGGCGGTAACCCTGGAGCAATCCAGTAGCTACCAAGGTGATGAGTCGCTGAGACAGAAGCCATACTTGGGATAGCAGGGAAGAAATTAAATATAGGGACTTCTAGCACAAATAATGAGGAG
>NW_003852508.1:4477032-4478404 GCF_000181295.1 Otolemur garnettii | reverse complement strand
ATATATATAAACCCAATAAAGTGATTTCAAGATTAATTAAAAACCAAATCCATGAAGTCATTAAATATAATTGTCAAAGCTATACACCACCTCATCTCAAAAATGATATTCCTTGTTTAATTTTATCTGTAAATGAGTTTTGAATCTGATATGAATAGGTTATATATGACTCCACTTGTGTATAAATAAGATTACATTATGTAAAACCATGAAACTATTTAAAAGGCTTTTAAAAGCATAGATTCCCATCCTTAACATAATATTCTACAAATGAGTATCATGGAATAAACCATTATTTTATGCTGTGTAAATAAAAACAGTTAAACACTTAAGTAAATCTCACTGACCTGATGTTATCTTATCCATTACGACACATAAAATCATTGATAGTCACCTAAATCAATTTCCCTTCTAGTAAAGATAGACTAATTCAATTTAACCAACTTTATTACAGTTTCCTTTTAAAGGTGGTCACTGCCATATCAATTCCCAGATTAAAGGCTCATTCCAAGAGTTCATTCCTCTTGACTTCTTTTTCAAGTATCTTGTGTTTTTAGACAGATCAACCTTTGTGGGGCTTTACTTCCTTTTATGTTAAGGGCATTACATTCTCCCTACCCTCATACCCCTTCTCTGACTAGCCTTTCTCCAGCTCATTCATTCTTTCCTCATTTCCATCCCTCTCACTGATGGAGCTTTCCTCAGAGTCTCCTTCTGCCTCCTTGTCTTAATTCACTAGTTTTTAAATCTTCTTAGCTTTACAGATAACTCATGAGCCTCTCTTTGGCCTACTATTTACAAATACCAAATTGGCACTGTTACACATTACAGGGACTTACACAGTTTGGGGGGTTATTATTTTTTTATTTCAAATTATTATGAGGATAAAAGTTTTTAGGTTACAACATTCCCATTTCCAAAGTAAAGTTCAAGTTGTAGAGGAGCCCTTCCCTCAAGGGATATGCTGAATACTCTCGCATTGTGCATAGTTTTAAAAGCAGCTATGATTTCCCTTTACCCAATTTCAAAAGGATACAAATAGTTCCAAGCTTTATGGAGAGGAGGCAAAGTGGAATCCACTTACACTATTTATTGCCAAATCTAGAACTAGGTAGAACGCTTCTCATTAAAGTTTAAAGAAATAGAAAAAAATCATTAAAAAATATTTTAATATAAGCAAGTGTACCCTTCCGACCGTCGTGTGCTTGATGACCTGCACAGTCTGCTCCCAGACGTCCTTTCATGGAACTGTTCTCTTGCCTCTACTCTCACTGTAGTAACACAGCTGCGATTCTCAATCAGTCCCTCAGACTATTTTCTCTCTCCCTATCCAAGACTTCTGGGCACTGCTACAGAAAATTCACATTTTTTT
>NW_003852508.1:4474361-4476483 GCF_000181295.1 Otolemur garnettii | reverse complement strand
CAAAGATAAAGAAATTTCAATGTAATAATTACATTCTATTAAACAAGAACATATTAGCAGACCCGGATAAGACAAATGCTCCTATTGCCCTTAAAGAAGTAAGTTGCCATGATGTGAGAGAGACGCACAAAGAACTCTGGATTGCATCTAGGAGCTGAGCGTAGCCCTTGGCTAAAAACCAGTAAGAAAATAAAGACTTCAAATCATATAGCTAAAAGAAATTAAGTCTTCCAACAACTCAAATGAGCTTGGAAACAGATTTCTAGTCCAGCCTTCAGATGAGAACGCAACCCCACAAGAACACTGAGACTCTAAGTGTGCACTAGTTAAAAGTGTAGAGTTTAATATATTAACACTAGTCTCTCCAAATACTGTGATTTATAAAATATGGGCTCACATGAGCTTCAGTGGGCTCATCTGATCTCCCTTCCCATGGTGGGTGCCATCTTAGCCATACAAACCAAAGCACATGCCTATATACCCTCCCTACTTAGAATCTGAACACAAGAAATTCAGGCCAAGAAAAAATGAGTTCCCTCTTTTATATGCCAAAAGTTCATATTCTAGTTTCCCAAATGATGCAAATAACTTCTGCATGGATAACTGACATCGGATGTCTCTATCTTTCCCAGGGGATATCTTATCCTTTACCTACTTTATCACGGCCTTGCCACATGGTCTCAAGAAGGCACTCACAGAAGAATAGAGCCAAAGGTGACCAAAATTTTTCATGGAATCCCACAGGACATGAAGAGGAGAGAAGTGGTGGTGCCACCCCAGGAAAGCATTTAGAGTCCAGTCAATCAGATTCTCATGGGAGTCAGGCAAGGAGTTTGTTACCCAAGCAAACATGAGGGAATTTGGTTTTGAAAGTAAAGCCAAAACCAGAGACACAGTGTGCAGAAGAAAAAAGTTGGATATATGTTCTATACAGGGAGACAGAATAAAAGTCTACCCAATTATTTCACCAGTGTTTAATGGAGAGCTGAGGCTGTTAACGACTTGGAAGGCTGTAAAGGTAAAGAGTCCCCAGTGTAATGAGTGAATGAATCTTCCTAAGGTTGAACTTAACTACACAAGATAAAATTAGAGCCGGGAGAAATAGAGAATAATTATTAGTTTGGGCAACAAGAAAAGTAACTTCGTAAAAATCAACTGATTATCTTTCTACACAGATGAACAAACATTTAATTCAAATTTCCTCATAAAAAGAAAAGAACAAAGTTTAGAATAATTAGTTTGAATTCCTAGAGGATATGTGTATTTCTATGCAAATGTAAATCTTATTTATATTAAAATAGAATGCACCGATTCTTATATTTGGAAGCATAATATATTACAATGTATTCAATTGTGAGAATACTTCATAACAAATTCTAACATCTGGGTAAAGTCACACTAGGTAACTATCCATCTAGATTTATCTTATTATAATCAAAAAGACTTTTGAAATTTTTACATTAGAAATGGATCTAAAATTAACTGCAAAATATATTTCTATTTACCTGATGTTTCACTCTCTGCCCAGAGAGCTGCAGATCCAGACAAAGTTCTTTGAAGCTGTCCACGGCTTCCTTGCTTAGACTGAAGATGGTCAATGAGGAATGGGATTGGTTGGTCAGGTGTCTCGGTTATTAACTTGGTCATTAGTTCCTGAAGACAGAATACAGTACCCATTTATATCTAATAACAGCAATAATAATAGCAAATACTTACTTAGCACTATTGCCAAATACTTCTCCAACTGTTTTAAGTACTAAAAGTAATTTAATCCTCCTAACAATCTTTTCAGGTGAGTACAATTTATTGTCCTCATTTTGAGAAAACTGAAGAGAAGTAAACTGTCCATGTTGCACAGTTAATATATGGCAAAACCAAGATGTATTCATTTATGCATATTTTCATTATTATACTTTGCCAACAATATACTACAAATGTAATCTAAATTCATTTTAAAATTATAGTCTAAGAATTTTAAACTTTGGATTATGATTTTGAGAGATACTATTATAAACTAGATTTTTGTTTCACTTCATCATATACCTTAATACGAATGTCATTTTTCCTTCTTCATAATAGACAAATATCCCAAAGTAAAGAAAATTTTGTTGGAATGAAAGAA
>NW_003852508.1:4456343-4474100 GCF_000181295.1 Otolemur garnettii | reverse complement strand
AAAAAAAAAAAAAAGAAACAAAAAACTGTCTTAGTCTCGAAGCAATATAGAATTTTCTTTTTACAACAAGCCCTGGGAAGTAATTTTCTCTTTCTCTTTCTTTTTCTCCTCCCTCCCTCCCTTCCTTCCTTTCTTCCTTCTGAGCTGAGCCATGGTGAGTTCTCTACACACAAGTAGGATGTTCCCTCTGGGGAAGCTCTAACAATGCCGTAGTGGGGCAGAAATCAGCCCCAGGGAAATAGCTACACATTGTTATATCAAGTTAGGAACAGTAAAGAACCATCCATTTTGCTACCAATTAGAAGCCCCAGATTTTTCAAACGTGAACAGCTATCAAGCTACTTCGTACTGTGGGTCTGTGAATTTACATGCACCATTTTGCATTCGTATCAGTCACATTTCGTGTTGTTGGTTTTAGCCTAAACTTCTAGCCTGTCCATTGTCATTTTTTAGCTCAGATTCTGTGAGAGGCAGCGGTACTAGAGATTTTTCAGCCCTGAAAAATCAGATATCAGGAGTGCTAAAGAAAGCATTATTGAAAATTCCCCAGCCCATCTTTATTTGCTGATGCATCTATTTTCTCTGCCTTGCACGATTTTCTTTTGATGTTCAGATGGCTACCTAGTCATCATTCAGTCACTGGTGATGCCTTTTTGGAGAAGCTTCCCCTAAACGATCTTCATAAAGCTTTATGAGTTTATTATTTGATTTAGTCCGCAGCATATAGCACTCTCCAGAATCATTTTGTTTAATATTTATTCACCCATTTGTTGTCTGTGTCTCCTCCCCCACCCCAGCTCTGGGTGTAGGGCCGTGCCTGGTTTGTTGATCTCTAGCTCACTCCTGGAGTCTAGAACTCTACCTAGTTCACAGTGCTGAATGTTTATTGAATGACTAAATAATCACATGGGTGATTTATTGACACAGGTGAATATTAATAATTACAGTCCCTTACTATACCAACAAAGAAGAACTAACACATTTTTTAGCTCAATAAGAGCTGTTATGATTATCTCGGGGATATTTCTTTACATTTCTAAGTCTAGGAATACATGGATTTATCTAAGCAGAGGCTAAGTGGATTTTGTAGACGACAAGATCCCACGTTGATCATAAGGACACACATAAAATAATTCAGGATATCTCAAAAATGTGCAAATTAAACACAGAGTTGAAATGAAAAAGAGCAAAGGAATTTTACAATAAATACACTGTGATGCAAAATACCATCAGTCAGATGTAGTATTCTGAGAAATAGGTAGGCTGGGTGCAGTGGCTCACACCTGTAATCCTAGCACTCTGGGAGGCCGAGGTTGGTGGATTGCCTGAGCTCAGGAATTTAAGACCAGCTTGAGCCAGAGGGAGACCTTGCCTCTAAAAAATAAAAAAGCCAGGTGTTGTGGTGAGCAACTGTAGTCCCAGGTACTTGGGAGGCTGAGGCAAGAGAATCGCTTAAGCCCAAGAGTTTGAGGTTGCTGTGAGCTATGACGCCACAGCATTCTACCAAGGATGACAAAGTAAGACTCTGTCTCAAAAAAAAAGGTAAGCAAAGCAGCAGTTGGCACAGGTTTTATTTATTTCAGCTACTTAAATTCTCAGTTATTACAGTTATAAATAAAGAGGCCATTCTCTGTGTAAAGGTAATTATAAAGCAACGTAGGGCTCATTTAAACCCCAATTACACATCCATGGAATGCAATTAAAACATTATGGATTTTGCTTCTTAGTAAAGTATCTCAAGAATGTAAAAAAAAGCATCCATTCTACTCAATACTAACATAAGCTAATATATAAACACTTGCACACTCATACTAATGATAAAACACAGACACAGTCTAGCAAGGGGGAAGGGTAATGAGGGAGGGGAAGGGGAGGGGAGGGTGATTGGCAGGAGGAGGGCAGGCATTAGGTGGGTTCTCCCCTAATGTGCACAATTCCAGGGTTTTCAGCACACCCTCACCGGGTGGAGGGCTCTCCTACAACTTGAATTTACCTTGGATGTGAAAACAATGTAACCTAAAAATTTGTTCCCTCATATTAATTTAAAATAAAAAAAAGATGCACTATCTTTTATTTGAACTCATTGTACATCACACAGGATTCCAGAAAATGAAAAGAAAAATAAACTCAAAGCAAAGTAAGGTCAGGGAATAGGGTGTTGAAGCCACACACTTTCTATCCTGACAGCTCTGAAGATCTCATGCACATTTTTAAAATAATTTTTGCCTTTCAAATTAGATGAAAAGTTTCTGGGTGTATTTTTTTCTTTTAAAATAAACTGAACTATTCCTACATGTTCTTTAGAGGATGGATTATATAGTCAAAAACCAAGTAATCACTACTATATTTTAAAAATATTATCAGTCTAGTAACTAGTTTTATATACACTTATATTCTAATAATGAATATATGATTAAAGACAAGGGACACATTCAGAAACAAGCAAAATGAAAATATAACAGTTGATATTTGCAAAAGGGTATATTTGGTACACTGATTGGGGAAGACTCTTATTTTTAAATAATTGTATTTATAAGAGGAATTGTTCTGCTTCTCGTTTAATACATGTATCCACTAGTACTAGGGCTTGAATAATTTTCAAGACTTGAACTTGACAGAAACCCCCTTCCCAGACATGAATATTTAAATCCTTAGATTTGGGTTAGGACTGGTGGTTCATGTCTGCAAACCTAACACTCTGGGAAGTCAAGGCAGGTGGATTGCTTGAGCTCAGGAGTTTGAGACCAGCCTGAGCAAGACCCAGATCCCATCTCTACTAACTCTCTACCCCTGTCTTTACTGGGAGCCTGTAGTCCCAGCTACTTGGTAGGCTGAGGCAAGAGGATTGTTCAAGCCCATCAGTTTGAGGTTGCTGTGAGCTGCCACACCAAGCACTCTACCCAGGGCAACAGAGTGAGACTCTCAAAAAAAAAAAAAAATGCCTATTTATGGCATGTGAAATGTAAGGACTACTGGAATTTAGGGCTTTATATCAGTAATAAACAACCTTGTGCTACTACATAGAAAATTGACTTGATTAATGAGCCAGAGAATGAGTACTAACCGGTAACAATGATGATCTCAAAATGCATTTTAATTTTAATGTCCACTAGGAGTAAGTTGCTAGCTCATCACAGAATTATTCGTTATTAAACACAGAATAGGTCATTAGGCAATAGGAGACATTATTAGTAAAAGATCCATTTCATTTAACAGAAGCTATAGAATCCCCTGGTCAAAAACAAACACAAAAGCATATGTGTACACACAATACCAAATAGTACATAACATTCCTGGTGTTTTCCCACCCGTGGACTGAGCCTCTAAGGTTCTGCCAACTAAACAGATCAAAATCCCTTGCTCTGAGTATCACAGCATACAGGCGGCATGGCATTCTGCCCAAAAATTTGTGACTCCGGACTAACTTACTTTTCACTTCATTTCTTGGAGAAGGAAGTAATGCTTGTGTCCTTGTTAACCTCAAGAGAAAGTCATCGGCAAACAAAGTTAAAACTGTTTAGAAAATCTGTGTGTGCATATGCGTAGCTTGAGTCAATTTTATTGCAGGATAACCACATATAACCATCGCCACAATCAAGATCATTCACCGTACCATCATCACAAGACTCCCTCACACTATCACCTATTGTGGTCACGTCCATCATTTTCTACCCCCATAGTTATGCCCTGGAAACCCCTAATCTCTTCATCTCTATTATCAAGTAATTCTGTCATTTCAGAATGTTATATTTTGAAGTACATAAATTTTGAGATTTGCTTTGTATAGTAAGCATAATTTCTTTGAATTTCAACCCAGTATTAGTGCCTATCATTTGTTCTTTTTTTTTTTTTTTTGCAGTTTTTTTGGCCAGGGCTGGGTTTGAACCCGCCACCTCTGGTATATGGGGCTGGTGTCTTACTCCTTTGAGCCACAGGTGCTGCCCCATTTGTTCTTCTTTATTGCTATTAATCAATGGTATGATGTACCATAGTGTGTTTAACACTTAATAAACATTAACAACCATTGTAGGACATTTGGCTAGTCTATGGGTTTTGAATATTATGAATAATGTTGCTATGAGCATTCGTGTATAGACTTTCATGTGTTTTCATTTCTCTATAATAAACGCTAAGAGGACAATTACTATACCCTATGCTAAGAGCGCAGTAATTTTTTAGTTTTCAAAAGGAACCACTAATCTGCAGTAGGGTAATTGGGCCCGTTCGTGTATGTTTATAGAGATACTGAAGTTTTAGTTGCAGTTCGATACTGTAGGTTTAGTTGTATTTCTCTATTGAGTAACAGTGTTGAACATCTCGTGATGTGTTTATTTGCTATCTGAGTATCTCCTTCAATGAAACATCTACACTTACCTTTTGCCCATTTTCAAAGGATTCTTTTTTTACAAAGTTTTGAGACTTCATTATGCATTATAGATGGTACTGCTGGCTAGACCCGTGATTTGAAAATGCTGCATTTTCTCCCATTTTCTAGTTTTACTCTTTTGTCTGTTACTAGGATTCTTCATAGAGCCAAAGCTTGTTGTTTTGATGAGGTCTGTTTATCAGTTTTTTCTTTGATTAGCCATACTTTTGGTGCCATATGTAAGAGCTCTGCATCAAGCCCTACGTCCTGAAGATTTTCTTCCAAGTTTTCTTTTAAAGTTTTATGGTTTTATGTTTTATGTTAAAGTCAATGACCCATTTTGAGTTAATTTTGGTATAAAGTTCAAGGTTCAAGGTCAAGGTATTTTTTTCCTATGAATGTTGTTTATTCAGTACTATTTATTTAAAAGACTATCCTTCTTGGGAGGCACCTGTGGCTCAAAGGAGTAGAACGCAGGCCCCATATACTGGAGGTGGCAGGTTCAAACCCAGTGCTGGCCAAAAACTGCAAAAAAAAAAAAAGACTACCCTTCATTACTGGGCAAGAGACATGAACAGAATCCTCTCTGAGGAAGACAGCCAAATGGCTAACAAGCATATGAAAAAAACTCAGTGTCCCTAATCATCAGAAAAATACAAATCAAAACCACCCTGAGAGTTACCACCTAATCCCAGTAAGATTAGCTCACATTACAAAGTTCTGGATGCTGGCATGGACATGAAGAGAGGGGATCACTTTTACACTGTCGGTGGGATTGCAAACTAATATACACTCTTTGGAAAAAAGTATGGAGAATCCTCAAAGAACTCAAATTAGACCTCCCATTGGACCCCACAATCCCACCACCAGGCATCTACTCAGAAGAAAATAAATTATTTTATCATAAAGACATTTTCACCAGACTATTTATCTCAGCTCAATTTATAATCGCCAAGATATGGAAACAAACTAAATGCCTACCAACCAGGAAAGGATTAACAAGCTACGGTACATGTATGCCATGGAATACTATTCAGCCATTAAAAAGGTGATGGCTTTACATCTTTTGTATTATCCTGGATGGAGCTGAAACACATTCTTCTTTACAGGAAGGTTGGGGACCAAAGACCCCATTCTTGGCAGGGGAGAACATCCCCAGAAAAAGGGGAAATTAAAAAGTAAGCTGAAGGAGTCAGAACAAGGAAAAGTCAGCTAGTTCACCTTTAAGCCAGCCATTGCTAAATTTCTTAGTGAACATATTTCCGGCCTTTCCTGAAACTCTGGCCTACTAGGGGTACAGCTTACACCAATCCCCTGCTGAGTCTGTGAACACTCTGAGGAAGGAAATGGTCATAAAAGGGGTTATGACAAGACCTGGAATAGATACACCTTCTAGGTCATTTCCTGCCCATTATACAGACAAAGCAGATACCCATTGTGGAGATTTGTGTTTGGCTGGGGCCGAGACCGAGGGAACAGCTCCAGCACTGAGATTTGGACAAAAGGACTTATACCCCTTAACACAGAGGAAAATCCTCTGTGGTGGTGATGAGAGGGACAAGCCTCTCTCCCACAGATTCCTCAGTGGAGATTAACACCAGTGGTGTTTTACTCCACAGTGAACTAGGGGAGCTTAATACTCCCTAGGAATCTGTGTGTGTGACTCCAGACAGGAGGCTTTCCCCACACAAGGCTCAAGTTTCAGACGCTCCAAAACTGCTCAAATCCTTAAAGTTAATAATAACAATAGGGGCTGATAGATAGCTCACTCAGAGACACTGCTGGTGTCTTTGTTCTCTCTCCCAGCTTACCACCTGGGCAGATAGATTTCTATAAAAACTGGGACAAAGACTCCAGGCCACTTGCAGGAGCCCACAAACAGGCGGCGATCTCCTGAGCTCCCACCTTTGAAAATTCTATTCTGTCTCCTGTCTCTTTCTTTATTGTCGTTTCTAACTTTATATTTCTTCAGTCGGTCGCACCAGTTCCACAGATCTTTGCGGACCCTGTCCCCAGGGTGGGACCCCGACACTTCTTAGCAAATGGAAAAGCAAATTTCCAATGTACTCAATACTAATATGAAGCCCGGAGACGATCTGATTCACACCCATATAGGAGAAAACCCCATTTCAATTCAAGTCGGGAGATGGGAGAGGAGAGGAGGGGTGTTTAGGGTGCTCCCACTGACTGGGCACATCACAGGGGTGTGAGGTACACCTTGTGGCTGCAGGACACAACTACAACAGGGACTCTACATAACAAATTCAGATACAGTGACCTGGTTATTTGTACCCTCACATTAACCTAAAATAAAATTAAAAAAAAAAAAAAGACTATCCTTTCACTGAATCACTTTTACACCTTTGTCAAAAATTAATTGGCATCTTTATGTATCTACTTCTGGGTCCTTTATTTAGTTTCATTGATCTATGTGTCTCTCCTGCCCCCGCCGTCAACCTGCCTTGATTTCTGCCGTCTTATCTTACATTTTAAATTCAGAAAGAGTGATTTCCCCCACTTCCTTTTTTCTTTTTCCAGAACAGTTTTGGCTATTCTAGGCCCTTTTCATACAAATTATAGAATACATTTGATTATGTCTACCAAAAACCTTGCTGAAATTATTATGGAAATGTTTTAAGCATCCACATCTATTTATGGAGATGCCGAATGCTTTACCCAGCATTTTTTACTTTCATCTTGGAGATTTAGTACATTTTTTTATTTTTAGTTTTATAACAAACTATTTTGTTTTCTTTGGAGTCGTTAAGTAAAATCATATCTTTATTCAGGTTTCCACTTGTTCTTTTCAGTATACGGAAATTCAATTGAATTTCTGTCTTCGGCATTTATCCTAAGCCCTTACTGAACTTAATTCTTGGTCCTAAGAGTTTTGGGGGTCTCAGGTACATAGACAATTATGTCATATGCAAATAGAAACAGTTTCATTTTTCCTATTTCCATCTGTGTGCCTTTTATTTTTTCAGACTCTTAGCACAGTGGCTAAAACTGTGCTATTAAGCTCCCGTTTAATAGCAATAACAAGTGAACATTCCTGCTTAGACCCACTCTTAGAGGGAAAGCATTCAGCTTTTCACCAGTAAGTATGTTAGTTGTAGGATTTTTATAGATGCATTTATGAGACTAAGGACATTCCCCTCTGCTTTACATGTACTTCTAGTTTGTTACCATGGACGGCTGCCGAGTACTATTCAATGGTTTTTTGCATCAGTTACTACGATGACTTTCCTTCCTCAGCCTGATATGCTGAATTATATGACCAAGTGTCAGATACTGAACAAGCTTTACGTGTCTAAAGTAAATCTCACTTGGCCTTGGTATACGATTCATTTACTACATTATTGATATGATTTGCTGAAATTTTTAAATTATTTAACCGTTGTTATGATAGCTGCTTCAAAATCCTTGTCTGATTATTTCAACGTCTGAGTCTTCCTAATATCGGCTTCAGTTGATTGTTCTTTTTTCATCTAAGTTTTCCTGATTGATCATATTCTGTTAATATCTTGGCCAGTCTGGTTACTGTTAGGAGACTCTTCAGCCTATTTAACACCATCCTATCCATTATTGTTGCAAGTAGTTGCCCTGTTCAGCTTCAGCACATAGATTCTGGTGTACTTTCATGGGCTTTCGTTCCAATGACAGGGTTCTTATTCATGCTCTTGCAAAGCTACTCTGGGGTGCGTGGTTCTCCTAGTATTGCAGGAACTCCCCTCACTCCGCTGTGGAAATGATCAGAACCTAGAGTTTATATGGGGCCACTGATATCAGTGAATGACCCTGGGCAGAGAGAAAACAAGAGGGCTCTGGCCTTCTGTGGCCGTGTGCCGTTTCACAGACGGAAGGTGGACACAGGCTTTTGCTTCTCCAGCCACTGCAGGTGGAAGGCTGCCGGCAGGTGGTCTACTTTATGCTGCCAGGATGTGTCCAGCCTCAGGCTTTGCTGCTGCCCTGCCAGATCATCACGCCACCCACCAATTCCCGGACTGTGCGGCAGGGCCTGGATATTCTAGGCTTTGGTGATGCTCCTGCTGGCAGATCAAACTCCATGTGCCCTGGTTGTACAGTGGGAGTTGAGGTTCTCTACTAGGTTTCTGTAGGAGCTTGCTGGTCTTTGACCCGAAGAGAAAGTTTTTATTCTTGTTGTTTCACTTTTGCTCTGTTTGTTTTACCTATGGCTATTGATGGTTCCAGTTTGTGCCTCTTTGGCTCCCAGTTTGAGGTATATGAACATAAAAAGAAAACGTGGGAACTCACCATCTTGCTCCTCTTCCCAGCCAGTCGGATTTCTTCATTCTAGATTTCAGAGTCCTTTATCACTGTCTGTTGTCTAATGTCCATGGTTTGGTCTCAAATGTTAAAATTCTCAGGGAGACCACATAGTGGACGTACTGATCAGGTGCCCAGCTGGAGGCACTGACTGTACCTCAATTAGTGAGGCTATGAGGGACATTACAGCTTCACAATAGCCACATGAATGCTGGAAAACTGCAGTTCATTAGAAGAGGGAACAAGGGACAAATGGCATCACAGAGGCCGGCCACATACATAGTATGGCTTCAAAGAAGGAGTCATCAGAGGAGGAACCACACGGAATAAAAGAATAGCCCTCAGGATACAAATCAAAACTACATCTCTCTCCAGCTAAAATGGCTTTTATCAAAGATACAGACAATGAGGGATGCGGGCAAGGATGTGGAGAAAGGGGAACGCCCGTACATTGTAGGTGGGAATGTAAGTTACTACAGTCACTATGGAGAACACTACGGAGGTTCCTCAAAATACTAAAACTAGAACTACCCTAAGACCCAGATATCCCACTGTGGGGGGCACAGCCAAAGAAGAATTCACTGTATTGTAAAGGTACCACCCTCACATGTTTACTGCAGCACTATTCACAATAGCCAAGATTTGGAATCAACCTGAGGGCTCATCAGCATACGAATGGATAAAGATATTGTGGTGTGCAAACACAAGGAAATATTATTTGTCCATAAAAAAGAATGAAATCCTGTCATTTGCAGCACCATGGATGGAACTGGGGAACATTGTGGTAAGTGAAATAAGCCAAACATGAGAAGACAAATCTTGCATGTTCTCATTTATAGGTGGGAAGGAACTGTTAAAATAGTTGATCTCATGGAGACAAAGTAGAATGATGGTTACCAGAGGTTGGGAAAGGTACCAGGGAGGGGGAGATAAAGTGGGGATGGCTAACGGGTACAAAAATATAGTTAGATAAATAGATAAAATGAACAACATCTGAGAGCACAACACAGTGACTATAGTCAACATAAACTATGATATAGTTTAAAGTAACTAGAGAGTGTAATTGGAATGTTCCTATCGCAGAAAAATGATGATAAATCTTTCGGGTGATAGATACCCTACTTACCCTTTGATTATGACATTGTATGCCTGTATCAAAACATAACATGTGCCCTATAAATATATATATTTAAAATATATAAAACATATATGTACTCAAGCAAAGTTAGTTTGACATAATGAAAGAGTCTGAGCAACATTACGATACAGATCTAGACAACACTCATCCCTGTATGAAATCCTGCATTTTACCAGTGCAGCTCTCTGTGGAGTTCACGAGATTAGGAAACATGCCTCAGACATCTTTATTTCCCAAATTCAAAGAACAGTTCCTGGCTCAATTGCTAAAAGAAACAAAATGAATGAACAACGTGAATAAACTTACTAAAAACCTTCTGCAGCTTCACATTACCTACAAAAAAAAAAATACTGGGCAGCACCTGTGGCTCAGTGACTACAGCACTGGCCCCATATACCAAGGGCAGAAGGTTTGAACCCAGCCCTGGCCAAACTGCAACAAAAAAATACCTGGGTGTTGTGGCAGGTGCCTGTGGTCCCAGCTACTTGGGAGGCTGAGACAGGAGAATCGCCTAAGTCCACGAGCTGGAGGTTGCTGTAAGCTGTGACTCCACAGCACTCTACCGAGGGTGACAAAGTGAGACTCTGTCTCTAAAAAAACAAAAAATACATTCCTCCTATTATGGGATCCAAAACTGGCTAAAAATTGTTCCCAACCTGCAGTTTCATTTCTTATGATAATATGCTCTAGACTATAGAGAGAACAAAGGTTCTCTTGATCTATCTTTCATTTTCATACCAGAATAAGCAAGACTGACATGGTTCAGAGTTTAGGGGACTTATATTCTTGGGAGAAAGCAAATGATAAAAAAAATAATGAAATCAATAAATAAAATAAATATATACTCTGGAAAGCTCTATGGGGGGAGGAAGAGTAACATGTAAGAGAAAATGGGGTGGAATGGGGTCACAGAATAGGTGAGGTTGGGGTACGAGAGGCAGAGACCTAGAAAGACAAGAGAAGATGGTCAGAGAGAAGAATGCTTGAAAGGGAGACGCTGGAGAGTGCAATTATTGGTAACAGCGAGAGGAGCGGCTGAGGCAGGAAGTAAGATGGAAATCCCTGGACCAGGGGAGTTCAGTGTCAGAAAGATCATCTGCACATATATAAAAAATTGCAAGGATGAATGTAAGAGTAGTATCAGAGAGGGTGGCAGTGATTAGGAGTTAAACCTACTGAAGAACATAGGACAAAGACCCAGTGGTCTGCTGACAAAAGTAAAAATGGGGACCAGTGAAGGTACCTGAGGACACAGTGCTCAGAGATAGATCTGTTTTTAAAATATCTCTTAAATCTAGCCAGTATAAAACACTTAAGTAATCTTTTCTCTATATTAGAGATATTTTCTCAGTGAGGAAAAGCTATAGTGCTACTATTAAAATCAGAAATTATCAAATATTACATTGATATTTAAATTTGTATATTCATTTTCAAATAAAAATTATATCAAATAAGCTGAGCACCAAGTCAATGTACTAAAAAGTAACTGACAAGACACATACCCTGTCTTAGTCTTACTTGGCTACTATTTAAAAAAAAATACTTCAGACTGGGCAACTCATAAACAGCAGAAATTTAATGCTCACAGGGAAGACTGGAAAATCCGAGATCAAGGCCCCAGCAGATTCAGTGTCCAGTGGGGGCCCATTCCTCAGAGGCAGCACCTTCTACATGTCCTCACATGACACAATGGCAAAGGGACGAAAACCTACCTCAGGGCCCTTTACAAAGGAATTCACTCCTCCTGTTCATTTGGGCTCTGCCCTCATGACCTGGCCACTTCCCAAAGGTCACCACCTTCTAATATCATTATCCTGGTGACTAGATTTTAATATATGAATTTTGGAGGAACATAAATGTTCAGACAATACCAAGTCCCAAATGCACATTAAATAAAGCTCACAGCAGTAGACACAGACCAAAACCTGTATATAAATTAAGTCAGTGGTTCTCAACGTTCCTAATGCAATACAGTTCCTGTGGGTCACGACCCACAGCTTGAGAACCGCAGAATTACGTGAACCTGTTGTGGGGCAAGAAAAGACCACGCAGACAAATTAAAGTATCCAAATGGAGGGTTTTTAAATTTTTTTTTTATTATTTTTATTTTTATTTTTTATTTTAGCTGTGTACATTAATGCAATCATGGGGTAGATGTACACCATGGAATACTATGCAGCCATAAAGAAAGATGGAGACTTTACCTCCTTCATGTTTACATGGATGGAGGTGGAAAATGTTCCTCTTAGCAAAATACCACAAGAAGGGAAGAAAAAGTATCCAATGTACACAGCCCTATTATGAAATGGAGTTTTTATTAGCCAGCTGGCAGCTGACTCTATAGCCTCAGAAAAGGACAAAGAGAACAGCCATGCCCTAAACATTTTCAAGGTATATATAGGGTGGCTACGTGAGCTGATGCAAGCAAGCAGGCAGCCAATCATCACGACTGACCTCCTTTAAAGAAGCAGATCTAGCAATTAGCAGAAAGGTAAACCATTTTCTCAGCACTAGCTCGTTAAGTCTTTATGTCACTCTGTCCCTATCTGGGGATGATAGTGCAGTTGGCAGCCATCTCATTCCCCTCTTCATACAAAACAAGCCTGGAGTCAGCCTGCCCGAGGCTCTTCTCTTGTCTTTCTCTTCCCTGGGCTCTGTGTCCTATTACGGGGGACTGTGTTCAGGAGAGGGAGGGAGTGTCTCATCTCCCTCTCTCCCGCTCAAACTGTATGTTGACATCATAGATTCCCTATGATTCCCTGTGGTTTATGAAAAGTAACAAAGCACATCTTGATGTCATCAGTAGTTGCTTGTAAGATGTTTCTAGTTGACAGTGACTACTGTACTCACAAAAGATATGTGCTGAACTTTGTTTATAAGGTTTTGCAGAGTTTTATGTTTTGATAAAAACAGACATGTGCTTAAGACTAAAATTCCTCAATGAGTAAGAAATAATAATCGGTTTCAACAAATCCTCCCCAAGTCCAAATGAGTTCACTGAAGCTAGTAAGCCACAAGGTGATTTAGAAAGATTCACAACCACTTAGTAATATCTAACTTCTGCTGAGGCAATAAATAATCCTACCAGCTTGTTTTCATGACTGTTTTTACATACGAAATATGTTGTGTACACTTATATATTATTTGGCCAAAATTTTTTTTTCAATACTAAATTGGAAGCCACGTGGCCTTGTAATATTTGTTCAACAAGTTAAATACATGTTGGTTTCTTGTGCCATGTGGTGGAATGAACTTATACATCTATGTGTTGACTAACACTTCCCTCATGCCCCAAAGTTAATGAACAGGTAATTCACTATTTAAAGGACATAACCACAACAGCACAAAAAACATGGGAAGGGTGCCATCATGGACAAGAAATTTTGAGAAATTCTGTAAGAATAGAGAATGAAGCAGGTGGTGTAAGACTGAGAGTTTACACCAGAGCCAGGGAGGAAGGAGGAAGAATATAGTCTAAGACACCAGAAGTAAGTTCTGTTCTTTCTAAGAGAGTTAGAAAAACATTCAAGCCCAAACCCCAAGACCATGGGAAAACCATTGGTAAAATTCATTAAAGGACTAAATTCTGAGCAGCAGTTTATTTGAAACCCATCTCCCTCTTCAGAAGGATGCTGTGGGCATTTGGCGCTTTTGCCCACATGGGAAGGTCAAGGAACTCTGCTCTGATACCATCTACCTGAGAGTCCCAGAATGTGCTGGACTCCAAGAACCAAAGTAGAGCATGAAATGGCACTGGACACCATGAACTCTTAAAAGGTGAGGACAGGTAAGTGAACTACAATGAAGCACTCTTTCCCAGAGAAAGGATGGCCTAATGTTAGCACTTTGGCTCTCCTTGTATACACAGTGGTCCCTTGGTATCTGCCAGGGATTGGTTCCAGAATTCCATGAATATCACAGTCTGCAGATGTTCAAATCCCTCATACAAAACAACAATATGTGTGTATCTACGCACATCCTCCTGTATACTTTAAATCATCTCTAGATTACTTATATGTAATATCTAATATGATGTAAATGTTTTACAAATAGCTGTTTTACTTTTCTAAAATTTGTATTTTAGAAATTTGTATTTCTATTGTAATGTAATTTTTTATTGCTTTGAGGTATTTCTAAAATTTGTATTTTAGAAATTTGTATTTCTATTGGAGTGTAATTTTTTATTGCTTTGAGGTATTTTCTCCAAATATCTTTGATCCACAGATGCAGAGCTGTGGATACAGAGGGCCAACTGTATTGTATAAGGAAGCCCAGTTACTACCCTCTCTAGCCAACTCACCCAGCTTTTCCTGCCAAGGAAGATGTCGGATGGGACATCTATCCAAGTAGGGAGGGACCTAAACAAGCTACTTGTACTAAGCAACCTTACCTTACATTCCCTTATAGCCATGCAGCACTCAATCATGGGGACAGGCGTTGAGAAATGTGTTATTGGGTAGTTTAGTCATAGTGTACTCACACAGACTGGATGGTCTAGCCTAGTGGGTCTATCCTGGGCCTCACACTTGTAGAGCATGTCACTGTATTGATTACTGTTGACAACTATAATGCAATGGTAAGTATTTATAGATCTAAATGTAGAAAAAGCACAGTAAAAATACAGCATAAAATAAAAAATGGTACACCGGTAGAGGGCACTTAGCATAAATGGATTTTGCAGGACTGAAAGTTGCTCAGGCTATGTCAATGGCTAGTGGTGAGTGAAAGGGAAGGCCTCAGATGTCACTGTGTCACGGTTATAGACTTTATAAACACTGGACACACAAGCTATACTAAATTTATCAAAAGACATTTTTCTTTCTTCAGTAATAAGTTAAACTTGACTTATTGTAACTTTTTGATTTATAAACTTTTAGAGTTTATACCTTTGACTCTTCTGTAATAACACTTAGCTTAAAACAAATATATTATACAATTGTACACAGTATTTTCTTTGTAGCCTCATTCTATAAGCTTTTTCACTACTTAAACTTTTTCTTTTTTTTAACTTTTTAAACTTTTTGGTAAAAACTAAGACACACACACATATTAGCCTAGGTCAACTCAGGGTCAGGATCGGATCATCAGATCATAGTGTCACTGTCTTCTACCACCACATCTTGTCCCACTGGAAGGTCTTCAGGACCCGTAACAGGCATGAAACTGTCGGCTCCTATGATAACAATGCCATCCTCTGGACTACCTCCTGAAGCATCTGTCTAAGGCTGTTTTATGCATTAACTTTTTAAGTATAAGGAGTACACTTTGAAATAACGATAAAACTACAGAATAGTAAGTACATAAATGAATAACACAGTCATTTATTTATTTTTACTTATTTACTTATTTATTGGAGGCAGAGTCTCACAGATGCCTGCCACAATGCCCAGATTTTTTTTGTTTGTTTGTTTTATTTGTTTAGCAGGCTCGAGCCAGGTTCAAATCCACTAGCCCCCGTGCATGTGGCCAACACCCTAACTGCTGAACTACAGGTGCCAAGCCAGCACAGTCATTTATTATCATTATCAGGAATCATGCACTATGCACACTATACTTTTAAATGACTGGCAGCTCAGTAGGTTTGTTCACACCAGCACCCCTCAAACACGAGAGTAATGTATTGGGTTATGACGTCACTAGGCAGTAGAAATTCTTCAGCTCCATTTTAATCTTATGGTATCACCATCATACACGAATATGCAAAACCTCATTGTGGGACCCATGACTGTATAAAAATGGACAACTAGAAATCACAGAAACTTGAGGAAAAATTGTGCAAGTATATAAACAAACAGAGCACCTAAGCCAAGAAAAACTCAAGCTGTTGTGGGATCCTCAGTGGCATTGCAATGAATGTTGCATTGATAGAACAGGAACTTGCCACCATTAAAAATGAGCAATCTTAGGACAGTGTAGAATCCACGAGATTTCAAATAGTCTCACTAAGTTAAAATAGAAATGGAAGGACTGAAGAATCAATTCAAGGCCATGTTTGTGATCTAAAAAATAAAGGTGAATATATCTAGTGATAAATGAAACAAAATACAAAGAAAGGGAAAATCTGAATCAAGATGAAAACGAGCTATGGAAAGCCTAACATCCTTTTAAGACACATTTGACATGAATACAGCCCTCAGTGCAGATGAGAATATTAAAAAAAAAAAAAAAATGAACACTTCCGAAATGGTAAAGATACCCATAGCAACAGACTGAAAGAACTCAGAACTAAGGAACAGAACCATAACTGAACACATCCTAAAGATACATCATGAGTTCAAAGACAAAAATAAAATAATCAAAGACTTCAGAGGGGAAAAATGCTACCTATGGAATAAAAAGAATCTGACCACTATGAAACTTCTCATCAGTAAAGCTGTGTGTTGGAAAACCTTTAGATCCGAGAATGTGGAGAGTGGGGCAGACGATCTTAGGGTTCTATGAACATGTCCCGTTGTCAGTCAAAAGTGGGGTGAGGGGGATCAGGATATTTTCGGAAATGAAATTCAAAGAATTTATTTTCTTCATACCCTACTTGAAAAAAATTTTCAGAAGAGATACTCTATAAATATAGAAAAAGAATCCAAGAAAAAAGTACAATAAGAATATAAAAAACAGAAGCAGCCAGGTATATGGAAATTGGTGAAATTCTAGAATTTTTTTTTTTAAATAAAGCCCTTGATCTCCAGGTGATAATATTTTAAGAAGATGTGATCACTTTTCAATTTATGTGGGTACAATCACAGTAAGTGGATCTCAGGTGACAAAGCAGAGGCAGCCCCACACTCCAGCCTCCGCAGAACCCTCCTTCTGGGACAGCTGCTAACTTCTTGCTCCAGTTGACCTCCTTCTCCCTGCCCACCCACAGCACAAGCCCAGCATGCCCCCCATTGATACAGTGTTCCCAGTTCAGAGCTGGACACACACCCCCATTTTCTAGGCCTGGACAAACAGGCCCTTTCCAGACCACATTCTCTGGACTCAAGCAGGCTCAGAGAAATACAAGCCAACCTGGGCAGGCCCTCCTGGAGTGAAAAGCACACGCCCTGCAGCCTCGCCTGGGATAGGGACTGTCAGGACTGCACTCTTCACTAAATACATTCATTTGTTAATTGTTTTCTGTGTGCCTGACCCTGACCCCTTGTGACATGATTCTCCAGACCCCCTTAATGGGAGGCAGTATATGAAGCCCCCAAAAAGGACCCAAGGGGTCTTCCCACTTGGGTTCCCCCCACATCTGCTGCCAGAGGTTCTGTTGATTTTTTCCCCTTATCTAATTTTTTCTCTGTCATTAAACTCTGTCCTTTCGCCGATCTGCATGGTCCATGGTTTCATTCTAAAAAGGACCAGACACAGGGCAATTCCAGCACCACCAGTCACCAACAGATAAAAAAGCCTTCAAGTTCCTCATCGATATTGTCAGCCTCATAGTCTTCCATATATTCACAAATCCAATCTATCTTCAACCCCTCTAGAAGATTCCAAACCCTTCCATCTTGCAAGAAAAACTGAAACTATGTTTAAATTGACTAAAACACCAAAGCCACCAGTGGACCAACAGATCAACTGTCCGTGTTAACCCCTCCCATCTGTTTCCTCTCTGTTTCCCCTGCAGGTTTTTGGCGCAGTGATTGTGCTGCTGACACCAACCCCTGCTTTACATTTCAGGGCCACAGACCCCTCCTCAGACACTCAGCTCTCCACTCTGTAAATGAAAATACTTCCTGTAAACCTTCCCCTGCGCCTTTTATTTGGGAACTTGGCTTTTATGTTCCCATACTTTTGATTCCTCCCTCCGAAAGCAAACATGTTGTTGTGCTTTTTGGTATTTTTTCTGGTCTAAAAAGACAGAAAGATTCAGGAAAATTAAAAATTGGGTTTTCAACAGTAAGAACTCTAACATTCTTTTTATAACAAGAAAATAGGCCAGAGTTTATTTTACTCACTTTGTTTTTTTTTTTTTTTTTTT
>NW_003852508.1:4456036-4456323 GCF_000181295.1 Otolemur garnettii | reverse complement strand
CTAAAGTAGTTGATGTGTCTTTATTTTAGTTTCTCATGGTGATACTGGAATTTCACTCTTCAGTAGGTCCTTGGTCTCGGGGATTCGAGGAATGAACCCACGGACCATAAATCAGTGGCAAGACAAGATTTTTATCAGAAATTAAAAAGGAATACAGAAGAAGTAAAAGGCACCAGAGCTTCTGGAGGGGAAAAATAACTGAGGAGTCTCCACGTGGGCTCTTTTATCTAGGGGTACTAGGTCTTGTGAATTGCACTTGGTCAGAACTTGGCAAACAGAAACACGTC
>NW_003852508.1:4454949-4455781 GCF_000181295.1 Otolemur garnettii | reverse complement strand
CTATCAATGGGATTATCAGAAAAGGGAGATTAGAAATAAAACTTAAGTGGGTATCTTCTTCTGAGTTGATTTCTCAGCACCAAATCACCAGGTTTTGTCTTGTGTGATTGTTTTGCCTGCTCCTCGGTGTGTCCGACATAAGTATTGTTTACCAGGGAGAGGAAAATAATCCATAGGTAGGATTATACACCGGAGACATAAGTGACCCTCCCTGGACCAAAGCTTAGGTGACATAATAACTGAAATCTACCACACAAGACAATCTGTCACTGAGCTATAAGCTCTCTGCCTATCCAGTTCAATCTACCATTTCTGGTGGCAAGTTCACGACAGTTATTGTCAGAATGGCCCATAGCTATGAATTTACAATATCTTAGGGAGATATAGTTGAATAATAGATTGAACAAGCATTTATTTTAGGACTGAGGTGAATCCAAGGATCCCAGAATAAACCAAATTCTCAGGGTTTAAAGCAATTCCCACATACTAAAAACTCAAGTATGCTAAAAGGCCCCAAATTTCTTTATTCTCTGAAGATCCAACATAAGCACCCTATGCCAAAAAGCCAAATCTAAGCTAAGACCATCAGGCTCCAGTCATTAAACGATCATTAAACAACCTTAGGGATGTCCATGGTTGAAAGTTAAATGAAATCACTCATGTGTAGTAACTCTGAGGCTTCTAAGAGATTGGGGCGGGGGCGGGGGGAGTACAGAAGGTTAAGAGAAAGAGCAGAAAATGGTGTGAATGAGCAAGCCAGGGAGGGCTGGAGCGTGACTCGGTGTATAAGGAACCACAGCCTCACTGTGCCTCCCGCACAGGCATGCATGTA
>NW_003852508.1:4453177-4454764 GCF_000181295.1 Otolemur garnettii | reverse complement strand
GAGGTCATTTCCAAGCATCACTCACTGGCCATTCATTTTAAATAAAATAGATTTCTTTACATGGATTTAGTTCCATGTAATTAGGGTTGATCAATACAGACTCAGGATGTATTTTAATAAACACAGTTTCATAATGAAAAATACACTAAAGGGTGGCAAAATTTCCAGGGTCAAGTACAAAATAAACTCTTGGGGGCCTTGTTTAAGATGATTAAGAATTTCAAGATGACAACGGCAGAGCACTGAATCAAGAGTGGGGTCCTCTGAGCGTGGGCGCCTCAGTAACTGCACAGGCCACAGGCCCACAGAACAGCACGGACAAAAGAGATGTGGAGAGTTGCTGAGTCAGGCACTGCTGTGCTGTAAACTGCTTTTTCAGTAAATTTCCCCAATGTTAAAACTGCATAGTTAGCAAAACAATTCAAATATAGCATGAATATCTCAAGAGCACTTGAAACTTTCTCAAACTGCTATAAAATCATTTCTTTGGTATGGATACTGGGTTATATAAGTGAATTCTTCTGCACCAGAGTAATAACTTCCTGTGCATTTCTTATTGTATACTTCAAAGTGTACAAAACGATGTTTTGATATACTTACACAAAGTGAAATTATAGTTAAGCAAATTAACATATCCATCATCTCAAATGGTCTTTGTGTGTGCGTGTGGCTCTTGCTACCAAAAAAAAAAAAAAAACTTCATTTTATAACACTACTGAGTTTGGAAATATTACATCAGCATACTATATTTTGTTCCTGATAATTATTTGATTGCATATGCCTTTCAGGTTTATGGTAATGAGCCCATGAGTATAAGTTTAATATAAATGGTTCAGTTCTCCCAGATATTAATCACATTTTCAACAGTAAGTGAACTTTAATTATAGTAGTTTTATTTGAGCATATCTATTAGGTTTTTGAACTAATGAAGACACCCTGAAGACTTCTATTAAAGTGACTTCAGAAAAATCATAAAATATATTTTAGTATCTTTGTGTTTCTATAATCAATGCCTCAGAGTTGTTAAACTGCTTTACTTGTGGTACATATGTCTTGTTCTTTCTTAGAAGATATATCATGAATAAAAGGAAAAAATAGATTAAAAGAAATCAGTAGGGGGAAAAAAGGGACAGATCATAGGACAGAAGGAATGGCTCTTATATAGTGCAGCACAATTTGGTAATTGATTTCAAAAGTAAAATAGTGCATAGCAACCTAGCAAGTCTAAAATGGTAAATATCCAAGACTATTTATTGAGTGCTACTCATAAGAGCAAAAATTGTAAACAACCTAAAAGTCCATTGGTATGATTTTGGCTAAAGAAATTATTGTACGCTACATTTATGGATATTTTACAAATACTGTATTAAACAAAATGAAACAGTGTATACTCCTAAGAATCTCTCTCCAAGTTAAATTGCTAAATGTAAAAATATACTTAAACACTTAAAGAGTTATGGCTTGGCGCCTGTGGCTCAGGCGGCTAGGGCGCCAGCCACATACACCTAAGGTGGCAGGTTCGAATCCAGCCCAGACCCGCCAAACAACAATAATGGCTGCAACCAAAAAAATGGCTGGGCGTTGTGG
>NW_003852508.1:4438403-4453039 GCF_000181295.1 Otolemur garnettii | reverse complement strand
AAAAAAAAGAGTTATTTTATGATTTTCAAAGTAATTACCCAGTAAACTGGAAACTGGAACAATGGTCAGGATAGCATTTAGAAAAACAAGAATTGATTAAAAAAAAAATGGAGAAGTATTTGGGACTCTAGGAGAAGATAGATTGCTTCAATGTAAAAACAATGAAGTGGTAGCCTAGTCCATCCTTGTAGCTATAAAGGAATACCTGAGGCTGGGTAATTTATAAAGAAAAGAGGCTTACTGGGGTCACGGTTCTGCAGGCTGGAAGACTGGGCCTCAGGTGAGGGCCTCAGCCTGTGTCCACTCATGCCAGGAGGTGAAAGGGAGCTGGCAGGTGCAGAGCTCACATGGTGAGAGAGGAAGCAGGAGAGAGAGAGAGAGACCAGGGAGGTTCTGGACTCCTTTCAAGCACTCACTCTTTGGGGAACTAATAGAGGAAAAACTCATTCACTTCCCCACCAGGGAGAGCATGACTTTACTCATGAGGGACCAAACCCCATGACCCAAACAACTCCCATGAAGCCTCACCACCAACGCTGGGATCAAACTGCAGCATGCAGTCTGGAGGGGACAAACATTCAAACTAGCAAGAAGTATACAGTATAATGGAGGGTAACAAGAGCAACAGTCTGAACTACTAGAACAGGGGACCTTCAAAATGATCCACTACAGCTTTCTCACTTTATAGGCTAGCGGACTGAAGAACATAGAGATGAACTGACTTGCACAAGTTAACAAAGCCACTCAGAGATGTGTTCATCATGAAATCATTGGGATTAATTATGATGTTGAATTCATTATTATAATTCAGGAAATATTACACATTTAGAAACATGCTGGCAAACTCAGTAAATAGGCACTCAGCATGTTTGTTAAAATCACACGTCAGAGTCCATGCTAGGGACCCTGGGAGACATTAGGATGGATAAACATGGCTTCTATTGTTTGGAGGCAGGGTAAGGGAGGTCAGAGGTGAATTTAAAAATGCCAAAAAGAGCTTTAAATAAGGGGCTTGGCCTTCTTTAATAATCATAACATATTCCAAAGTGTGAAATACAAAAATAAGCCATTTCAAATGTTCGCTAAGGTTCTACATCTACTGTCTCGTTAGGAACAGATTTAGAAAAAGTTTCTGTTTTTATTACATATGTACACTTATTCCCTATCCCTACCTTCAGGTTTTTTCGGTTTACCTTATCACTGATCATGTTGGATAGAACATGGATGTTGGTCTTCTATCCCACATCATCACACTCCAGCAGAGATGTTTGAAGGTGATTTCATTTTTCATTTCCTACCTGGTCCTCCTCAACACTCCCCTCTCACCTCCCTTTCTACTTTATATTGTTCTTATATTAATAATATGGCTCTAACATAAGAGTTGTCCACATCACTTCCTTAATATACTATAAATTCCTAAACCACAAGGATCCCAGCTTTATAGATAGTTATATAGATGATACATAGATATGAAAAGATATATACTTCAAAATTTCTCATTGCACATATCAATAATTTGTATCAATTAGGTCAGACTATTATTTTTGTTGTTGTCTGACATGACAAACAGAAGACGTATAAAAGAGAACACGTGCCTTGACATTGAAGATTTTACAACTAATCTTGATCAATAATAACCAATAGAAATAGGAGGCTCCATTCCAGATGTTTAGAATCTTCAATTACTGGCCAGAATATGCAACCATGTGTGTACAGGTTGGACTCAGAGAGAGGTAGAAACAAACCTAGTGTATTTTGCTACCATCCCCCAGTAAACCTACATGTACAGGGAAAATCCCATATTTGGTTCTTTGTTTGTGCCCCCTAGAATGTGACCTGGGCACACAAAAGTTGCTCCCTAGGTATTCAGACACTGACAGTTATAAAAATCCTTTTGTACCTTTTCCAACTCTTTTCCACATATTTGCCATTAAGGAATATTTCTCACTTAACATGACATGGAGAAATTCATATTAATGCTGAATGTCTTGGTAAATTCTCCCCCAAAACTCTTAAAATAAGTTGTTCCAAGTCAGACTCTAGGAAAATTGTACAATTTAAACTTTAAACATTGAACAGTATCTTCACATCCCTGACACTATAAAGTATAATTCATTCAGTTAGAGGCATCCTTAGAATTACTGCATCTTCAAAGAAAGATATTTTCTAATAGTTAATATTTATTGTAGGATAGCCTCCTGTCACAGAGAGATGTAATTCAAGAAATGAAATCTTGACCACGAAATTAAATGAGAGGCACCATCACTCACAGTGGCCACTAGATGGCAACAGCAGAAATGTCACTATTTTTAGTATTAAATTATTGAGTTAACTGGCTTCACTTAAAATGAAAAACTGTGCACTTATCATAAAGGATATGGGTCCCAATCAAGATGAAATTCATCGTTAAATCTGTATAAAATGTTATAAATTTAAAAACAAGTTACTTTGTACAATACTTGGCACTTAAAAAGTCAGGCAATAATTGCCAAGGACACATTCCCCATCTCAGAAGTAGCAGGCCTGTCCACTCAGTTTGACTGCCTGTGGTTCTATTCTTACATCCTCCTTCACCTTCAGTCCCTTCAGGTAGTCAAACACTAAGTGTGACTGATGATACTTCATAACTCAATCTTGAGTCAAGCAAGAATATATTTCTGATGCTCTCATCTCATGATTCCACCCACCTCTTCAAAGCCCTTCAGCGACTTGCTACCCTTCAGAATCAAGTCCACTCTCCACAAGATGGACCTGCATGAACTGATGCTTGCTGAATTCTCTAATTTCTTTTTTTGCCATTTCTCTTGTCTCACACTCTAGTTTCCTTTGGCACCTCTTCCTCTAAAAGTTGCCCCTTCTCTATTTTCTGTCAGGACGTTCATTTTCTTGCCCCATGCCATTCTTAGGAAGCCAAGTGGAAGAGAATGAAATGCTGCAGCCTGATCTTAGCCTGGAGCTTCCCGTTGGACGCATAGCCCAGCAGAGGATTCACTGTGAAATTCCCCATTTTTCACTGACCTGCTCATATTCTCATGCTTTGCTCCACCCAAAGTATAGCAAGTTGCTGTGTTTTATTTTACTTCACAATATCCCCCGTTTACTTCCTGCATCAGTGAAAAACTCTGCCAAGAAGGAAGTATCAGTTTCCTACATTTTTATATTAGATCACATCACCCTGACATAGCTAACATGCCTTGTATGCAGAGATTAAGCCTATTCCTCAATTTCACACCCTCTAGGCTTGACCAACTATCACTTATACATGGATCTGACTCATATTATTCACAAAAAGATTATTAAGTTAGATAAAATTCCCTAAATACAAAGGTATACATCCATTTCAGCCCTTAGCATTGCCTTCCTTCCCAGTCCCAAGTAATTAGTTTAAAGCGTGAGTGAGCAATATGCCACTGTATTTACAAATGAAATGAAATTTTGGCTAATGGACTAAACAATATTAAAAAGTAATGTGTTTTTCTAATATGTTCCCTTAGGAAATATTTCCAAGGTCAACAGTCAATCCTTGGGCTTTTTCCAAAACATCATCCTTATTACCTGAAGCCAAGAACATGATGTTATCACTTTTCAAAATCGTAATAACCTACAAAGGAAAATAGGACTGCTGTCCCTACCACAAGTATATTATTCAAACTAAGAACAGACTGAGGATGAACTGGGATCACCCTCTTTTCAAATAAATTCTTGGAGGCCATCCATTTTTTATATAACTAATTAGAATTCTCTTGTATTAAGTATTTTTTAAGTGAAGCACGATTGGGGATAAATAGCACGTTGTATGCAAAATTGTTGTGTAATAGAATTTTATCCGGAGTCTCTACAAAAACTTTAGAAAGAAAAATAATACTTTTGGCAAAACATTTTTTTTTTTTTTGCATTTTGGAAAAATATGTTAAAAATTCCAAAGAATAATCCAGCAAACATTCTTGTACTCATAACTCAAAAGCAACATTCATTATCTTACTGGTAGGTTTTTTACCATAAAATAAATAGAACATTGCAAAAAAACAAAAATCCTCTATGTTTCCAAGTATATATAAGAATTTGATATATATATATATATGAGAGATGGCCTAATCAGATCAGAAAATAGACTAATTTATAAAGCGTATTGAGGCCCTTTTCTTTCCATAAATAATAAACTAAAACTAGATTTCATATTCAAACCCCAGTAGGAAAGTAAACTCCAGATTTTTTAAAGGCCTAAATGGAAAAAAAAAAAAGAAAAGAAAAGAAAGACAGACCTATTAGAAGAAAATACAAGAGAAAATCTTGATGACCTCAGAGAAGGGAAATATTTTATAGATGAGAAATAAAAACCACGTACAAAATGAAAAATTAGTGATTTTGACATCAGAATTTGCATTCCTCTACCAATAAAACTATCTAAAGTGTTTCATACGAGTGAAAGTTGCCTAAACTACTCACCAGTTTTCTGGGTTTCCCTCTTTCTGACATGTGGTAGGATTGCACTTTCCCAGTTCCTTAGATTTCCAGGGGACCACGTGACTTCCTTTTGCCAATGAAAAGTGAGTAGAAACGATTTTTGTCATTCTGCGTAGAAACCTTTGAGAACCAGTGTATGACATGTCATATTCTTGTCCCAGGGCTGCGGTGGCCAGCCCCATTTCAGAAAGTGGAGGTTACTGGGTGAAGATGATAGAAACCAGAGGCTACCAGATGGATGCGGAATGTGAGGAACATAAACCTTTGTGATTTAAGCTACTGCGAGTTTGTGGTTGTTTATTATCTGTCACTTTGACAACAATGTGACAATATCATGCGAGACCCTGATAGCAGGTGGCAGAAACCCAACTCAAAGTTGCTTAAGGAAAGAAGAGAAACAATGACCTAATGAGGACTCGTAGAAGGGGAAAGACCTCTTGGACATTCATGGTTACCCTTATATGACGTTCATTATCACCTTTCAAAGCATGTGGGCTTCAGGCTCTTAAGCCAGCCTCCTTGGGGTTGGGGATGTGTCCAGCAGCAGGACAGTACAGCCTTGGGCTTAGAGACAGTAAAAAACATTCTCTTTCCAGTTTAAATTTGGAAACTTGTGTCAAGTTGTCTCCGACATGGCCTGGCACCCAGTTAATGATGGGAAAATAGCAAGTCTTATGTTTTCTAAGATTATAGTATTATTTCCTCCTATGATTCTTATCAGAATTAAATGAAATAATCCATGTGAGAATTTAGGTCATGTAATAAATAAATGCTGGCTATTATTAATCTGATGACTATGGAAAGGTTAGTTTTATTCATCAATTTGGCTTAGGCCATAATACCCCATTATTTAATCAAATACATCTAGGTATTTCTGAAGGTATTTTGTAGCTGTGATTAACTCCACAACCAGTTAACTTTAACAAAAGTATATTATCCTTGATATTGCAGGTGGGCTTCATCCAATTAGTTGAAGGACTTAAGAGCAAAAACTAAGGTTTTCTGTACAAGAAGAAATTCCATCTCCAGATCACAATACCAGCTCCTGCCTGCATCTCCAGCCTACTGGCCTGTCCTCAAGAATTCAGACTTGCCACCCTCCACAATGGTGTAAACCAATTCCCTAAAACAAATCTCCATCAGGTCTGTTTCTCTGGAGAACTGTGACTGATACAGACAGCACCTGCCCTCAAAGGTCATCTTTATCTCCACTTTCTAGATTGAAAAAAACTGAGCTGATTAGTGGTGAAGCTTGAATTCAAACTCAGATCCTTTTGTTCCAAAGCCTGCAGACTTGGGAAGATACACAACAACCTGCACTATCAAGACTTAATAAAATTCCTATAGCCAAAGGGTGGGGGGGGGAGAACCTGTCCTACTTTAAAGAATTCAGAGCTATATATTCTCCCTCCATGGTTGCTTTTGATATATATTAACTTCCACTACCAGAGCATCTGTCATGGCATATGTTATCTTACGGCCAGCTATTTCTTCTTGACCCAGTTAGGGTATGTAGAAAGTAGCTACAGCCTTTTAGTTCAAAAGATTCCATCGATTTAAACAGTTAAATTTGGTTACCTCACAGACTTTTCTTTTCCAAGGAGAAGAAATTCAGCTCATGTTCCTCAACTCACAAACAAGCAACCCAAAGTGCTAATGTGGCAGGGGACTGGCCCGGGGACTGGTCCAGGGACAGGCTGGCAGCCTCTGCGCATCACCCACACCCCTCATCCCAGTGAAGTGCACACTCACTGCATCCTGCTTCCCTCTCACTCTTTGTGGCAAAAGAACCCACCCCAGAAAGAAAAACACAACAACAGTGTGTTTGAATACACATTAAAATGTGAAATAAAAGACATGAATTTGGGCTGATGGAGGAGTCACCTTTCTGCCAGCAGTTATGGTGGTGGTAATCACTTCAAGAGTAGCTGTAGCTCACCAAAATGCGAACTCACTGGCCTTAATACAAGGGCAAGAGAAAAGTGGCCATCATCAGGACTGTGTACACATAACAAGAATGTTCATCTAAAGAAACTGCCCTTGAACGAGATTGTGTGCTCTATGAAAAGCAAATATATTTCTCTCCGTGTAAGTTCACCAAGCTTTTCAGAAAGTAAATGGAAAAGAAATTGTCAAATAATCTCTGATATGTCAAAGGATCACTTTATTTCTATTCTATCACCTTCAGGTTTTTTTGTGTGTATAACCCTTTGGACAAATAAGTCTCCAAGTATTTGATAAATTGTCAGTTCCTAAGCAACAACTGGAAGGGATATTACTCATGCCCCTTACAATATAATAATTACAAAATGAATTCCTATCTCTTACCAAGAGATGGTGAGGCACTATATGCAACTCTGTGGACAGCAAATACACTTGGAGGGGTCGGATGTGCTTAAAATGTGCCTGGAAGTTGTCATCACAAGGCCTTCCAATCACCGGTTTCTGTCTATGTATCGTGGCCTCTTCTATATAGAAGGATCATTCTTTTTCTTTTATATCTGAATAACACTTAATAGTATACACAGCACTTATATACATAATACCTCATTTAACTCTCGGCCTCTAGCAGGTATTATTCTCATCACTCCATCACAGATGAGGAAAGTGGACAACACAGATCATGGGGCAAAACTGAGACAGACACCATGTCTTTGAACTTCATAACTGCTTGCTTACTACTGTTTGTCCTCATTATATTACCAGATTTGTGAGGACAGTATTTTTATTATTATTATTATCTCCCTTTTCTAGCAGACAGGACATTTAATAAACCTCTGATTAATGAATGCATATAAAAATGCGGGCGCCAGGTCCTGTTAGCAATGATAAAGCTTCGATTCACTAGATACCTGCTGGGTGGCACTCCTTGTAATTGGTATTTTGACATGTGTTCTTTATCAACTGGTAGAACACAAGAGAGCTGCAGGAAAGTTACTGGACAGAAGGACTACTGAGAAACTTAGCACCACTCACCTACAGTTCGATTTAGGGCAGTGGTTCTCAGAATGCAACCCCCAGGAGAGCAGCACCAACGCTGAACTCAAGTGCACATTTCACAGAACCACTTTACATCTACTCAATCACAGTCTCTAAGAAGGACACCCAGGGATCTTTTAACTGAGCCCTCTACATGAAAAAGGTCTGACAACTACCGCTTGGGCAAGACAATACTCACAGAAGGTGGCTTGAAGAATGTGAGGTCCCTCCACCCCTCTGACACAGTCTAAAACAGGACATGTTATTTCAGTCCTCTTTGCTTTACCTGCGTCATGTTTGGGCATCAAGTCAGTGACTTGAATTAAGCAGGACTGACTTAAAAAATAACTTGATGAATACTCATTTGTCCATGTCTCTCAGTAGATTAAATATCATAATGCCATGTTGCTCCAGCCTGCTAAAGTGTGTATGTATTGGGGGGCTGGTGGAGTAGGGGAGATAGGTCCCTGCTCTGACAAAGTTAAAAGTTGATAGAAAAGATAAAAATTTTATATCAAAATACATACTCTAATGACATGGGTGAACCCGGCTACAGGTATTTTATACCTCCAATGAGGTCTGGTTCTCAGCTATCTGGGATGATTACAGATGACTTTTTATGAACTCTTAAGAAGAAGAAAGATGTGGCAGACTCCACTGGAATGAAATACACAGAAACTAAACAGCTTAATGGCCAAAGTTGCTAAATACAAAATACAGGTAATCATATTTTGTTACCAAATGGCTAGGGTGTTCAACCTTCAGCCCATGGGCTACATCATGATTTTTACGAAGGCATGTTTTGCACTATCTGTGGTGTCGGGTATCACAAAAAGTATGCATGCACCTTTTTCCTGAGAATCAGCTTTTGTTAGTGTTTGTTTATTTAATGTGTGGCCCAAGTCAACTCTTATCCTTCCAAAGTGAAGCAGAAAAGAACAAAGCTTGGACACCCAAATCCTTCATACAGGCTTGGTGAAATACATTCTCCAAGGACTAACAAGTAAAGAAGGGGAAAAAACAATAAATTGGGAAAAACAAAACCAAACAAAATTGTTCTTTTGTGTCTTTTACTAATTCATGTTAAATGAGAAAACATTGGCTAAAGAGAAATCATATTATTTATTTTATCAAAATAATATATATTAGAGTTAAAAAAGAAAAAAAGAAACACTAAAGTCATCGCATTCACGATCCATTACCTATTTTGTACGTATTTGAGATTTTAGTAAACAATGAAAATACAGCTCAAAGAATGACTTGTTTTGATCAGTTTGGGCTCTCCATAAACAATTAATAGTGGCTTTCTCAAAGTTTCATCTTTCTTTCCTTTGGATACATAGTACTATAAAAGAATTTCCGCTTGTCCATGGCTAATGTCCATCCATTTCTGCATCTTCTAGCCTAGGAACTCAATGTCTATACAGGACTTTGTCATCTTCTCTACCAACATATCTCTCTACTTTAGTGGACATAACATTACCTTTTTTATAGACCTTGGAAACTTCAGAATCATCCTCGCCCAAACCTCACAGACTCTATAACTATTCAATTATACTTCCTGTTTAATAGTCCCCACTGGCTGTCTCCTTTCCCAGTTCCACTTACCCATCAGGTCATCATCATTTCTCCTCTAGTAATAGAAGGTAACTAAATTCCTCCACACTGTAATCACTCCCCACACTGCTATACGATGTATCTTCCCAAAGCAGCAATTTGATGTAGACTGTCACGCCCAAATGTCATTAGAGATTCTCCCTTGCCTACCAAAGTATGCAACCACTTCCTGCCTTACATCCGAGTTGGTCCATGTCTAGAGCCAGGCTAGTGTCCATCACACCTTCCACCTTCCTCCTACACATGTTCCAGGGGCCAAATCCAACAAACTACTCCTCCACAGAAATATCCCACTTTAGTCTCACATCATGCCCATCTTTGTATCATGGCACCCTTCAGCTTGGACTGCCTCAATCACTCCTCAATCTCCCACTGTCCTGTCTAGATCTTCTGATAATTCAAAGTTCAGGCCAAATGCAACTTCATTCCTATATTCATTTCCTTGTTCATTCAACAACTATTTTCTGAAGTACCTACTGGGAGACAGACTGTGACATATACAAAGGCAGAGCAGGGAGTGCTAAAAATAACTTCTACCCTCAATAAATTTGGAATTGAATTTTAAAATAAGAGAAATTTTACAAAGAAAAATTTTTCAAAGACCTATGAAAAGTACAAAGTAAAGCTATCAGGTTCAAAAACGAGATCATTATATTAGGATCAAAGGCCAAGATCAGGTTTTTATAATCTTGTATTTTAACATGTAGCTACATATGTGATGCATTCAAAGTAAGACAATGAAGTGTTTTGCTCCCTCACTTAACAAAAACACCTAATACAGCTCCTACCTGGACTTCTGTTCCCCTAAAGCACCCTGTGTACTAGCTGCTATAGATTAAATGTTTATAGCCCTCCACAATCCATATGTTGAAACCCAATCTCCAATGCCCCAACATTTGATAAATATTTGATGACAGGGCCTTTAGGGAGGTGATTAGGTCAACTTTGCTCTCATGAATAGAATTAGTACACTTATGTAAAGGATGCCAGGGAGCTTCCTTGCCACTTCTGACACCTGAGGACTCAGTGAGAAGACAGTTATCCATGAAGAAACAGTCTCTCACCAGACTCTGAATTTGCTAGCACCTTGACCTTGGACTTCCCAGCCTCCAGAACTGTGAGAAATAAATTCCTGTTGTTTATAAGCCACTCAGTCTATGGCATTTTTTGTTACAGCAAGCAGAATAGACTGAGACATTGACTTTGGTGATCCTTGTCATACCATCTCCCAGAACTTCATCTATCCTATATTCACTTCCTTCTGGCCTAAGGTGACAGCACTTATTCATAAAGAGGGCCAATCCAACATACAAGTGACTGGAAAGTGTTTTATATACCTCTGACTAAAACTTGCATTTTAGGGCAGTGCCTGTGGCTCAAAAGGGTAGGGCGCCGGTCCCATATGCAGGAGGTAGCATGTTCAAACCCAGCCCCAGGCAAAAAATAAATAAATAAAACTTGCATTTTAACAAGAATACTAATGTCTTTCTCTACAGCAGCAGTTACTAATCTGTGGTGATTATACCCCTCAGGACACATTTGGAAATGTGTGGAGACATTTTTGATGGTCGCCACTAGGGAAGGGCCATGCCTGGCATCCAGTAGGTAAGAGCCACCATACTGCTAAATATCCTAAGTGCCCAGGAAAATGCCCAGAGCAAAGAATGATCCAGTCCAAAATGTCAGCAGTTGGGGTTGAGCAACCCTGCCCTATGCAACACACAGCACAGACATCTAGAGGTCTGCAGAAGACACAGAGGTAAAAGGCATTTTGAAAGGAGGTAAAGGGAAGGGAGTCCCTTAACACTTCTCAAATCATAACATAGATCCCAGCAGAAATGGCAGTAATCTAAGGCTAGGTTCTCGTCATAAACATTTAGGGGCTTACATAAGGAAAGACAACCCATTCAATCTTAACAGTTAATTTTATTAGGAAGGTCTTACACTGTTTGTACCTACTGATACTAGATTTTTCTCCTGATTATAGAGAATAAACATATGTTCATACAACAATCTTTCATATATTTAAAGACATAAAAAGGGTGCCAAATAATGTAGACACATTTTAAGGAAGGAAAAAATCTATATTAAAATTATAATACTCAATATATGCTGATAACAAAAGATAATAAATACAAGTCACATTTGAGAACCTCTTGTAATTGCAGAAGTCAAACGTGATGTGAGTATTACATGTTCTGGCACCAGCAGGTGACTGGGGATCAGGCTCACACCAATACTGATCCATCCTCCTAGGTAGGGTGAAATCAATAAACTCCACATGGCTGCTATCATTCACAATCCACCTTTCTCCCCTTATATAATTGGTCTTATGCATAAGAAAAACTTTTCCAATTATCTGAAAAAAAATCTCAGCTATGCTATGAATCTTACCTATGAGCCAGGTTATCTTATCAGAAACAAAGATTAAGCTGGTGAGAAACAGTTTCTTTTCAATAAACTCATCTGACCTCTAGGAGTATACGTCCCATTCACTGTTTTTTATAATTCAACATTCAAGCACAAATTCTATAATTATAGATCAATTAATCTTGTTTTCTGTTGATTCCTAAATACACCTGGTCTACTACCTTGAAAACTAAAATGCTTTTTCTGCCTCCAGTGTTTTGGCACTTCTGTGTTTCAGCTTGGCAATAACAGCATGGGGACTGAGAGTCTGCACACTGGCGTCAAAGTACCCGAGTCTGAATCCTACTCATTTCCTCCATCTGTCTGCTGTGTGACCTTAAACAAGTTACTTAACCTTTCTGTGTCTCAATGTCCTTATCACTAAAACAAGGCTAACAAGACTATCACATAGAGTCATCATAAGAGTCAAAGAACATCCAGTGCTTAAAAAGTGACTGGAACATAGTAATTGTGGTTAGAGGACACACCATGGTTCTGTGACCTCAATTCAAGTCATTAAAATTCATATATAATAAGTAACCATAAACAATAGAATCTCACTATTTAGGCTTATTAAGCCAAGGTTTCAAGGATGTGCTTGGGAAAAATCATGGTCCACAAAGTATCGATTGTAGACTGGACTCTCTATAGAAGAGGTTGAAAACGTTGCATTTAAAGCAAAAAGGGGGTGCACTGGAAAAAGGGAGGGGTAAAGGAGGTGAGCAGTGAGGCAATCAATAGCATGCTTGTGAAGTTCTATTTGGTGCTCAGTAAATCTACATAAGATAAAATGAACATTCCTAAGAGGGGGTAGAGGAAATAGTCAATGTTGTGAATCTTCTATGGGTGGGTGGAAGAGTGACCATCTCTCTTCCTTGATTTGCATGTGTGGAGATAAACTTGTAATCAACATGTAAGAGTTATTTAGGCTACAGATATAACTGCTCTGGGCCAAGAGACTTCCAACTCATTCTAAGTATATTGCATTATTTTTCCCACTGCTTGTTTTTCAGCTGCTTCTTAATCAAGAACACCCTATTTTATGGTGTTTAAAGATAATCCTCTTTGATAGAAAATCTATCCACAAAATAAAGGTTGAGTTATTCTACTCTCTCTTGTCATCTGTTAAAATTTCACCATCTGTTCCCACCATGAGCTTTGTTCCATCATGTTATTATTAGAACCTACATTTCCAATCTTTCAAAATATATACAGAGAGCAGGCAAGAAAGAACAAAACCTTTGGCTGAGTGGAAGTAACAGTTATGTCTACACATAGCAACGGAATCACTTTCCTTGTCAAAGTATTTTTATAGTGTATTTATGTATATAAACAACCGATTTCAGCCTATTAATCTGGCAATAATCAGCAACATGGGAGGCAAACTCTGCCCTCATTTTACAAACTCACACTGGCTTTCATGGAGCATCTTTTCTCTTCCTAACCACACAGTGTTTGTTGTTATGCAATTTTTAACCATACATCTCTTTTACTGTCTTCCAATTAATCATGTCATCTTTTATTTAAGAAGCAAAGCAATATATTGGCAACAAACACACCCACCCAGCAACAGAGGCCAGCCCCCTTCCATCACACAGACGGCCCTTCATCCCAAACATGCTGTTGGGCCACACGGCAAATCTCCTAAAATTGATGCAAATAGCAACATATCCATACTTTGAACACAAAATTGGCAAAAATTACTGAATACATTTTCTTTTGATCCATTGTTCTTGCTGTTGATGTCTTTTCCCTCTATTATTAAGGAGGGCTGAGAATTCTATCTTGATATTAATTCCAGACTCAAACCAAAATCTAAAATAGTAGTCTTAGAAAACAGAATTGGGATAAGCCAAATTTTCATCCCTAAAGCGTTTAGCCTTTGTTCATACTATAAATAAGGGTAAAACTTTCCTTCCTATTGTGTCTGTTAGAAAGGGCAGTGTGGCTTAAGTATCTCCTTTTAAATAGGACGCATGTCAGAATGACAGACTGCTTCAAATATACTCATAGCTCTCCCAAAATTGTGAATGTTGCTTTTACTGGAACAGAAATACTTACCCTCCCATCCTGTTGGGGAAGCTACATCATCTCATTTGAACTGTTAATTGATATAAACCAGGATTCTTTCTTTCAATAAATACTTTTCAGCACCTCCTCAATGCCAGGATATTTCCTGGGTACTCTGTGCAAGATATGTGTGGAGATGCCATTGACCACACAGAGAATATGAGCAATCTCAGCATAAAGTCAAAATAAGGCATGAGGAAGGACTGCAGTGGTGAAGGAGTTTCTTCCTTTATTTCATTCCAGAAGGGTGCACTGTTGCATACTGTACAGCTTGAAGCATAAACCAAGATGTGATTAACTTGGCTTATTCATAATTCTCCCATTGTAGATACAGATATGTAGAAAGGACCTGAAACCTTAGAAGAATATTCTAGTTCCAAACACTCTTCCCCCCAGCAGGGAACCTGAAGGAAATATGTGTTTTAATCACATAAAACTAGAAATGTTAATATTAACAGTGGAAGAAAAACTTCATTATGGAGCAAGTGTCTGAACCATACAAGACACAGATTTGTGGAGCAGCTCATATATGACAGCCACCGCCACATGGGTCTGACATTGGAGGTAAGGGGATGGATTGATAGAGGACACAACTTCATGGTTAACAGGCTTTCCCAAATTTAATACATTAGTGAGAAAATGAAGCGTTTTGCTCCCTCCCTTATGGAGGACACCTAATAGAGCTCCTACCTGGACTTAAGTTCCCCTAAAACACCCCATATCCTTAGCTGCTACAGACTATTTGTATCACCCCCAAATCCATGTGTTTAAACCTTATGAGGAAGGTCAGTTACTAGGAAGAAAAAGAATATGAACGCACTTGTGATAATGGCCTGATAATTTCATTTTCAAGTGTGTATTGGACCGAAAACCCCAGTCACATCTTGCCTGTCTTTCCCATTTCCTACTCTTGCCCTGACGTGGTCTTTAACTTCTGCTACACCAAATGACCACCCGACACTCAGGCCCAATGTCCAGGCCAAAAGAGAAAGCAACGCTCTTCCTCTGGCCCCTGGCGTGGTCCTTTCATTGTCTAGCTCCTGTCAGAGAAGGCCCCGCTCTCCCAGGAGGATGGAACTGGCCATGAATCCAAGTGG
>NW_003852508.1:4433104-4438234 GCF_000181295.1 Otolemur garnettii | reverse complement strand
AGTTCCTAAGGGAGACCAAGAGGAAATGACTAAAGAGGCAGGACAGGGTGGGGTCAGGGGTCCAGGAAAGACGGTGTCTCACTGTGTGGAACAGTAGGGAGGCCAGGAAGGAGGGAAAATAGAAATTCCTCTGACTCTAAGGCCCAGTGGAATACTCCGTAATGATGGCTGTATTTTATGGTTTGTTGTGTTCAATACAGAGGCACACATTACTACTGAATGCTTGAAATGTGAGACAACAGAACTTTTAATATAATGTAACGTAAGGAGGAGATAAGACGCAAAAATGCAGAGAAGAGGTAAGTTATGACACTGCTGAGACTGTCAACTGTAAAAATCTCTCTGGAAAGCAATCGGGCAATAACATGAGAAATGACTTCAACTGTGCACATCTTTTTATATAATAGATCAACAAGGAAGTAATTTACCTAGAAATAATCAGATCTATACCTAGTATTTACCCAGGAAGTAATCAGATCTATATATGTTATATATCCATCTCAGAATGGTTATAATTGCAAAAATGGAAAAAACAAGTGTCCAATAAAATAGGAAAGGGTTTAAACATGGTATGATGTATTTATACAATGAAATGCCACTAAAATTATCAATGAAAATTTCAATGTGACGTATGTCTCCTACTGAAACTTGCATAATAGGATTCAATTTTGTTAAATATGTGCATTAAAAATGTAGAAAATGTTAATTACAATTCTGACAGAAATTATTTCTATGGCAGAGTTATGGAGGCCTTTTACATTACTTTTGATTATTTTTTCACTTTATTTTTAATCAACAGGTATTTAAATCATCTTAAAAGAGAAAGAAATGAAACATGCATACTATTTGAATTTGAAATTCATTCCATTTGCCTGTTTTACATGCTTTGGTGTTTCAAAACTGAGATATAAATGGTGAGAGCGTTCTTCTAATGATGATAGATGTTGCTTTTCTATTGGAAAGCAACGTTCACGAACCTGAAAATGTAATACTGACTAGACATGAGTTACAGGCATCTAGAGAATTAATCAGAACCTGCTAAAGTTAATCTCCAAAGGCTCTTTGGAATAAACTTAAGGCAGAGCTTTTAAATATGGATTCATGAAGTGTATGGTTTTTCCTTCTCATTAGAGAATCATAATCTAGTCTTCGTCCTTCAGAGACCACAAAAATTAAACCAGCCAATATAGTCAAGCTTCTTATTGCATTTCTTAAATTATTCAGGAAAGAAAATACTTGAGTACTATTCCAGTAACCTTTTTTGCACAAAATACCTAAAATCCTTTCTGACAACTTCTTCTCCTGTTCTTAATTGTAATTCTGTCACCTCAAAGCTTTTTTTTCTCTAGAACAACTTACCTTGCTAGCTGTCATTTGTCATTGCTTCTTGCTTACAATCATCCCCTAATTTAATAATATGGACTTTCAGACTATAGTCTCCGGGCATAATTGGACACGACGATTCCCAAAAGAATCCTCTGAGCCACATGCCTATGCCGCAAATCTTGACCGCGTGCACTGAACATAATATATGTCTACATTAGCTCTTCCAAGCTTGAGCTTCGGGACTGAGTTTCTTTCCAAATTGTTAGCACACAACATATTTGCTGAGCTCATGACTGTCTTCTGTGCCTCAAGTTGTACTACTGAATTCAGTTAGTGGGGCATAAACTGCTTTTTTATGTCAATGAAATATTGAGATAGTCAGTAAGCCCCAGCTAGCACTAAGACATCTCAGACCTGCCTTCATCCTGTCTAAAAACCCTGTCAACTGTTTTGCTGGCTTGACAGCCACGGAGCCAAATGACGATTAAAAAAAAAAAAAAGTACTATGTTAGAAGCAGGAAATTATCCTAATCGAAATGTCACTTCTGAAAATATCTTTTTTTTTAAATGACAATATTGTAAACAGTAATTTCCACAGTGACAATTAAGCATAATTAAATGCTACATTTCTCTTCAAGCCTCTTTCATTCTCTCCAACTTATTTTTCTGGGCTGAACTTCATTTCTCTTCCAAGTACATCTTGTTCCTGTCAGGACAAAATGGAGCTACCATTTCTTTTTTCATTTATCAAGCCAATTTAATTTAAAGGCATATTCAGCCATATTTTGAATTTCAAAGACTCCAGGATATTTTCTTTAACCATAAGCAGGGCCTAGGAATAGGCAACTAGAAAAAGTGTGTGAAGATGTGCCTAGGTGTGGTCACTGGAAACAGAGGGAGTCTTGGCACCTCCATATCCAAGATGAGGACATGATTCTGACTTTCTTCTTTTCTACAGTTGACCCACACTATCAGGGTTTTCTTTTCTTTCTTTCTTTCTTTCTTTGTGTGTGTGTGTGTGTGTGTGTGTTCTGAGTTTTTTGTTTGTTTGTTTTATTTTTTTAAGATAGTCTCACTCTGTTGCCCAGGCTAGAGTGTCATGGCCTCAGCCCAGCTCACAGTAACCTCAAAGCCTGGGCTCAAGCAAAGCTCCTGCCTTGGCCTCCCTGGCAGCTGGAACTACAGGCACTCTCTCCACAACACCCAGCTAACTTTTCCAATTTTAGTAGAGTTGTGGTCTTGCTCTTGCTCAGCCTGGTCTCGAGCTCTTGAGCTCAAGCAGTCCTCTGCCTTGGCCTCTCAGAGTGCTAGGATTACACACATGAGCCACTGCACCCGCTCTCATCAGGTCTTATTTTATTTGAGCTTTTTGTATATGTTTGCTTGTTTGTTTGAATAGGGATCGATGATTTGTGGGAGGAATCAGATAAAGTTGCATAGAGAAACAAAGAGAAGGTCAAAGCCAGGGTAACAATGGAAGGAAACAGTTCAGAAGAAGTTGGGGCAATAGCAAGAGTGAGGCCAGAAAGAGAAACCAGAGCAAAACAATGGCTATGGTGGTATTTTAGATACAGTCAGTGCTCTTCTAGTTAATGCTGTGGAGAGGGGGACAGCCAGAGGATACATATATAAACATTGTGCTTGGTTAATTTATCTGTAGGGATATGCAAACATTCTTCCTTTGTGGGAAAGGAAGTAGATCCTTCCTAGAGTTTTGTTCAGAAGAGGGTCTGACTCTTGCCGCCAATAGAGAAGTGAGCCTGGGACTGACAACTAAGAGCACTGGTATTTCTTAGAGATGCAAAGTCTTTGACTTTTAAATACCCACAAACCCCTAAACATTCCATCAACATTTTCTGTCTTCAAACAATAATTAGTTATAGGTTGTTGTTTACAAACAGGTGCAAAGTCCCATGTCCATTCGTATGTAGTTTATTTTTTAATATTGTGCATGTGACTGCTTTTTGTTTCCTACAAGTCTTCTTTCTTTGAGAATCCTAAGCAACAAACTTTAGAAAGCATTTAATAATACACAGGGAATGTATATAAATGGTTGATACCTAATTTTCCATTTTCATTTCAAAAAAAAAGATGATCCTTCACTTTTTGAAAGTTCTCTTTTCAGGTTTCTATTTTTTATGTCAGCCTGTATTGATCCAGACTTCAAACTTGTAAAATAAAGTTCCTTACAATGCAGGTATTCCAATCTTTCTATCATTTAACCTTTAACTTCCCTATCATGTATTGTTTAAGATGACTGAGGTTGCAAGTAACAAAAACCCCCAATTCCAACCAGCTTAAGTAATAAAAAAGATTGATTGGCTTCTTTTGCTAGAAAGTCCCTAACTTGAAGAGAGTTCAAGTTGATTGATTAAAGACCTCTCAATAGTATTACCAAAGAACTGCTTTGCTAAGCATGTTTTATATTTCATTCTAAAATAGGCTCCCTACATTTTTATAGGAGAAATTTTAAATCTATTACTCCCAACAAATCAAGGCATGGGAAAAGATTTTATTCTGAAGATGATTACCCTTCAAATGTACGATACAGAAAGTAAGATTTTTCAGTAAGTATTTATTGAACAAATTAAGAAAAAGAAATGAACATGATTCCATCTCAGTTTTATCAGGTCTCTGTCTTAGCACACTCACACATATGACCTGGGGAGAAAAAAGAGAGACAGAGAGAGAAAGAGTGCCAAGACTTTAAAAAAAAAATCCCCTTTGTTAAATCACTTTACAAAAAAATGTGAACACGTAATTCCAAAGGATTCACATTTAATATAGGGTACTGTACAATGAGATTCAATGCATTGGATATAACTGAGAGTAACAGAATCCACAAAATTCTTACCAAGACTATAATGAAAACCTCAGTCTTTACCATCTGCTTTTACTCCTAACAACAGGGTTACCCAAATTCCCCTCTTATTTCTTGTTTCCTGCTTTTCAATTGGGCTCCATGAAGATTCCTCTTCTCAGCAATTAATTTTGATATTTTAAACAAAAACAAAACAGTGTATTCCTTGTGTCCTTTGCTCCACTGGATAATGTGGAACTCTAATATCCAAATCCCTTGGTTATAAGACCTTTTCCACTGAGTCTCTGTCCCAAAGGCAATGATCCTTTTGTGGACATTCCTTTATTAAAAAGCAGAAATAGAGGACCCTGTATAAAATGTCATGGGCCAGCTCAATCAGACTCTAAATCAAGGATATTTAGAATGCAGAATGTGCAATATCAATGATGCCTACAAGCATGTAAAAAATAACAATAAACTAAGCTTTCTTTGAGGATTTTTATCATTTCATGCCTTAAATTTAAGTCCTTTATCCATCTTCAATCAATTTTTGAGAGTGGAGAAAGGTGTAGGTCCAATTTCAGTCTTTTACATGGGGATATCCAGTTCTCCCAGCACCATTTATTGAATAGGGAGTCTTTCCCCCAGTGGACATTTTTGTTTGGTTTATTAAAGATTAGGTGGCTGTAAGTTGTTGGTTTCATTTCCTGGTTTTCTATTCAATTCCAAATGTCTATGTCTCTATTTTTGTGCCAATACCATGCTGTCTTGATCACTATGGCCTTGTAATACAGCCTAAAATTTGGTATGGTGATGCCTCTAGCTTTGTTTTTATTACTAAGAACTGCCTTAGCTATATGGGGTTTTTTCTGGTTCCATACAAAACGCAGAATCATTTTTTCCAAGTCTTGAAAATAGAATGTTGGTATTTTAATAGGGATGGCATTGAATAGGTAGATTGCTCTGGGAAGTATAGACATTTTAACAATGTTGATTCTTCCCAG
>NW_003852508.1:4428407-4431309 GCF_000181295.1 Otolemur garnettii | reverse complement strand
AAAAAAAAAAAAAGCATTCAAAGTACCAAAAGAACCATAAATCAAATAAATAAATAAAACTGATTGCCATTGTTATGGTATTAAGAAGTGGGACCTTTAAGAGATGATTAGATCTTGAGTGGGTTAGTTATTGCAGGAGTGAATTCCTAATAAAAAGGGTCAATTCTGGCCTCCATTCTTTGTCTCAAGTGCTTGCTTGCCTTTCTGCCATGGGATAATACAGCAGAAGACTCTCCTTAGACGCCAACATCATGCTCTTGGACTTTCTAGCCTCCAGAATCATGAACCAAATAAACTATTGTTTAAAAATTAAAAAACAAAAAGAAAAAAATAACAAGAAACTCAGTATGATTGTCCATTAAAGGATGTACAACATATTGGATGAGATTTTTTGCTCTTCATTTTGTTTTTATTTTTTAGTTGAATTTACAGGTATGGATAGAGAAAAGCAAAGTGATTGAGAGAAAAGGAGAAAGATACACAGAACAGAACATAAAAGGCAGGGAAACCCAAAGAGGTAGTACAATGGTTTGGGATGATCTGGTCCATGACCACTGCCCAGCCACATTCTACATCATTTCTCTCCTTCATTCTCTATTTCCAAGCAATATTAGTGTTGCTCCAGTTTCAATTAGGCCAGACATATCACTGTATCAAGGCATTCTTCTAGCCCATTATTTTACTCCTTTGCCTAAACTGTTTACTTTATCATCCTAAATTTATTTATATCTATGTTTGCCTCACTGTTGTGACCCAAAGAAGGTCTTTGTAGCCTATGTGGGCTTTTTGAGTTACCCCCATTTAGAAGCTTTCAGAAGAACTGTCTTTCCCTTTTCCTTCTCAGTACAATTAAAATTAAATGTACATTTCATTTGGTTTTATGTGATGTCTACCTTTTCTGACAGACTGTTATGATCGGTCCTCCCTTCCTTCATTCACATAACAAATACATGCCTTGCTCTAGGCCTTGGAGCTACAAATGTAAACAAGACAGGGAAAGAACAGGAACCTTGACTTTGCTTCCTTTAGCATCCGAGTCCTCAGCATCTAACAGGATCAGTGGTAGGCTGCAGGCACTCGATAAAACTTGAGGAATAAATGAACGGTTGCCTCAATACACAAGTTATGTTTCTAGACTTCATTCAAACTTACACATGCTTGATTTGAAAGTCCATTCTCTTAACTATTCGGGTAAACTAATAAATTATTTATAATACATAATGTCTTCAAGTCTAATCATAAATTTGGTACCACATAACACTTAGCCCAGCACAAGGCATGTAATATGCACTCCCTAAATAAATGCTGACTAATTTTTGGAGTATATTAGGTCAAGGTAAGACATCTAAGTGTTTTAAGTAGCTTGCGTTTTGTTTTTCTAAATAAAATAATATTCCCCCAAACCCACTCTCTAACAAATATTTCATGAATCTGTCTTTCATGATTGAAATAGTGTCTTGTCTTGGCTCATCTCATTTCTTTTCTGAGGTTTCACAAAAGTGTGAAGACCAAAAGAAGCAAAAAGAAACATAAGAACATCCTATGTAATGTATTTCTCTCACAACAATGCTTGTGCATGTCCATTTAGCGGTTAAGGCAGCAGTTTCCCAATTGGGTGTATGTGACCATCTGTTAAGGAATATGAGAACTTCTACTTAGATTTATTTTTATTTCATCTTTTGAACATGTCCTCATTTGCATGTGCTTTATTGTGTGTAAAATTTGTTAATGCAGTTGTACATGCATATGTGCACACAAACACTCTGCATACATAAAGATATTTTTTATGAATAGGGTTGCATAAACAAAACATTTGGAAACCAGTGCATTAGAAAATGGTGTAGCAAAGCTCATGTCAAAAAGTCGATTCTCGAGAGCAGAGGCAAGATGGCTGACTAGAGCCAGCTTTACACAGAGGCTCCCATTCAGAAGGAGAGTTAAAGGACAGACATTTAGCAAGTAAGGCTGATGGTCTGGAGCTGAGCCAAGAGAGAAGATTGAAGAGCACACATGACCCCTACTGACGTGAGCTGCAACCCCAAGGAAACAAACAATAGCTACAAAACCCATCGCAAAGGGGATGGGAGTCCCTTCCCCCATGAGAATGGCTCACAGTATACATTCTACAAACAAGCAAGCAGAGTTCAGATCTCCTCCTATTTTATCCCATGGTAGAGACCCTCTAAAAACCAGAATTCCTTCCCCAGAGAGGACCCACTAGTGTCCCATGGCACTCTCCCACCTGGCATAAAACTGAACATACACTCTACCCACAATTCTGAACTCCCACCACTCCCCTCCACTCTCACCCCATGGTCTGGAAGCCTATACCCCATGGAGTCCAGATACTTGGGCACTTTCTTGAGATGTGTGGTGAGGGCATGGGCTGTTACAAGTCTGTGCTAAATCAGCAGCACAGATGTACAGTGGGGTCTGTGGAGCAAGGGAGCCATACAGGACAGGGAGAGACGATGCCCCACCATGCAGCACAGTAGAGTCAGTGGCAGGAACAATAGGGCTCACAGCCCTGGTGATGCTTTGGAGAGATACTTCCTGCCTCACTTAGCAAGCAGAGGGAGCCGGGCCTCTGCTCTGGTGTCACCCATGGGCAGAACAGATCTGGGATAGAAACACAGGCCCCATGAGCAAAAGGTATGCCTGAGGTGGTACTTGCCCAAACAGTGCATGGCAGGGACAGAGAATAGAATCCTCACGAGTGCAGAGGCAGCATACTCCCAGGGTGAGGCTGAGTCAAAATTGCTGCTTTTGTGAGCCCAAGATGCAACTGGCCCCCAGAAGAGCATAGCTAGGACAAAAGCAGGCATGGCACCAGCATCAGTCCAGGGAAGGGCAGGAACTGAGAGCCATTTGTGAGCTCTAACCTCATCCACCCGAACACAGA
>NW_003852508.1:4425067-4428264 GCF_000181295.1 Otolemur garnettii | reverse complement strand
GGGACAGAAACACAAATTCTGCTAGAATATAAGTGGCAGCAACATCAATCAGGGTAGGGCTGGAACTGAGTGTTCCCCAGCTTCCATTAAGCACCCCAGGTAGTCATACTTCAGCTCCCTCTGCCAGGTAGTGGTAGAATGTAGTGGCCTGGCCAAGGAGACATAGATCACCTAGTGACTCAGGTAGGCACAACCTCCTGGAGAATCTGCTCATTGGAGGGAACTGGGTCACAGCCCTGTGGGGTTACCAGTGACTGGGTATGACAGAGGTACAAGGTGGGGAAGGACACATCAACCTTCCCAGACTAATTCATTTGCTTGGCAGGCCACCCTGACTCCACAGAGCACCAGAGCAAGTCATACTCGAGTTGGCAGCAGACCCCTGCTATCTAGTTGCTGGAGATCTTTTGAACTCTCAAAATTGAGACTGGGTGCTGACTTGGACAATTGATTTGGAATTATTGCCCTGGGCCAATCACCCAAGGACCATCCAAGATGGTACCCTGGTTGTGTTGTTGTGGGAAGGTTTGATTTTCCTATTCCAGTTGTTGTCCATGGGTGGCAGGATGTCCCAGTTGCTTGTATTTCTCCACAGCTGAGACTTCAACCCAGAGTTACTGATTCACTAGCATTGGACAGAGACCAACAGAAAACAAGACAGAGTCACTTAGCCCCAACACACCAAGCAGGTTCCCAGTGTCTCAGGCCATAGTACTGTACAGGTCCTTTGCAAAGTGGTAGGGGAAAAACCTGTAGTCACCAGTCCCAGCTCTTGGGCTGGTTAATCACTACTCCAGGAGCCCCCAATCCAATATCACCTTATCTGCTCATCTAGCCAAACAGTGTAAAATAATCATGGGGAGGAATCAGTGGAAAAACTCTGGCAACATGAATCATCAGAGTACATCAACTCCCACAAGGAACAAACGGTGGACACACCAGAAGATCCCATTCATAAACAAATGGCTGAGATGTCAGAAATGGAATTCAGAATTTGAATTGCAAATAAGATTAACAAAATGGAGGTAAAGTTGGAATTAGAAATTTAAGGAGCATTTCAAAAGTTGTCTAAAGAATCCAATGAATTCAAAGATAAAATTACAAAAGATTTTGACAGATTGAGGCAAGAACTTGCAGGCCTCAAAAATCTAAGAAATATAGTAGAACCCTCAGTAAAAGAATGAAGCAGGTGGAAGAAAGAATTTCAGACATTGAATACAAAGCTCTTGAATGCTCTCAAATGCTCAAAGAGGAGGAGAAGTAGAGAGCAAAAACGGATCATTCTCTCAGAGAGCTCTGGGACAATTGAAAGAAAACTAATATTTGCCTTATAGGAATTCCTGAAGGTGACGAGGTTGCTTCAAAAGGCCCAGATGTTCTACTTCAAAAGATAATCATGGAGAACTTCCCAAACATGGCAAGAGACACGAAAATTCAGATAGCAGACAGTTTCAGAACCCCAGCATGACTCAACCCGATAAAGCATCTCCCAGACACATTATAATTAATTTCACCAAAGTTAATATGAAGAAGAAAATTCTGCTAGCATCAAGACATAAGAAAACCATAACCTACAAGGGGAAGAATATTAGAAAGACTGCAGATCTCTCTGCTGAAACTTTTCAAGCTAGAAGAGGATAGTCATTGACCTTTAACCTCCCTAAAACAAAATAACTTTCAACCCAGGCTCCTGTATGCAATTAAACTGAGTTTCATTCATGATGGAGAAATTAAATACTTTAATAACATTCAAATGTTGAAGAAATTTGCTATAACTAAACCAGCTCTCCAGGACATTCTCAGACTTATCCTCCATAATGACCAGCACAATCCTCCACCACAAAAGTAAACTCACTCAGAAACTTTTGATCAAATTCCAACTTTTACAGTGGCAAAAGGATTAAAAATGTCCATCGGACTTTTGAAAAACTCAATACCCAAAATACTACCAGGCTTATCAATATTCTCAATTAATGTGAATGGCTTAAATTGACTTCTAAAAGGCACAGGTTGGCTGACTGGATACAAAAACTCAGGCCATATATCTGATGCATACAACGATCTCATCTTTCCTTAGAAGATAAATATAGACTCAGGGTGAAGGGATGGTCATCTATATTTCAGGCAAATGGAAATCAGGAAATAGCAGGTGTTGCGATTTTATTCACAGATACAAGAGGCTTTAAACCAACAAAAGTAAGGAAAGATAAGGATGGTCACTTCATATTTGTTAAGGGTAACACTCAATATGATGAGATTTCAATTATTAACTTTAATGCACCCAACCACAATGTGCCTCTATTTATAAGAGAGACACTAACAGGTATGAGCAACTTGATTTCCTCCAGCACCATAATAGTCAGAGATTTTAACATCCCTTTGACAGCCATTGGATAGATCCTCCAATAAGAAACTAAGCAAAGAAATTCTGGACTTAAACTTACCCATTCAACAATTAGATTTAATAGACATCTACAGAATATTCCATCCTAAAAAAACTGAATACATATTCTTCTCATCAGCCCATGGAATGTCCTCCAAAACTGATCACATCTTAGGTCACAAGTCTAACCTCAGAAAATTTAAAAGAATATAAATTATTCCTTGCATCTTCTCAGACCATCATGGAATAAAAGTTGAACTCAGTAACAACAGGAATCTGCATACTCATACAAAAACATGAAAACTAACCTTATGCTGAATGACAGCTGGGTCATAGATGAGATTAAGAAGGAAATTACATGGAGGGAAGGTGACTGGTGAGACCACGCCTATGGTGCATCTTACAAGGGTACATGTGAAACTTTCTAAATGTAGAATATAAATGTCTTAACACAAAAACTAAGAAAATGCCATGAAGGCTATGTTAACCAGTTTGATGAAAATATTTCAAATTATATATAAAACCAACACACTGTACTCCATGACTGCATTAATGTAGACAGCTATGATTTCATTTTAAAAAAGAAGGAAATTATCAATCTTTTGGAACAAAACAATAATGAAGATATGAATTACCAGAAGCTCTGGGATACCACAAAGGCAGTCCTAAAAGGGAAATTTATAGCACTGCAAGCCTTCCTCAAGAGAACGGAAAGAGAGGAAGTTTACAACTTCAGGGGGCATCTCAAGCAACTGGAAAAGGAAGAACATTCCAATCCCAAACCCAGCAGAAGAAAAGAAATAACCAAAATTAG
>NW_003852508.1:4410767-4422245 GCF_000181295.1 Otolemur garnettii | reverse complement strand
AAAGATGGAGACTTTACCTCTTTCATGTTTACATGGATGGAGCTGGAACATATTCTTCTTAGCAAAGTATCTCAAGAATGGAAGAAAAAGTACCCAATGTAATCAGCCCAACTATAAACTAATTTATAAGCACCCACACTTCCAAATGAAGGCTATAAGCCAACTATAGCCCAAGATGAAGGGAAAAGAGGAGAGTGAGGGGAGGGGAGGAAAGGCGGGGATGGGTGGAAGGAGGGTAATTGGTGGGACCACACCTATGGTGCATTTTACAAGGGTACATGTTAAATCTATTAAGGGCAGAATATAATATCTCAACACAATAACTAAGGAAAAAAAGCATTCAAAGTAACAAAAGAACCACAAATCCAAAAAATAAATAAATAAATAAATAAATAATAAAATTGATTGCCATTGTTATGATATTAAGAAGTGGGACCTTTGGATGGTGCCTATGGCTCAAAGGAGTAGGGCACTGGCCCCATATAATGGAGGTGGCGGTTTTAAACCCAGCCCTGGCCAGAAACTGAAAAAAAAAAAAGAAGTGGGACCTTTAAGAGATGATTAGGTCTTATGTGGGTTAGGTATTGCCCCTTGGTAATCTCCATGTCATGAGGGAAATGTCTTTTTGCCAATTGTGAAATTATTATTTCCATCTCTGCTGAAGAGCTAGAAAAACATCTCGAAAAATCTTATCAATGTTGATTCTGTAACATCTTTTCCTACATAAAGAGAGAAAACTATGACTTATTGACTTTTTATTTTGAAGTAGCCACTATGTCAAAACACAAATCTTTATGCAATCTTCACAACAACCTGCTCAGGTAGAGAATATTTACTCTACTTTATGGTGGAGTCAAATAACTTCCTAATGTGACACTTCTAATAAAAAAAGAAACTGTTACTTGAACAATTTTCAAATGCAAAGTCCGAGCATTTTCCCCCTAAGGCAGAATCCTAATTTTAGCACCTCAATGTGTTCTTGGGCCAATTACTTAAACTCTTTAAGCCTACATTATTTATTTTTTTTTAAGGGAATGATAATAACTACTTTCGATGGGTTAGTATTGTCCCTATGTTTCACTTAGGGACTCTGGAACATTGGGAGAAGTAAGCTAATGTTTTGGGCTCTGTGTGGTATACTTGAGGGTTCACTCTCCAAATCTCACAGCTCATGTTGAATAATTACAAGGAAGTTCAAGTATTTTCATCTAAGGTTGGGGACTGCTGAGGCCTCAAATGATATCCATTATCTAGTCAGTTCTGAAGAACAAATCCTGCCTAATATGAAACCTAAAACTGATTTGCACCTGCTGCAATAGGGAAAACTTCCATTTTAAATAGGATTTTATGAGAAGAGAAGCTGAATATAAAGGACTAAGAGCTCCCATCCTATGTTTGCTACAGATTTATCCAAAAGAGGAGATACAAACATATTTTAATATAAGGTTCACATCAAAAATTCTACAGTATACCCATCATTTCACTAAGAAAGAATTGTAATTCTTGTAATTATAATAAATAATTTCGTTTTTGCTAAAAATCATGATACCTTGTGGTCATACAGCGTGGCCATAAAGTTTATATGCAATTTAAATAGTTACATGATTAGATAATAAACTCTAAACAATTACTTATTTCAAAGTGAACGTAGAGCAAACATATTTTAATTTTTAATTTTTTTAAATGCTGCTATAAATAAAATATATTGTGACTTGAGAAAGGAAATAAATCCTACTGTTAAATTAACCAGTGTAATAGGACGTGGAATGATTCAGTGCTAGCTATCTCAGAATTTCTAGCCAAAGTGTCAAAGCTGAGAATAGAGAGTAAGTAAAGCCCATTGATTGGGAGGCTTTACACACATTTTCACAGGACTTGTTAAGTAGGACTAAATCCTGGCTCAATCATCATTACCACAGTAGCCAATATAAGGAAATCTATAGAGGAAAATGCTTTTTCTATGTGTAGAGAGAGCTAGATTGTTTTATCTCCTCTCCCTGCCCCTTGGTAATCTCCATGTCATGAGGGAAATGTCTTTGTGCCAATTATGAAATTATTGTTTCTTAACATATCCTTTGTAAGGAAGTAGCTTGGACTCTGTCCACTTAGTTGCCTTTGTCAGTGGACTTCCTGTTAAATTCACACCTATAGGGAGAGCTTGGAGGAAAAAGGAAAACAGAAAGGTGGAGAAGAAGGACTTACTCCATCCCGATTGCTTGATATTCCTGTCAATATAATCCCTTAGCCAATGGGGTGCCATTCCTAGCTTTTTTGGCACTTGGGTAGCCAGTCTCATTACAAGTCCTCAGAGTGTGCATCAGTGCCATCTAGGTAAACCTTCTTTGTCAGCAGGAGGGGGCCTCTGTCTCTGAGAGCCTCAGTTGTGATAACTAAGTTTCTTTCCTTTGTTTCTCCAGACTTCCAGCAGTTAGTAATTTTGTGCTATCCCAGTTTTTCCTGATTTGCTTTTTCAGTCCTCTAACTCCTATTCCACCATTTCCCTATAATAAATTCTCTCTTTTGAAATACCAACTATGGTTACTGTTTTCCAACTTACTCATGATTGAGAAAATATTATAATGAAGAATCAAGACCCTGAGAGATAGAACTTTATGATTAGCCTGGTCATGTGGTTAGCCTTGAACTGTAACATTAAAATGAGAATTACAATGTAAACATCATGTGACATGTAGAGGCATCATGATTAAAAATATGATCACCTGTGTTTGATGACAGGCTTACAGAAGCCAGAGCCTTGGGGAACCAACCGGCTGCTACATGAACCATCACTGCAGTAACTGTGATTCTAAGGGACCATATGGTAGGGGTTCCACTGAACAGATAGCTTACAGAAGCAAATGGCAAGCTCAGAGCCTCAGACTCGTCAGTGGAGTTACAGTCCGAGAACCACAAAGCTTTAACGGCAGCCATAAAGGAATGTTATTTTATGCAGTTCTGGATATGATGTTATAGAAAATCCATCTGAATGGAAATTTAAAAAGCTGAAAATCTTAGACCCTCAAGGTTTCCTAAGCTTCTCTTTGCCAGCACAGAAAGCTTGCCTTCCCATGTCTAAGAAGAATAGCCTTTTCCTCAGTAAGCTCACCTGTGCAGTTTTGGGCATGGGGATAGCTTTTTCCCGTAAGATGTACTACACACACAGTTCCCCTCCTCCCTCCAGGGTCAGACACCAGCTCGCTCTTGGGAGACAGATTAAAAAGTGTGGTCCTGCAGGAAAGCTTATATTTCATATTTATTTTGCAGAAGTCTGAGAAATGTGTGCAGAAATGGATTCTAAGAATGTTAAACTACAATGAAAAGTTTATAACATTATATTGAGCTGGATTAATTAAAATCGAAGAACCTAAAGATTCTTTAAATAGTGTTAGCCCTGGGGTTCTAAAAATTTGACCAAACTTTCCCTGAACAGAGTCTGGCTACCAATGAGGCTAAAAGGCCACATATATCATGATACAAAGTACAGAAACCAAAGGTTTAGAATATAAGAATGTGGAGTGAATTTATGACATGTAAACTGCACATTCACCCACCCCTCACTCTAGGAAGGCCCAGAAGAATTTTCCCTTCATGAAACCATTAAGAAATAGACTAGTGAAGAGAGCAAGACTTTTCAGCATGCTAGAAAAGCCTTGTACTGGCTGTCCTGTGAAGGGCAGAACAAAGATGCTGCCACCAGGCTAGGCTCATCTTCCAACTGGGATAATGGGTCCTAAAGAAGCAACGTCCAGGTGGCAGTGCTTAATTTTCATACACACAATGGATATATTTACCATAACTGTCCAAGGACAAAATAATAAGCAAAATGTTTTGACTAGTATGAATATTTTGCATTGCCTGATAATCAAGCAGAGTGTCCTTAGAAGTGAAATAGATAGGCAGCCTACAGAAATATAGCTTAATCATACAATAGAAAAAGAAACTAAGTCTAGGCTAAAACTGACTTATCACAATGGAGAGTGTGCTCCAATGAAAACATAGGGGTCAACCAAGTTCATAAAGTTTCTTAGGGCCCATTAGTCAAGATATCCAAAGTGCCTACACTCCACATCACCTAACACTACAAAGGAACAAGTCCTCTTTGGACTTTGGAGGGATTATATACCACAGTATTTGCCCTGTGTTCACAGGGTCCAGAGTAAGAGAAGACTCTGCAGCTGGTCCAGTGTTGGCACTTGCTGTTCTCCTGCAAAATCCTTATGCACCAGCAGATCCACTGATACTTAAGGTCCTGTGCCAAGGGGAATGCTGCTCTGAGCATCTGACAAGCACACACAGGGGACCTGCAGCACAGACCTCCAGGGTTTCCAATTTAAAGTCCTGTCTGCTTCTGCAGATGATTAGTTTCCTTCTGAGATACAGCTCCTGCTTTGCTACTGGGCCCTGGTAGAACGCTTGACTAGAGGACATCAATTGTTCATGAGATCTGAGCTGCCCATCATCATGAACTGGGTATTCTATGACACACCAAACTGTAAGATGGTATTAGTGTGGCAGTCCAGAATCACAAATAAGTTACATGTCAGGTCACTCGGACCCTTTCAGTAAATATTTCTACTACATTGCCTCCTTTCCCACAGTCTGTGCCTGTGTCCTCATAGGGAGCTCAGAATGACCAGTGACAGAAGAAGGAGAAGGAGAAGACAAGAGGAAGAAAAGGAAGGAAAAATAAGGAAAAAGAAGGAGGAGCAGGAGGAGGGGGGAGAAGGAGAGAGGAAGAAGAAGAACCACAACAACAAAAACAACAACAACAGCGTGGGACGGACAAAGACCTGGTCCTGCATGACATTCTGGCAGACGACACAGGTGGATTATTACAGCACTACAGGAGTCTGCTGGGAAGACAGACAGAAAGGTTCACAAGAACCAAAACTTTAAGCATATTTGTTTATACACATGACTGATCTATTTGCCAGAAGCAAGGATCCACTGATGTATAGACAGTAAAAATGGTATGGCTCAGAGACTTGAAAAGAACAAAATTGGAAGACTAGTTTCAAGGATGTGTAGGGAGAGCTATGAGGAAGAGCCACTTAAAATGTGTCCACAGGCTGAAGCTATGTATTACTTGTCTGTTTTGAGGCTCTAAACCAAAAAGAGAGAGAGAGAGAAAGAATTAAAACAATACACAATAGCACATAAATTGGAAAAAGTGGTGGTTCCAGGCAAAGCACTCTAAAATTCTTGCATTATTCTGCTCAACTTCAGATCTTAAGTTAAAGAAATACATATCCTACCATTTCTGAATAATCACTATAGAAAGAAATTCAGTCCAAAACTTCCAAAAGCAGAAGGGAAAAAAACCTTAAACAAAATGTTAGCATCCAAATCCAGCAAGGCAAAAATAAATTATACATCTTGACCAGAACCAGTTTCTTCCAGAAATGCAAAGTTGGTTTAACCCCTAAAAACTCTAGTCATGTAATTCTTCCCAGTAACAGAATAAAGGAGAAAAATCATGTGATAATCTCAATGCATAAAGACCTTTAAATATTATTGGATTAACTTTAAATAAAAAATCTTAGCAAACTATTAAGAAAACATTTCTCACTTTATAAATTTATCCCCAAAAAAGCTACTAATATTGCAATGATCGTTTCTCTTAAAATCAGGACATACACAAAAATTCAAAGCATTGCTACTTCTATTCAACATATTTTCAACATATTATTAAAAGTCTTAGCCAGCAAAGTTAACCGAAATAAACAAAAAGAAATTCTGTAAAGAGTAAAAACAAAACTGCCATTTTTCATACTTTTCATGAACAACAGGCATCATACTAAGCCACAAAAAAGGAAATAAAAGCTGTACCAACTGGAAAGAATGAAAGAACACGGTCATTTCCATAAAGAACGTGGCTTTTAACACAAAAAATTCAAAACCATTTCATTTAAGTAAAACTAAAGAGAATTGAGCATGTTTCTAGAAACACATTTAAAATCAAAGAGAAAAACATTCTTCATCATAATTCTATCTCCCTTCTAGTCTAGTCTCAGAGAATAATGTGTGGTAAGCCCTCCCCATAACTTGTTTTTACGGAGCAGGTTTACATCTAAAACTTTGTGAGTCATCACATCTTTGAGCCCATGATCCTGCAGCATCACACGTTTTAAGTACATTCTTCTACATAGTAGAAGAAAATAACAGATACACATTCTACGGAACCTTCACCAGCCCATCGCAGAGTAAAATCATCCCTGTGTCTTTCATGAGCTCAGTGAACCTCTGGTAGATATTAAACAGTAAACTCTCATTGTTAATGAAGAAAACATCAAATTCAAAATTAATCAAACTTTGATTTTAGTGAATGACCTTAATTACTTAGTAAATATGTGCCAACATAAAAAAAAAAACCCTTCACTTAAGAATTCCAAATTTATAACCTCTATGTGAAAGAAGGTAATCAATTAAACAACAACAAAAAAAGCCATCCATTGCTTATTCTTACAGGGACTGAAAAAGTCACTTACTTTTTAAGCAAATCACAACATTTGTAACTACACAGATAACTTGGGATTGTTGTGTTACAAATAACTGAAAATCCAAATTAGTCTGAATTACACCAAAAATGAAAAAGAGAGAGAGAGAGGATCCATCAACTAGTATAAGCACCTATAAAGATTTTGATTTACTTTGATATATCATCATTTAACCTTCTTGGAAGTCTTTGCATAATTTTCATTTACAGAGCCTAGCAAAACATTTAGCCTGCTTTGTGTATAAAGTAAATACTATTGCTCAGTTGTGTAGACCAGGCTATTTATTATTCATTCAACTAGTAGTCAATTAAATTCTTATGATGTACACACTCCAAGATAGATACTTAGGAGCAACATTAGGAAAAAAGCCAAATATATAGTTACAGAGGCAAGCTATAACCCAGAGAATAGTTAAGTAACAGTGTGGTTAACCGCAAAAATGAAAAAAGGGACTGGAACACCTCATAAGTGCAACAGAGGTTCACAGAAGTAGAAACTCTAAGGAAGCTAGAGCAATCAAAAACTTTTTAATTTGAGAGGCAAAACAGTGATAATTGACTAAAGATATATGCCCTGATCCTTCCTTAGGAAACAAGAACTCATTCCACCAGGGGTGTTGGCTGTTGAAGGCTCTCAGCTGAGGCCTCCTCCACAATTATCCTTCACAGAAGGCAGCTTCCTCACCCAACATCACACTCTCTGTCCTGCTTCTAAAGACTGGTCTGTGCAGAGTCAAGGCCAGACTCAAGCTTCTACTGGAGCAATCCATCAGTGCCTTTTGGACCCTGGTTCATCCTTACGTCATCAGCTGAGGACTGTGTTGCAACTGTCTTCACAGATCAACTTGTTTCCCTTTTCCAACTCACTTCCCTCACTCCAGGGCCACTGGAAAACAGACCCTCTGCATGCAAATCTCCTTCTGAGTACGTTTTCAAGGAGCTCGGTTTCAGACATTATAGACAAAAGGAGAAAGAGTCCAGATAGAAAGATTATCAAGCAAAAATGATTATTACATGTACTCTAGGAACTGGACAAGCTGGTCTGCCTAACGCTGAAGACAGCGTATGGAGGCAATGAAAAGTATGAATTTGAGGGGTCACCAGAATACCACCCTCGTTTGGAATTCATCCCATAATTCAGTGTTTCAAAACCTTTGCAAACCCTCAGTGGCCCAAGGCCATGAATTCATCTTCCTGGACATCTGGAGGCAGTACTAAAAGTGATAAAACGCAAGGATAAAAATTCTCCAAAGTTTGATTATCTGTAAAATTTACATAATTGTTTCATTTTGTTTAAGATAACCATCATGTGTCAAATGACATATGTGTACTCCTGTTTAAAAAGCATGACCGCAGGAAGTGGTGAAACAGTATATTTTTTAGTAGAGAAATGACATGATAAATGCCAGTTTGCCACGGTGGTGTCAGCCACAAGTAGAACGGATTAGGGTGAGGCCATCTGATAGAGCTGTGTGGGTGCCGGGACTAAGTTGGCAAGCATGAGAAAAGAAAAGAGAGGCACAGAGGCATTTTACAGACTCATTAAGAGAGTTGGCGATTTAACAGAATTGTTGAAGGAAAGAGACCAGAGAAAGACGACTGGCCCCTTTGAGCTGTTTTCCAATGTTAAGTCACAACTGAAACAGAGGGAAGCAAAGTGGAAGGTGCTGTGTTGTTTTGGTGTCTTTCTTCCCATGCTGAGTTGGTGTTATCTCTAAGATGATCCACATGGAACATGTTTCTAATGTTAGTTACTCAAAAGGATTTGTGAAATAGGCATGCTATGTCAACACAGCTGTTGATATATTGATGTTGGAGTGGATTCCAACTTAGCCTTAGACACATCTGAATGAGACTCCACATATTTCCTTTAAAATTTCTTCAGTCACCCTCTTGAGACCACCTCAGTTTTCATATGCCCTCCTTTACAGTATTCCTGAGTATTCCTTCAAAGAGCTTGGGTACAGCATGAACCAGGTAGCATACACTGTGCACAATTCTCAAAGTTCTTCAGCTCTTCAAAGGGGGTTTAAAGAGGGGTTTCAGCTCTTCAAGGGGGTAGGAATAGCATCATAGTGGGATTGTGTCATTCCTGACAATGCTGACTCATTCATCCCACCTCCCCATCTGGTGCCATTTCTACTCACCTGAAGGCCATTTCCATTCTACCCACTCCTCTCATCACCAGCACCTCTGATTTGGTCTATTTCATTTGAATTTTTCTCTCAGCCTCTGCCAAAAATCCCCATTAAGGTTTTAATTGACAAGGAATTCAGTATTAATATGCAAATGCACTACTCTGCTTGCAGAAGTCAGTAGGGACCAGAAGACTAACTCATCTAAAAACCACTTAACACAAAAAGCAACAGTGCAGGAATACAGAGAGAGCTTGGAAAATTTAACGTGCTGCTCAGAAGCAAAATCAGTCCATTAACCTAGCACATGATATTAAAAAGTGCCTCTTTAACCTAGTATATCCCATAAAAGCTACAAACCATTTTTTAAATTTTTTTGCCGTATTTTATACAAGGTAATAGAATTTTGAATTCATGTTTTTCTACATTTTTAATGGCTCCATTATATCCCATCTGGGTAAAAGTGTCTTTAATCCTGTTTATAATGCTTAGCAAAAGGAATAACAATGAACAGCAATACTATTTTTATTTGTCAATTTTTTAAAATAGACACTTAAAAAATAATGACTATGTGACTGGTTGAGCTGAGCTACTATGTATCATGAAGATAGGTGGGAACAAAGCCAGCCAAGTCCCTTTCCGCAGAGAAGTTCTACTTCAGAGGAAGAAACAGAAAGTGAACAAATAAGTAAGAAAATGCAGTGATGGACGAATGCTGTGGAGGAAATAAATCAGTGGAGCATGAAGGAGGCTGGTGGGGAAGCTGTTGAGGGTGAGTTTTCTGCGGGGAGCTACCTGACAGATATTTAACCTGAGATGTGAATGGCAAGATGGAGCCGGACACACGATGGGGGAAAACCTTCCAGTGGAGAAAAGAGATGTCTGAAGGCTTTCAGTCTCAAATCTTGCCTTGAGCAGCTTCATCTCTGCTATTCCTGGGACACATCACCTACAAATAAATTGGCGAATCTGGTGAACTGGCGAATCTGGTGAATTGGTGAACTGGCGAATCCTGGGACACATCACCTACAAATAAATTCTCATTAAACAATCCAAAATGAGTCAATGAAACATTTTTATAAAGAAAGACAGCAATAGCATGGATCAAAAGGAAATAGAACACATCCTATAATGTACAGAAATTCTTTGAACCAAGAGTGTGCACCTTTATGGTTTATTTAACATATGTAGAGTCACCCTTATCTCAGAAAAAAATTAAGGCATTCTCCAAAGAAGTATAAATGATGTTCAAAGAGTATAAATAAGAGTGGTGCAGAAAAGATGAAGTAAAACAAGGTGAAGATAGTGGAATAAATGCTCATGACAGGGGTCTACGTTCTGGCTACGTCTGGGCCTGGAGTTTTCCAGAAGCCTACGTCAAAGAGAGAAGGGAGGACGCTATTAGTTGCACAATTCAAATATTCATACAACTATTTTTGACATCATAAAATCACACAGTCGTTCTCATAAGAGGTTGCTGCCTAACATAACCACCCTGTACCCCCTCAGCATTCTTCAACAGATAGCATGAGTTCTCGTCAGTTCTGTCCACTGTATGACTCAGTTAAAGGAATTCTTCAGTGGGCCAGCCTTATGCAGAATAGACACCCAGGTTATTACTCAACAAACCATCCAAAAATACAATTTTTAATAACGTAGAAGTTAGTAAATTAAAAGTGAATGTACATGAGTCTCCCTAGATATTATTCCTCCAACTGAATGAAAGATAAACCCGGCGATGCCGGCCTCTGTCTCCTACGGCTACTAATCTGCAGATTGTAGGGCTGGAATGTTGCCAGACTTCAATGTTTCACCTGGAAGTTAAGCAAGGATTAGAAGTAAAGTAAGTCTGTGAAAGCTGGAACCTTTTGTGAAGATTATATCTTCCATAAAGTAGAGTATTAACTGTATAAATTTAACAGTATTGTTCAGGCGTCCTCAAACTACAGCCTGCGGGCCACATGCTGCCCGCCTAGGACATTAATCTGGACCACCGGGTGTTTTTGCCACCGCTGCCTGTCCTGCTTAGCAGCCGACTCATCCCGAGGCCCACAGTCCGGCCCTGAACGGTCTGAGGGACAGTGAACTGGCCCCCTGTTTAAAAAGTTTGAGGATCCCTGGATTGTTTATCATGTCATTGCTATACTCTGAAAAGAAAAGGTACTAGAGCAGTGGTGCTCAACCTTCCTAATGCCGCCATGTATTCTCATTGTGACAAAGGGGTCGTGGCCCACAGTTGAGAAGCGCTGTACTAGAGGATGTCTCTGTAAAGATTTTTGGTCAGAATAGAATATTATAAGCCTAATAAACTGTAACTAGTTTTAATTACCATTTTAGATAATACTAAAATGATTATTTTTGTAAATAAAAAAAATAAGAGGAAAAATAAGACGACTAAAATACCAGGTTTTCTAGAGAGAATTCATACAAGTAAAAGAACATTAAAGATAATGTCTCAGAAACATACTGTGTTTCTTATACTGTGAAAAATCTTATACTATGAAATTCACTTCATAGGAATAGATACCTTGTTTCAATGTACAAAGATAGCAAATGTATTCTCACTGCAATATAGATTGTCACTATGAATTGAGATCAGTATCTTGAAACAACAAAGGCACAAGTTGTACACTCCTATCTGCTCCAGGCTATACTTCAAATGCATTTCATGTACGACACTACCTATTCCTATGAGATCGCTCAAGTATTTTTAATAATTTATTTTTAGATGTTTTATTACTACTGAGAACTTTTCCCAGGGACAAAACAAATCTTTATTTAACAAACCTGCCTCTTATCTTATCCAGTTTATATAGTTGATCCCAAGGAAAATTTCTTGAAAACTAA
>NW_003852508.1:4407161-4410056 GCF_000181295.1 Otolemur garnettii | reverse complement strand
ACCAATTAAAAACCCTAGAAAAATACACACCTGTAGAAGGAGTTTCTATTCTAGTCACAATAAACAGAAAATAAACTGAAATCAAAAGAATAAATTCAGTGAGACGATTTCTGATGGCAATGAATGATATGAAGAAAAACAGAGACTCTCATACCACACAGTGACAGGAGAGTTGGGGTCTATGTGCTATTTTAGTGAAGGGTGATCCAAGCTGCCTCCCTGAGAAAAGAGATGCTCTGGATTGTTTTCTAATTCCATGGTATGTTTCCAAATTTTGCCAAAGGATGCAATCACTGTGGTGCTGCAGTAGCAAACAAGACATCCCCTGCCCCGATTACTGGACATACATGCACGTACGTCCAGTGCTGTCTGCCCCACTCTCCTTTCCGCCAGAGCCATGGCACTTTTTCAGACGTATCACAGCTACCACCTAAAAAAGAACAGGTGCGCACTCTGAGTTCTCATCTCTGCCTACCTAGAAGGCCAGCCTTCAAAAGCATCTCTCTACTTAGTCCGTCACTGGGCTGTTAATATTAATAGAAATGAGAACCACATCTAGCGTGATGACAGCCAAAATTGATTTGGCACCTGTCAATGGCCAGGCACAGAACTGGGTTCTTCAGACATTTTTCCACCTCAGATATTCCTCATAATGTCCCACCTTGATATTAGTTCACAGATGAAGGCACCAATGTTAACAGAGACTAAATAACATGTGCGAGGTGACACAGAAGATAAGCAGTCACTGAGTTATCTCCAAAGTCCATCTGCCACCTGCCCACATAGAGCTATGTCATGCAAATTCCTCCCTATCAAACGCAATTGTATTAATAATTAAGTTGGGGGTAATCATTATACCTTGCATGTTGGAGCAAATCAAAATCAAGATCAATCTCTCTCTTGAAAGCAAATATTTAAAAGGGGAAAATACGGCTGAGAACTAAATTAGGTAGCTAAGTACATAATTAAAAGTTTTTTACCATACGTACAGGTAAATTAATGGGTCTAGGTCTTAAAAGAGTAACTATTAAGATGCTATTTGCTAACTGGTCTGTCTTCAATGTTTTTTTCACTCATGTTTATTTTTCTCCATAGATGGAAATGAAGTACACAAGTCAGTGCTCTGTTTACTTCAACAGACCTCTGCTGAGACCCCGCTTTGTAACCCGTGTTTCAGACACTGCAGTAGACGCACAATAAATTAAATTAAGCCCTGAAGCTAAATACTTGTTTCCCACCCTCACAAACTTAAAATCTGCTTTGAGGTACAGGAATGCCTTTGTCACCCTTGACTGCAGAAGAGCCCTCTCTCTGCCTGGACAGACAGTCCTCCCTCCCCCAACCCAGGAACACAGAGGGACACAGGGGCGTCACTTGGACCATTCACGTCCATGCACTCAACTCCAGTAGACAATCAGGGCATGCTGATGCACTTCCTGTACTCTCAAACTCAAATGCCTGTATCATGACTTTACTTCAAAATAAAAATATCCCGAAGTATTTAATAACAATTTGCCTAGAATAGTACCACGATCTATTACCCTGTTAAATAAAACCAGGAGTGAGTTTTCCAAAATAAAATGAGTTCTACAGAATGGGACCATAATCTATGGATAAAATATTTGCATTTCTAATTAAAATCCATTACTTTTGTTTTTATTGAAGAAAATAAATGTAATAGATAAATACCGTAAAACATTCAAATAATTTAGAGCACAAAGGTCGCCGTTTGACTATTCCTTTACTTCCTTCTACCTATGAGTAACCACTGTAAGTGACTTGATGTTAATTCCCCAAACAACACACACAGAGACACTTGGTTTGGAGACATGCAGTTGTCCCTCAGATACCAAGGGGGAATGGTTCCAGGACCTCCCTTACATTGCAAACTTTGCAGATGCTTGAGTCACTTATAAGAAATGGCATAGTGTGTGCGTATAACCACTCACATCCTCCCATAGACTGTACATTATCTATCTCTGTAAGTCATCTATCTAGATGACGTATAATGATTACTACAATTTAAATGCTATGTAAATAATTATTATACTGTATTGTTTAGGGAATAATGACAAAGAAAAAGGTACATGTTCATTACAGATGCAATTTGTTTTCATATATTTTCAATACACTGCTGGTTGAATCCTTTGAAGCAAACCCAAGGATACGGAAGGCTAACTACACATGTATACCCCCAAACACATATACACAAAAAATACACGCTTCTACATACATATTCAGTACATGGACGACATACAGAGTATGTACATCGACACCTTCTTTAATTTATAACTTTTTATTTGAAAAGTATGGATAGTTGAGACATAACCATATGTAAACAATAATATAACAAATATCTATCTACCCATCACTCATAAAATCACTAGGAAATGTCACCAAATAGTTGAACCTCTCCCTCATCTCTCCAAGACATTTGCCATTTTCCTAATTTGGTATTATGATACTCATCCATTTATTTAGGCTTTTATCATATATGTGGGTATCTCTTATTTGGGGGGGGGTCACAGTTCTAATACTTCAGTGTTTAGGCCCAAGGCCATGTCTCCTGTCTCTTTATGTAACCATCATGAACCTATGCTCAAAATTCAGGAGATGAAGCCCACAGGCTCAGGGCAGGTGTGACTCCCAGTCCTGTGGCCCACTCTCTACTCATGCCTACCCCATGATACGCTCTAATTGTTTTTATACTTATCTGCACATTTTCTAAGTGATTTAATAAGGAACCTTTTTCAAATATCTACTTTATTATGTTGCAAGAGATATAAACATTCCAAGATTCATTCACAGAAAAATATATTATAGGCACCATTCAGTGTCAGTATGCAATGTATTCAGTTTATGGATTTTTCTTTTTTTGGTTCTTTTTATCAGCTG
>NW_003852508.1:4376419-4406694 GCF_000181295.1 Otolemur garnettii | reverse complement strand
AAAAAGAAAGTTGCCAAAACTAAACGAACAACCCAAGGAACCCCATATTCCCTTCACCTACAGGCCCCCTTTGTCAACTTTCCCAGTAACGTCTTTGACGGCAGAAGTTAAATCTAGAACCATGTTTGGCCCTTAGCTTCCTTGCCCTTTCTTTCTTGAGGCCTCTTGATCTCATGACCATAACATTTTTGAAGAGTCCAGGAAAGTTTCTTTGTAGAATTCCCTGCTAGGTTTTGTGTTAGTTGGTTTCACATTGCTATAAAGGAACACATGAGAACTGAGTAATTAATAAAGAGGTTTATTTGGCTCTTAGTTCTGCAGGCTGTACAAGAAGCATTGCACCAGCTTCTGCTTCTGGTGAGGGCTTTGGGGAGTTTGTAATCAAGGCAGAAAGCAAAAGGTGACCAGGCACATCACATGGCAAGAGAAAGAACAAGAGAGCATAGAGGTGGTGTTAAGCTCTTCATAACAATCATAAATAATAAAGGGACAACCCACTCATTATCACAAAGTGGGCATCAAACCAAATAATGAAGGGACAACTCACTCATTATCACAAGGAGGGCATCAAACCATTCATGAGAGATCCATTCTCATGACCACCACCCCCAACACCATCAGGCCATACATCCACCACTGGGGAAGGAATTTCAACCTGAGATTTAAAGGAGCCAAGCATCCAAAGCATATCAGGTATTAGAAGTTTTCTTATTATTTGGTTCAGGTTATACCTGATTGGCAGGAATATCACAGAAGCAATGCTGTGTTGTTTTAATTGCATCCTATCAGGGGCACACGATAATGCTTTATCCCATCACTTGAGCAAAGCAGTGTTTGCCAGCTTCCTTTAAGTTACTTTTTCTCTTTGTAATTATTTTGTGGGAGGATATATGCAGATTACGTAAGAGCTCATTGTTCATCCAACTTTTGCCCATTAGTTTTAGCAAGGATTAATATTTCTTGCCTGAATTACCTCTCAGCTGGTTGCCAAGTAATGATTTCCTAATTCCATCATCCTTTTACTTTCATTAGTTAGCATTCTACTATAAGGTAAAGCTTTCACATTCCATTATATCTTTGTGGAATAAAATATTCCTGTTTTATTCAGTAAATTCTGTTACTGTCATTCTTTATTTTGATCATCAGGTTGTCTCAGGGGTAGGAGCCACTTCAATCTGGCTTCTGTGTCCTATGATACATCCCAGTCATTCTTCAAGCATCTCTGTATTTTCTGACATAAGATGCTCCAGGTTCATCTTGTATTTTCTTAGCCCAAATTTGGAATCAACTATTTCTCCAAAGACACCTGTTTCCACTTAACAGAGAATGGCATGTAAAAGCCAAAATCTGGATACTAAGTATGCTCCTTGCTACTGGGATGTTGCTATTCCCAGCACCCCCCAACAGAGAAGATGAACGCAGATGCATGTACTTCAGAATATGTAAATACATACAACCTATAGTTCTATTACACCTACGCCTATTTCTATCATTGAAACTCGTAAGATCACACCAACATCTCCAATTTTAATCCAACACAATAAGGTTCATGCTAGCTTTTTTGCTTATGATTTTTACAGTTCCTTCCTCCATCACTGAGAAAGCTGGCTTGTATGATTCTTCTATATATTTACATATTTTCTCAACACCCTACCACCATCTCACATGTAGCAAATCTTCTGAGCCTGCCAGGCCACTGCCCACTGAGCCCTCTTCTTCAATCTTGTCATAATACATCCCAAGCCAATTGTCTCACTTAGCTGTCCTCATTGCATGGGTCTTAGCTGCTCTCTTCACATGGTTTTTGCATGGGTCACAGCTTTTAAGATGAATAATTTAATTGAATTATTAAGGGAACAAGGTCTAGATTATTTCTGTAGTCTCCTATTTCCATTGATCACATTCTCTTGAAAGAGACCCTAGAACACTAATAATTATGTCTTCTTTCATTTTGGTATACTTACATTTTTTAATTAATATTTCTAAAGTTATATAGTGAGTTACTTATTGACTTTAATTTGAGTCATTTTACTGAGTTATTTAAAAGCTATGTGAAAATAAAATATATTAAGGCAAAAATGAAAAATTAATAATCTGAAACATTAATGGAAACAGCATTTTTAAAAAAGTATTCAGAAGTCAATGATAATACTTAACTTGGATTCTAAGTAAAATTCTATTAAAAAGAACTGATTTCTGGTTCTGCACCCATAGCTCAGTGAGGATACCAGCCACATACACTGAGGCTTGTGGGTTCAAGACCAGCCCAGGCCTGCAAAACAGCAATGACAACTGCAACCAAAAAATAGCCAGGTGGCCAGGTGTTGTGGTGGGTGCCTGTAGTTCATGCTACTCTGGATCTGGAGGCTAAGGCAAGACAATCACTTAAGCCCAAGAGTTTGAGGTTGCTGTGAGCTCTGACGCCATGGCACTCTACCTAGGGCGACTTAGTGAGACTCTGTCTCAAAAAAAAAAAGAACTGATTTCTTTGTCTACTATTCTAAATGCTCTGAGATGAACACAAGTTTGAATACAGGAAAAGTCTTCATAACTTCAAGCAAAGAAAATGACCAGATGATGATTACTCTAGAAACATACTTACAAGTAGTTAAGTTGAACGTAAGTGCCAAACTTATACTTTATTGCTTCTCCCATAAAAGCATTTACATTATCTTTTTATGAAAGTGATACTTTAATCTTCTTTAAAGGTAGCTCGGCGCCTGTGGCTCAAGTGGCTAAGGCGCCAGCCACATATACCTAAGGTGGCAGGTTCGAATCCAGCTCGGGCCACCAAACAACAATGATGGTTGCAACCAAAAAAAAAAAAATAGCTGGGCGTTGTGGCGGGTGCCTGTGGTCCCAGCTACTTGGGAGGCTGAGGCAGGATACTCGCTTGAGCCCAGGAGTTGGAGGTTGCTGTGAGCTGTGATGCCATGGCACTCTACCCAGGGCAACAGCTTGAGGCTCTGTCTCAAAAAGAAAAAGATCTTCTTTAAAGACAAATTATTTTTAAATATTAAAATATATGGGGGAGAGGGAAAGTAATTCCACTTCTGGCCATAGAGAAGTAACTAATATCCTTCCTCCCCCTAATCCCACCCAGAAGTTGGGAACCCATGGGGAAACCTGTGGCCTCTCCTGGTCCTTAAGTGTGACCTTTGGACCTAATCCAAATTTTACATAACAAATCTTTTTATTAAAAGGAGTGAGGCAAAGCAAGATGAAGTTTTTCTTTCCTCCTTTGGTGCTTAAAAAAGAACAATCTTGAAATTAGAAGGTATTGAATAAGAACAACACATAGCCCAAGACGGTGACCCTCATGAGAGTAGGAACAGCTGAAGGAGGCCTCCACATATGCTGTGAGCTCTGATCAGGACAGAGGGACTTTCTCAGACATAATGCAGGGAGGTGAGTCATGTAAAATGATGGGCTTGCCGAGGGATAGAGGCAAACGAGTTCAGGGTTGCATACATGGCTTTAAAATGCCTACCAGAGAAAAGTGAGTTGTGTGGCAGCAAATCGTGTAAGTGATACGGACTTACAGTTGACCACAGATCGATAGGAGTTCGCCTCATAACATGTCTGCCAGATTAGTTAATGCAAAGTTAGAACACCATGTGTAGAAGCAAGTGACAAAGTTGTTCCATTCTACCTTGAGTGGGTCAGACCACACGTAGAGAAAATTTGGTTTGCCACATCTTCAGTACAGAGATTTAAAGATTTCATAGCAATTACATAAAGATACCTGTTTTTCTGCTTTTTAATAGTTTAGTATTTCACACCCTTGTGACTGTGATAAGGCCTGAACTAAGATAAATGCCTGCCCTAGAAACCCTTCCAACCAATAATCTTCAAATAATTATTCCATTTATTTAATGAGAATGGAGAAACTAAAAATTGTATACTTCTTTGTATTATACATACATAATATGCAGTATGAGTCTGAAAACTAAGTTTGTGAAGTTGCTTCCGTGTGCAGACACTGGTAGCACTGTACAAACACCTTGGTAAGACCTCATACCCTTGGTACATCAGAGTCTCACCACTGTGCTCCTGTTGACATGTGGCAGTATCTCGCTGAGAGGCGTTCATTGTCACTGCATGTGGCATCACAAGCATGTCAGAGCTTGAATGAGAACAATGAGCAAACATTAAATTCCTTGTTAAACTTGGCAAGAGTGGAAGTGAAATCAGGGACGTGTTGGCCCCAGTTTATGGGGGATAATTTCACGAAGAAAACAGCAGTATACAAACGGATTAAACATTTTTCTGAGGGAAGAAAAAGTGTCGCTGATGAGGAACAGTCAGGGTGGCCAATAACTAGCAGAACTGATAAAAACATTGCAAAAATTTGTCAAACTGTGTGTCCAAATTGTCAGCTGACTGTGAGAAGTACAGTAGACCACATTGACCAAGACATCAATAGACAAACCAGAACACCTTAACTGAAAATCTTGGCATTAGAAAAATGTGGCTCTTGCATCACAACAAAGCACCAGCGCACACAGCACTGTCTGCCAGGAAGTTTTTAGCCCATAAACAAAGAACTATAATAAAACACCCTCCCTACTCACTTGATCTATCCCCCAATGACTTTTTTCTTCCCTTAAAATAAAAGAAACATTGATAGAAAGACATTTTGTGAATTTAGGACATTAAGGGTAATATGACAACAGCTTTGATGACCATTTCAGAAAGAGTTCCAAAATTGCTTTAAGGGGTGATCTAAGCACTGACATCAGTACACAGTTTCCCAAGGGTAGTATTTCAAAGGTGACCTTAGTGACATTCAGCAATGAGGTATGTAGCACTTTCCCTAGGAAGAGTTCACAAACTTAATTGTCAGACCTTATATATGATTTTTTGTGATATCCTGTATCATATAAACCTTTGGAAACTAAGTTAAACTGATTACAATATAGAAAAATATAATACCATAATAATAAACAGCTATGTGCCAGATAATCGGTTTCAGAATTTCTGACTGCCAACGTCTTTGTTGATAAGCTGGCCTCTGGGCTCCAGACAAGTCCTGTGTTTGTACCATGCATCTTGACGATGTGTGTTACAAAAATACTCTATTTGGTGAGACTCATTTTACACTTTGCCAGTTAAGTTTCTACTTTATTATATCCTGTCAAACATTCCTATAAATTGATGCCCAGGTATACACTGCTTGCCACCCCAAATAAGCTAATGAGAACACTGAAATTACTACATCTTACAAAAATTACTAAGATTCTGTAAAATGTAAGTCATTCTCATCTTATATATATTCATATTATTTGATTAAAACATCATGACCCAGGACTTTGATGCAATGATTTTTAGGCATGGTTTTGTAATACCTCATGACATCTCCAAATATAAAGATAGAACAAGTTTATTGTCCTAAATAACCTGGAAATAAAATTAATTTCAATTTAAAATCACTTTTTAATAATATATGGCATGCAACACATTTACAAGCATCTCAAATCAAAGACAAAAACTAAGTAACCCAACTACTAAACAAGCCTATAGGTGCAAATGGGATGTAAGTATTCTCGATACTAGTGTAGAAGTTATTCTTGCTATTGTTTTAAATAACATTTATGGGCTCTCTTTAAAGTATCTCACTCCAATAAGTTTTTTCTTAAAACATTCCTAACAAAATCCCCAGCTGGTAGCCAGGCGTTGTGGCGGCCGCCTGAGTCCCAGCTACTCGGGAGGCTGAGGCAAGAGAATCGCCTAAGCCCAGGAGTTGGAGGTTGCTGTGAACTGTGATGCCATGGCACTTTACCCAGGGCAATAAAGTGAGACTCTGTCTCTAAAAAAAACCCAAAAAGCCAGATTATAAACTCTTAATAAAAGTAAGAGTCTGCAGAAGTGGAGCTTTACACAAGTGTTAAAAAAAAAAAATCACCAGCCGGACATATTTGCAGATATTACCTATTTTCAAAACTAAAAGAATGCCTGCCTGCGTTGCCAACTTCAGTGATTCAACACAACACACCACAATAAAACAGGAATGACAGAACTCAAGAGTTGCCTATTTTGATGTATGATTGGTAAAGGGAGATTTTGGTTTATGCCAGTGTTTCTTAAAATGTGGAGAAGTTAAAATTATAGAAATTATTTTTATTTCTGCTTCTTAATAAATTCAGATTCCTGGGTGCCTCTTCGGACCTCCTGAATCAATTCTTACAGAGAACCATTGAGTAAGGTCCCGGGAGCTTGGAACAGAATGTGAGATCAGCAATGTCCTAGGTGGTATTTCTGCATTGATTTTTCTGGCAGGAAGTAAGATCAGTCATAAGCTAGAGAAATTGTCCAATTTTGTAAGGTACATCTACTCTCAAAACCAAGCTCTAGGCTCAGCGCTCGTAACTCAGTGAGTAGGGTGCCAGCTTCATACACTGAGGAGAGTGGGTCTGCTAAACCCAGGCCTGCTAAACAATGACAACTCCAACTAAAAAATAACCAGAGTTGTGGCAGGTGGCCATAGCCCCAGCTATTTGGGAGGCTGAGGCAAGAGAATCACTTAAGCCCAAGAGTATGAGGTTGCTGTGAACTGTGACACCACAGCACTCTATCCAGGGTGACAAAGTGAAACTCTGTCTCAAAAAAAAAAAACTCTACCAGAATCAAAACTGTTGCATAAGGATGTGTCATATCCTGCTTTTAGTAAAAAAGAATTTATTATCCATTTTTCTCCCTTCAATAATTTAAAGTGACATCAAATGTTAAAAATGAACTTCTTATCCCTGCAATCCCACTTACGGGGATGTATGTAATATGTATTCAATAAAATACGAAGCAGATAATTTTGTTGTTGGCATTTATTTATTTATTTATTTCGGTGAGGAGAGCTGAAGCTTTTATGAGGCAATGCTGCCATTATTTAAAATTCCTCCGTGCTGAACTAGCTGACCAGCCTTAAAGGGGGGGGGGGGGGCGCTTGAAAGTTTGTGTGTAGAACGCTATCAAAATCACGTGGACAGAATCTCGGGAGTTTTTAAGTAAGTTAACAAATGAGAACCGCATCTATTAAAAACAATTCATTTATTCTCCCTGGCTAATTGTACTTTATATTCTAGGAGAGTCGCCAGCGAATACACACTGCAAATGTAATTATTCTACGAATCTTTTGATGCAATCAATACATGCATGGCACAGCGTTATTATAAATTATACAGGATTATGTCTTGGCAGTACGTAAAACTAAAGGCAAGGATAGGAATTCCCGTAGCTCCAGCGATTTTATTTTGCTCTTCAATGTACTGCCCTTGCTAACATTTTTGGTAGAAACAAGAATCAAGATGAGTGTAGGACATTGGGACCCCGTACCGGTGATCTTCGGTTGAAACAAAAGACAATACAATGTTACTTAAAGTTGGGCAGAAAAACTTAGAAATCTTGCAAATCATGTTATCTGAAACACGTCCTCAGAGAAGAGACCCATCTGACCACGCCTTTGTCCTCTCTCTGTTTGTGCAGGGGCATTAACTCGCTTTTCTTTCTTTCTCTCTCTCTCTCTCTCTTTCTCTCTGCAGTTCTCATTTGCTTCTCTTCAGTCCCAGAGAAGCTGCAGGATGCAGGGTCCTCTACGATCTCCACTGTCCGTGTCCGCCTCAGAGACCAAGACTGCAACCCCCACCACCATCACCTGCCCAACACCTACAACTGCTCCTGAGAGGCGGGGCTCGGAGGGGCCACCTCGACCCTCCCACGTGCTCTTGCCCAGAGTCAGGGCCCCCTGCACTGTTAGACCTGGAGAGAAAGGGACCGGGGGCGCAGGTCCGCGCCGCCTCAGCGTCAGACTGGGGCCCGCATGCCCCACCCCTGCTCGGCGCCCTGGCAACCCGCGGGACGCTTCGCCGGCGCCAGGTTTCAGTCTCCCTTCTCATTTCTCTTACCCTCCCGCTCTCCTTTCTCCGACCGTATTTTTGTGATCAATTCTTCGATGGCGAGAGAGCCACACCTCTCCTTCCCATAAAGACGCGTGTGCTCTCCCAGCACCTTTCTCCGTCCCGTTCTCCCCCTAAGTCTGGTAGGGTCCGCAATGCAAAGGACTCCCTTGGCATCCAGAAACCGGTGGCAGCCTCCCAGTTCGCCCATTGCGCTCAACACGCCCGCACCTGCTGAAGCCTACCTCTTATCCGTTCAGCTTTTTTCCAGTTAGTCGTATTAAGTGCCAAGCACCTCCTCCACATTTTAGGGCTCTACTACCGCCCACATTAAAAAATAAAAAAGCCCAACACTCAAGATAGTGTGAATTCCAGAAAGAAAGTGTGTGTGGAACGCAGTCTGAGTGTGCATCCGTGCTCCTCGCCGGTCTCAGCCCGCCGGGTCCGGCTCCCGCAGCCGCGAGGTGCAGTGCAATCCGACGGCTCCAACTTGCCCCGCCAGGACGAAGCCGGGCCCTCCGGAGCTTACCTGTCCGCGCCCAGGTAACTGGCCAAGAGCCCGCTCGGCCCGGTTCCAGGACACCTGGCCGGGACAGGGCGACGCCGGGAACCACGGGGCGCCCTCTCCCGAGCGCCAGCTCTCCAGCCCTCCTTCCCTGGGGGTGCTCTGGTTTTGTTCCCACACCCCTTCCCACAAAGACAGCGGGACCGCCCTCTTCCACCGCGCCTTACCTCAAACAGGGGACCGATCTTGTTCTTCTCCAGGTAAGCCTGGATCCGGGTTTGCTGATGAGACGCCATGGAGAGCCGCCGGGGTCGCCGAGACAGTGCGGGAGGACCGCACGGCCGCGCGCCTCCGAGGGTGACAAGCCTCCTTTTCCGCGGACGGCGCCGGGACCGGAGCTGCAGAGATGGGCTCGGTCGGCGCGGCCGGCTCGGCCCCGGGCGCGGGCGTGGGCGGCAGACCCGGGAGCCGCGCGCGTGTGGGGCGAGGGGAGCCCCGAGCCCGGGCGCAGCGCCGCCAACTCAGGCAACTCCGGGCCGAGGGCAGAACTCATTCATCCCGCCCACAGCCGCCGCGCTCCGCTGCGCCGGGCTCCCAGGAGGAGTTGGGGGTTCCTTCCTCCTCGCGGCCGCGGCAGCAGGAGCGGGAGGCGGGCGGCCGGCCGCGGAGGTGCCGCTCCGCCCAGAGCCGCGCGAGGGGCTCCCGCGGGCGGGCCAGGGCCGCGGGGATCGAACTCGCCGCGGCCGTGTGCGCGAGCGCGCGCGCGTGTCTCCGTGAGCGCGCGCCCGTGTGTGCCCCTCTCCCGGGTTACGGGAACAGGCGGCCCGGGCCTCCCCGAGGCTGCGCTCGCGCGGCCAGCCGCTCCCTAGCGACAGCGCCGCTTTAAAAGCCAATGGTGAAGGTGCTTCTTTGAAAGTGCACATAAATCTGGTGCTTGTTGGCTCCTGCTTGGCAGCGACTAATGCAGTTCCGAGGAGGATCGTCGGAGCCTCTCCTGCACACCTCACCTCCTGCTCCTGCCTACACTCACTCGGCGTCTGGGAGGGGCGGAGACGTGAGAAGGTGCGTGGGTCTAAGGATTTGCCGGGAAAAGCAGTTGCCTGCCTTGAAATAATCAGGGAGCGAGTCGACCGAGCGGCTGGGCCAGCTGAGAACCCAGCTGAAAACTCTGAAGCGCAGACACCCCAAACCTGGAAGCAGCCTTGGGAAGCAGCCTTTCAGTGTTTGGGAGAAAAGGAAAAGCGATCCAGCCCTCCCCTTCCAAGTTTGCCTTCCTAACCCACGCCTTAAATTACATCTGTACGCCTGTAGCTGCGTGTCAGTACTACACTATTCACTTAACGAGGTTTCCTCTAGATGCTTCGTGAGCTCCCAAATTTAGCCAATACCTTTCCTGTTGTGCAGGGATTTCCAATTGAAGAGGGTTTAGAGATCAAGGTCCCTACGACCGTTTCCCTGTCTCCAAGCCATGATGTGCTGCCAAAATCAAAATTTATGTTAATCAATGTGAATGTTTAGAATGATGGAAATAGTTTTCCTTAAAGCAGAGTACACAGGATTCTGGATTTTTGTAACTCATAATTACTTTACTGGTTTACATGCTTTTCTTCTGTGTTTTGAAGATAAGAAAACATATAATGGTTAAGATAGGAATGGGATAATCCAGAAAATAATGTTGATTCCATTTAACAATTTATATGGCAGATGTCCGTCAGAGTAGCTAGTTGTTTAACCACCCCTGATAACCTGTAATGGGTGTGATCTAGGGGGTGGGGGTGGGGGGACTGTCCAAGTAAATACTTCTAGTCAGACTCAAGTGATCTGCTGGGAGGATTGATTAACTCGAACAACCGTCTAGGGTTGTCGTATGTTTTCTATTGTGTATACTTATTCTTTTTAAGACGTTCAGGAAAAATTACACGTAGAGAGTGAATATCAACATTGCCATTTGCTAAAAGGTATGATGGAGCGCCATAGAGAAGGCCATCTATGACCCAGCTACAATATCTAGTTTCATTGTTTGTGGGGCTTTTGTTTGCATATTTGTTTGTGTGAGATACGGTCTCTTTCTGTTGCTCGGGTAAAGTGCAGTGGTGCCATCCTAGCTCACTGTAACCTCAAACTCCTGGGCTCAAGAGATTTTTCTGCCTCATCCTTCCTGGTAGCTGGGACTAAAGATGTGAGTCCTACTTGTGGCTGCTACGCCTAGCCAATTTTTATTTTATTTTTTATTTATTTATAGAAAGGGGGATTTGACTATGTTGCCCAGGCTGGCCTCAAGTGATCCTCCCCCCTCAGCATGCCCAAATGCTAGGATGTGAGTCCTAACACTCAACGAAGCCTCGCATTTTTGATAGCACATACTACCAGAAAATCAGAATGTTACCTTACTCAAATCAAGAGACTTTGTCCTCTAAAAGACTAGAAGAGAAGCTTCTTTATATTAGGTAATTGACAATCGCTGTGCTCAGAGCATGGCACCTGGGTTCTTGAGTAGAAGAGACAAAGCGTTATGTGGCAAAATATATATTAAAGAGAGAATCATAAAAACATAACATGCCTCTCGATGTATGTTAAACAGTGACTATCAAAAATCGTGTTTAAACTGCAGGAAATATTTTCAAAGCTTTTCAAGGCCCACATCAAACAGCACCTCCTCCACAAAGCATCCATTGGTTCTTTTCACTTATCCGCAAATCCGACTTAATGACTACTGTAAATATTTACGTTTGCCCATGGCAGACATGTTAGGACTGGGAATTCAGAGGTGAAAGGCTTTGTCTTTGTACTTCTGTGTTCAGTCTGGTTATACTTATACTGAGACTATATATATGTATATAAATGGCATTAGAATGTGCCATTTAGAATGTGCTCTAAGTATACACTGCCTTTTTAAATAAAGACATAAAACATTTTTTAAATGTACTGATAATGGAACAATTACTTGCGCCTGGGATCCTCTAGAAACACTTCATACAGGAGATGGTATTTGAGTAAAATGTTGAAGAAAAACTAAAATTTGAAAGTTTTCTAGATGGAATGGGTATGGTGAGAATGGGGATAATGTTTCCGGCTTTGGCATTTAAAAAATAGCATGTGCAAAAGCCCAGGGGCATGCCACAGGCTGGTGGTTAGAGAGGTGTAGAGTGTTTGTGGAGGATTATTATCATGTGAAGTTGAAAATGGGTGCAGAGTTCAGCTCACTGGAAGTCTTCAATGTCTTTTCAAAGAATATAGACTTACATTTTTATGGACAATGAGAAGTGACTATTTGGGTCACAAAATCCATGACAGACGACGAGGGTCAGTGTCAGGACTGGGATGGGGGATGAAGAGAATGGGATGTAGTCAAGTCATAGATGAGGACGGATGTGTTGATTAGTTATATGTAGGATTAAGTCAGAAGAGGAAATCAAATTTGACACTCTGATTTCTGAAATGAAGAAGCTAAAGATATAATAAATTATTTGCACAAGTCACCCAATGTATCACTGGTAGGGTTAGGTTTTAATTCAGGTTTTTCTAACTCTAAAGCTAAAGCTATTCCCATCTCTACCCTATCACCTAGAAGTTAGTCTTGAGTTGAGTCTATACATATTAGCATTCCTTTGTGGGGAGAGCTATATCTCATCTCCTGGATCATAACAAACACTTCATAAATTACAGTTAATTGAGTGAATTAAATTCTAGTAGACCAATTCAATTCAGCTATGCCTGCGACTCATAGCATTTATACTGTTTTGTTTCATTTAGTTAACTGCATGTATATTTTGGTCCTTCTTTTAAACTGCAAACTCTCTAAAATCATGAACTGTATCTTAAAATATTCTTATACTTTATAGCATGAAACATAGTATATTTTCATATAGTGCATTCTTCATAAACATCTTTAAGATCCTGTTGCTGCATGTCTTAAGACTTTCTATGGTTTAGTCCCTTTAAGACTGGCTGAAAAGTAACAGTTCTCTTGGATTGAATTTAACAACTTTCTTCTGCACCCATAATGTGGTACCTTTATGATCCTTTTCCCCATTTTTGGCTTGGGTACAGCAGGAAAAGGCAATTTTCAGTAAAACTGTTTTGACCTCATTGTGTTATAAGAGTACCTGTCAGCATAATTTACAAATATACAGAATCCATTTATAGACTGTACTAAAGCCCTTGTCCACCACCATTTATAAAACACCTTGCACAGTTCCTTAAATAAATGAATTTTGGTGAGACTTCAGAAAACAAAGGTAAAGTCCAATTGACACAATTAGGCAATATTAACAATGTGATCCTCTGAGATTAATGAAACACTGAATTCAAAGAGGAGAAGTTCTTTTTTTTTTTTTTTTTTTTGAGACAGAGTCTCAAGTTGTAGCCCTGGGTAGAGTGCCGTGGCATCACAGTTCACCACAATGCCCGGCTATTTTTTGGTTGTAGTCATCATTGTTGTTTGGCAGGCCAGGGCTAGATTCGAACCCACAAGCTCTGATGTATGTGGCTGGCTCCCTAGCTGCTGAGCTACAGGCACCAAGCCTCAAAGAGGAGAAGTTGTATACATCTTTCTTAAATTTGGTCTTCTAGCCCTGAAGCGTACTTGTCCCCTTCCTGAATCTCTTTCACCCTGCCACTTTGTAACAAACAAGGACAAATGTCTTTCCAAGAATCAGCACATCTGAGTTATCTGGTCATGAAAGGGGAGTGAATGAACACAGAGAGTTAGTTTTCTTCATTTCTTCTAGAAACGCTTCTCACAACTAATGCAAATGAGCACAAATACAGCATTCACTGTGTACTAAGGACTGGTCTAGCACTTTCTACACTGCCCTAATTCCGTTCATCCTCCAAACAATGTCATGAAGTGGGTGCTACAGCTGTCCCCCATTTTTTCAGATGAGGAAACTGAAGTACTTGGCAGGTAAGTACCTTGCCCAAGGTCCTAGCTACTAAAAAGCAAGCATCTATCATTTGAACCCCAGTGGTGCATTGACTATCCAACACCTACCAAGGTTCTGGGAGTACCACTTCCCTTTGCTTTGAATACCCTCGAACCAAAAGGCATTAGATGACGAACTTGATTGGGGAATGTGCTGACGCGGGAAAGGATGCAGCCGGGAGGGGAGAGACCAGGGTAATTTTCTGGCTTCATACTAAATGAATACATTGTCTCATGTGAGTTTGAAGAATGGCTAATCAGTCACATTGGGACTGATTCTAACTGTGCTGAAAACATCAACTTACTGGACCTACTAAATAGAGAGCGCAAATGATGCTGCCAGCTTGTGAAATCCTCCCATTCATCCTTCTCAGGTGACATTTCTATCATTTTTAATTTCCATGTTTCAGTACACATATTAGATTTTAATATTTAATTTTTAATATGTGGGATATAGATAAGAAATCTAAAATAGTTAATGTTGATACATTTCTATAACATGTTCATTTGCATGAATCATGAATCATTTAAAGGAAACCTACAGCTATCTGACCCTATAGATACCTTTGATATTATCTATAAATGCCATTACCCCTGCTAGGCTTTTTGCTTGCAATTTCCAAAAAATGTATCTTTGTTGTTTATCCTAATAACTAAGAATCTTTGTTAGGAAGGAGACAAAACCTTAACCAACGAAAACTGTTACAGGGTACAGTGACATGATACTGAATTTATTGAAAGGAAAGAGAAAATAAGAGCAACGAAGCAAACGAAAGATGACGTGGTAAGGCAAACAGTTGTACTTGGCGTGCACCCTGGGGAATCAGGCCCTCTGCCTAGGACAAGATGCACTGGTGCTCTAGTCTAACTACCGAGAAGTAAGCAACATGGGACCTATTTCTCAGCTATGCATCTCTGTAAATGCCAACTAATACTCACTCATAATGAAGCCCATCACATCAACCCCAACACTAAGAGTAAAAGGTACTTTTTAGCAGAATTAATGGAGCCATCATTGCCTGGGAAGAATTTAAAAAGTAAAATAAAAGCATGATTTGGCTCTCTGCAAAAACACCCTGGATGCTATAGTGCTCAAGGTTGTCAGTAAATTCTTCTTTCAAAACACGTGCTGACCCATTCCCTGTGTATTCCCCAACCCTCAGCTGGTTTTGGTCCCAGGTGTCAGAGACAGAATTTTGTGATATCTAAGGATAAACTAACTTTTCACAAGTATCAGAGAATCACACTAACCTATTTCATATGTTGATCATACTAACATAAGATGGAATGGTAAAACCCAGCAACTAAACTCACTAGTGTCTGGAAGGACCAGAAAAAAAAAAAAAATCAATGAATAAATGAATTAAAGAAAGAATGAACAAATAAAATACTGCTAATTCACCAGGTAACTCTGAGACCTGTCCAATAATCAGATTCTCAGTCATTTATGCTTAAATTCCCTTTTTGCATAAATAAAGTATAATCTTGTTTAATAAAACAATCTTCGAAGTATTTATGAAGTACTTAAGAATATTTTGGCCTGGGCACAGTGGCTTATGCCTGTACTTCCAGCTCTCTGGGAGACCGAGGCAAGTAGATTGCCTGAGCTCAGGAGTTTGAGACCAGCCTGAGCAAGAGCAAGACTCTGTCTCTAAACAAATAATCTGGTGTTGCAGTGGACGCTTGTAGTCCCAGCTACTTGGAAGGCTGAGGCAAGAGGATCATTTGAGCCCAGAAGTTTGAGGTTGCCATTAGCTATGAGCCCATGGCACTCTACCAAATGTATATATATTTTTTATTCCCTATATACAGTGAGTATTTCAATAAAATTACTGCCTTGATTTGCCTTTATGTGTTCTCTCTTCTTCAATGTGTCATGTTGCCTTCTGTTGTACATTCTTTTTTCTGTCATTTTTTTTCTGAAGAAGAAAAAGAATTATAAATATTTAGCAAACATTATTCATCTTTCAGCCTGGGACTAAAACATGAGTACACAGTTGTCAGTGAAAAACAATTGAGTAGAATTGACACAAATGTTTTTTGCACAACCACTTTATAAAACATATTCTAAGATCCCTTGGTGTATAAATGTCCTTGATACTTCATAACCATAGGCACGTTTTTGTATTAAATCATTGACAACAAACACCAAATTTCATATATCTTGTGATAATTATTCTTTACTCTGAACATATACTTATTCAATTTGCAAAAAATAGTATCAGAAGAAAAACATGATAGAGTGAGACCCCTATCTCCAAAAAACAAAAGAATTGCTTTTTCTTTTCTTTTCATTATCTTTAATAAATGACATTATATCAAAGACTTGTCTTTAATAAAGCAATGCCAGTAAGGATATTTCAGAATTCCAACAAGGAACAAGGCAATTTGGACAACCCTCTACCTGTCACTGATAATTTCAAACCCGTGTCTCTGCAGTGAAAAATTAAAATTAGTCAGCAATAGCATGTTGGCACCTCGTGAAATAAAATGTGCAAGACTACATTCTTCCAAAATGTGTTCTCTGCTTCCCAGGATAAATAGTCTGTCTGTATATTTGTTCTGTACTTGTGCTGAAACCTACACATTTAAGTGCCCTTTGACATTTTTATCTCCCTTGGAATGTAATTGTCTCAAAGGCAGTTAAACTGGCTTTTGCGTCCAACCTGAGATTGAATTATGGGTCAACTACTTGCCAACAACTACGTGGCCCGTGATCATCCATCATTACCAGATGAGAAAACTGAGGTCAACAGCTATTCAGTCACACACCAGACTAGTGGGTAAAGAAGACAAAATTCAAATCCAAGTGTGGCTGATTCCAAAGCATGTCTTCTTTGATTTTATTACACAAGACTTGATTCATGGCACTTGTTAAAAATAGGCTGACTTTACTTAGGAGTACTGAGATAGGTATGGGGATTGCGGCTATGGGATTTTGCAATAAGAGGTAGGGACTGGGTTGAACTACAAATAGTGCAAGGGAAAGTGGGAATTCATAGCCAAGAATCACAATGGAGGTCATTGGAAAAAAAATTGCTAAGGGAAAACCTGAAAAATAGGGGGCACTGTGACCAAACCAACTTAGCAGCATTCTTGCTTAAATGTGAGACACAAAGATGGACAAAGTGCAAATGTTGAAGCAGAATTGGAAAGCGGATTCAGAGGAGCTGTGTCTGGGGTCCCACCCCGACAGCAGCGTCCCCTGAGACCTGTGGAACCTGGTGGTGATCTACCGAAGAAATGTAGAGTTAGAGGTGATGGTAAAAAAAGACAAGAGACATAGAGTAGAAGAAAAGTGGGAGCTCAGGGGTCCATTGCCCATCGTGGGACTCCAGCAATGTCCCAGAGTGTTTGCTCCACTCTGATTTGATTGAAGTCTATTTGCCCAGATGGTAAGATGAAGGAGGAACAAAGACATCAGCACTTTCTCAGATTGATCACATCAGGGCCTTCCATAATCTGAAATCTGAGCCTTGTATTGGGAGAGCCTCCTGCTTGAGGTCACACACACAGATTTCTAGGGAGATGTTAAGCTCTGCTAGTTCTCTGTGGAGTAAACCACCACCAGCACTAATCTCATCTGAGGGATTGGTGGGAGGCAGGCATTTTCCTCCCACCACCACCACAAAGGATTTTCCTCTGCAATAGGGGATATAAGCTCTTCTGCTCATATCTCAGAGCTCCAGCTACTCCCTTGGTTTCTGCCCCAGGCAAAGGCAAATCTCCACAATGGGTATCTGCTTCTGCCTGCCCTAGAAGATATATCTTTTCTAGGATGTTGTCAAAGCCTCCTCTATGACCATTATGCTCCTCAGAGTGCTCAGAGACCCAGCAGGGTGTTTGTAAGCTGTAGCCCCAACAGGCTAGAATTTCAGAAAAGGCAAGAAGCTTGCTAACAATGGCTAGTTTAAATGTAAACTAGCTGACTTTTCTTTGTTCCAACTCACTCAGCTTACTTTTTAGTTTCCATCTTTTTCTGGAGTTGCTTTCCTTTGCCAAGAATGGGATCTTTGGTCCCCACTCTCCCACCAAGCTGGCTAAAGAATTGTCAAGAAAAAGAAATTAGCATAAAATAACCTTCCTAGGCCCAGTTTAAAACTATATTCTCTTCTTATATATAATTAAGAAGATCATTTAATATCTGATATTGATAAATTGACATTCAATGTGTATGGATTATCTGAAAACAACTAAAAAGAGTTTGGGGAGGGGTTAATGAAGATTTTTTTTTCTCCAGCCAAAACTTTCAAGCTGTAAAGCATATCTGATTATTAGTAATCCTACAAATGTTGGTGCATATTCTAGAAAGAAGTGGCTTGACACTTGGATAAGAAACTATCATAAGTTTCCATACTGCTACTTCTCAAGATGGCAATCCAGTCTCAGACCAGTCTGAGCACTCCTTTCAGCTCCTGGAAGAGAAGCCAGGGCTCCAGTTGCCTTCCCTTTCTTTCTTGTTGCTAATGGTCACCATCTACTCTCTCTCCCTTTTAGCTCTTCTCAGGCAATGGCTGTAGGGCAGCGTGTGGTTTGCCACAACTCATTCTCTCTTTACTGCTCCTAAAGGAAAATCCGCAAGCTCTTTTATTTTACTACCTTGCCACCAATCACAAGAAAGAAAAGATCTGGGAGAAACACAGGCTTAAAATGACATCTTACCACTTCTATTCAATGTTCCCGGCAGAGGTTCTAGCCAGGACAATTACACAAGAGAAGGAAAAGTAGAAAGGAGCAAGTAAATCTGCCTCTATTTGCAAATTACATAATCTTGGATATATAAAACTCTAAGGAATCCACAAAAAGAAGAACAACTTTGGGGACTAATAAATGAGTTTAGAAAAATTAAGAAGATCATTCAATATCCGATATTGATGAATACAAGATCAATATACCAAAAGCAATAGTATCTCTATACATTTTCAATAAACAATGCAAAATGAAATTAACAAAATACTCTATTTATAATGGCATCAAAAATAAAACATTTAGAAATGTATTCAACAAAATTAGTAAAAAAAATTATTCTCTAAAAACTACAAAATCCTGGTGAAAGAAATTATAGAAGACTTAAATAAAAGATATTCTGTGTTCGTAGATTGGAAGACTTAATGTTGTTAAATGGCAATGCTTCCCAAATAGATGTATGAATTTAATTCAGTTCTCATAAGAATTCAAATTGGCTTCTTTGCAGAAATTGTCCAGCTGATCCTAAAATCATATGAAAATGCAAGAGACCCAGAATAACCAAAACAATCTCGAAAAAAAAAAAGAACAAAATTGGAAAACTCACACTTTCAGTTTCAAAACTTAGTACAAAGCTCTGCAGTAATCAAAATAGTGTGGGACAAGCATAAGGGCAGACATATATATCAGTGGAATAAAATCAAGACTTCAGAAATAAAACTTCACATTTATGGTCATGTGATTTTAGATAATGGTAACAAGACAATTCAATAGAGAAAGAATAGGATTTTCATCAAATTGTTTGGGGACAACAAGATCCACATATAAAATAATGAAGTTGAACCCCTACTTTACACTGCATACAAAAATCAATTCAAAATGGATCAAAGACTTAAATCTAAGGGCTAAAACTATACAACCTTTATAAGAAAATAGATGTGTAAGTCTTGATGACATTGGGTTATGTAATGTTTTCTTAGACATGAACACCAAGAGCATAAACAATAAAATGATAAGCACTTTTTGATGCAAAGAACATGGTTAAGAAAGTAAAATGGTACAGCCATTTTGAAAAACAGTCTGGCCATTTCTCAAAAGGTTAATGTAGAGTTTATGATAACTCCACTCTGAGCTTGATACCCAAGAGAAATCAAAGTGCCTGACCACGCAAAAATGTACACACCAATGTTTGTAGCAACAATATTCACTAGAAATAATCCAAGTACCCAAATATCTTTCACCAATGAAAGAAGAAACAAAATGTGCTATGTCCATACAATGCCATATTATTTGGGGATAAGAAGGATGATAGTACTGATACACGCTACAACTTAGATGAACCTGGAAGACATTATACTCAGTGGAGGAGACCAGTCACTAAACATGAGACATGGTATGCTTCCATCGATATGAAATAACCACAAGAGGCAAGTCTGTAGAGACAGAAAGTGGGTTAGTGGTTTCCTAGGACTGGCAGGAAAGCAGGATGGTACAGGATGGAAAAACAGTAAGTCACTACTAATATGGTTGGGGTTTCTTTTTAGTGTGACAAAAATATTCTAAAATGTGTTGTATGATGGTTGCACAACTCTGCGAATACACTAATAAACCATTCAATTGTGCACGTTAAATAGGTGTGCTGTTTGGTATCTGAATTACATCTCAATAAAGATAATCTTTTTCTTTCCTTTTCTTTTTTTTTTTTTTAAGACAGTCTCACTTTATCACCCATGGTAGCATGTGCCGTGGCATCATAGAGCAGAGCAACCTCAAACTCTTGGGCTCAAGAGATTCTCTTGCCTCAGCCTCCCAGGTTGCTACAGGGGGACTACAGGCACCCACCACAATACCCTGTATTTTTTTTTTTTTTTTAGAGACAAGGTCTCACTCTGGCTTAAGCAGGTCTCGAACCTGCAAGCCCAGGCGATCCACCCGCCTCAGCCTCCCAGAGTGCTGGGATTACAGGCATGAGCCACCGTAGCCAACCAAAGATAATCTTTTAGGAATTAACAATAATTGTTTAATTTTGTTGGTTCCAAGGTTCTCTTGAGTGCTGTTTTTTAAATTGTTTGTGACAGGAAAAAAAGTTGCTATAAATCACACCCATGCACATGTGCACATGGTTATAAACAGATCCGAAAAAGAAGCCTTTATTTGTGAAAAGCATAATGGCATAAAAGCATTATGGCATAAAAGCACAAGATTAAAAGCAAAAAGAGAGAGAGAGAGAGCGCTAAGGACTTTGCATTAGTTTAGAGCTACATGCCTCTGTGTAGCTTTAGGAAATGAGACCCTAGGCAAGGCCAGAAAGGCCGAGATTCGGTGTGGAGAGAGAGAGTTACACCTACAGCTGATTGGAACTTTGGTGAAATAAACAAGACAATGTATATGAATACAGCATTATGTAATTTTTGCCTTATGTTACTAGGAAATACTCAGTAAAACCCTCCTCTGTCTCCCTTGCTGGGCTGTGGGACCTGCTGTGAGGGTCTGTCAGCACACGGGGCGGGAGCTGGGCCCAACAGAGGCTGATCATCCGCCATGCTGGCATGCCTTTTGTTTTTGAGAGCAGTTTTTGTTTCCGTTTTTCTTCCTTTCATTAAAGTTCATTGAAAGTTCTTCCTGGTCCTCAACATTTCAGCCCTTTGGTTTTGTTGGGGCTCAGAAGACAACACCCCAAAATAAGGTGCTTTGGCATGCTGAAGTCCTTGAACTTGAAGAGTCCTTCAGACACTTAGAAGCAGCCTTACACCCAAGTTCCTGCTAACCTGCTCTTGCCCTCCGGCCTCTCCCTTCTATTTCTCCCTGGAAGCAAGTCAAAGAAACCAGAATTTGTCTTCCCCAGGGTGGTCATAGAATCTAGAACCCCCCAAATCATAAAAGCTAGAAATACCACTGTAACCTTACCCTCCCTTTCTGTCTAAGAGCTGACCATAAAGAACTGGTTTAACTTATCCTTGTCCAATATCCGGTCATAAGACCTTTGTTCCAGAGAGTCCCGCCATCTACCCAGGAGGAAGGAAAGCAACACAGAGAGGCCAACAAGACTGGGAACAGGGCTTCACCCCCGTAACACTGTGGTTAGAGCCCCGGACACATACACCTAGGCAGAGGGGTTCGAACCCGGTCTGGGCCTGCTAAACAACAATGACAACTGCAACAACAACAACAAAAATAGCTGGGCATTGTAGTGGGTGCCTATAGTCCCAGCTACTTGGGACGTGGAGGCAAGAGAATCACTTAAGCCCAAGAGTTTGAGGTTGCTGTGAGCTGTGACACCACAGCACTCTACTGAGGGTGACATAGTAAGACTGTCTCAAAAAAAAATAAGAAAAGACTTGGACAGACAGGCCCGGCCAGGTTTTCCCAACCTCATTCTACCAGCATTGGATCACACTCTTTTTGTCCACTCCCTTTTCTACACAGCTGTCTATTCTCATCAAGCCTAAGCATAACAACAGACAGACCTCTATTTGGGGGGATCTTCTTTCTGAAGGCAACCATGTCACATAAAACTTTGATTAAATGAATTTGTTGTGCTTTTCTCTTATTAACCTGTCCTTTGTTGTAGAAATGTTAGCCGTGACCTTTATGAGGGGAAAGGAAAAAGATCACACCCCTTCCACTCCTACAACTTGATGCTACAAATATTCTGCATAGTGTCAGACTTGCCTTTTTTCCCCGCAAAAATGAAGCTTTTGAGAATTAGCATTGATAATAGTCTATGGTCCATTGATTTTCACGGCTCTGCATATTCCTTTGTTTGATTATAGTGCAATTCATTCATCCATTCTCTTCTTCCAAGTTTTTACTAATGCAAACAATACTGCAATAGAATTCTTGTCCATATCTGATTTTTTTCACGGACTTGAATTTCTCCAGGGTATAAATCTAGCAAATAAGTTGCTTGGTCATAAGGATGCACATATTCCAATTCACGAGACACTGATGCATTGCTCTTCAAAGTGGTTGTATAAATTTATAATTCTCCCCACAACTTTTAAGGGTTCCTGTGGCCTGCCTCTTCACTCACACTGAAGAAGCACCACTACACGGTATGTGGGTCTCTGGGCCAGTTCTTGTCCTCCCTCTACTGGTATCAAATCCCAGCACCTATATTACTTAAAGCAGCAAAGAGCCAGGGCACACAGGCCTCGGCTCTGCTCTTCATTGTCCTGCTGGTTGGTTTCTTCTTCATTCTTGGCCCAAGGCAATTTCCCTGCCTTTCTTAGCAGTTCAGCCGTGCATGTATAAGGATGTTAGTTATAATTGATTGAGCAATTCCTGGTGTTTGTAACTGGAGGATTTTGAAGTTATTTGTACTGCCCTTCAATCCTTAACAATGTTTTTGGCAACCTGGCCAATCTTTAAATCCCCAGATGGTGGATACGTAAAGAAAGTAAGTGAAATCAATTTAGCAACTACAAGGAACTGTTAAACCCTTTTCCCAGGTATTCATTAGTTGCCATTATAGCAGCACAGTGTCATAATGAATGGTAAGGACCCTGAAGCCAGATCGTCTAGATTTGAATCCCAACTCTATGAGACCTGGGAGAGCATACTTCAGCTTTCTGGGCCTCAGTTTCTTCATATGCGAGATGAGGATGATGATAATAGTACCTATCCTGTAAGTTCAGTATAAAGATTCAATGAGTTACTACTTATAAGAATGCTTACTATTGTATCTAACACACAGCATATGATGGGTAATCATTTGATAAATTACTAAAATGGAATAGTAAATATTAGGCATATATTTTTTATTACCTATGAATATTTTAATAATGATCTTTCCTTCAATCCCCAGCACAGACAATATAAGGTTGGCGACATCATCATAATACTTTTCACGCTCAATTCTTTTACCAAAAAAATCTCTGTGTCCCAAAATACAAGCAAAATAGTTGGTGTCCATTGTGGCCTAGCATTGCCTGCTCGGAAGTGGTTATACAGGGCGAGAAACAAGGGTGTTGAGATAAGGTAGAGAAGGGCATACAGGTAGTTATGGGTTATGAATGAGATCGATTCTGTAGGTTTGTTCTTAAGCTGAATTTGTACATAATCTGGAACAGGTACACTCACCTATTAGTTGTAATAGCCTCCATTTGTAAGTGTGAGTTGTATGTTAAGTCAGATATTTGTAACTCAGATACTACCTGTAAATACAAGAAAGAAGGGCAAGAAAAATGCAGGCACCTTCTTTCTCCCAACCTAGGAGACGTCCAGAGACAGGATGGTGCCCTCGTCCCTCTCTCACCCCACTCTCTCTGTGCCACACAACTCACTGCTGTCTACAGATGACCCTCAGCTTTTCTAGGTTTCCAGAGGCTATGTGGGCAAAATGCTGCAAAAAGCTTTCTTTTAGTCTGGAGTAGACAACTTCCATGTCTGAGGATGTCCACACCATGAGAAGCCCATGTCTCAGGGGTCTGGCCCTTCACAAGAAAGGAGTGATAGGGAAAACTCCACGTGAGCACTACCTATTCTACTACTGTGTCAGGCGTTGTCGTCCTCCTCTGCACACCCCTGCCTGCCATAACAGCTCACAATATTTCGCACTTGGTGCACACTACCATACACTTTATTTAAATTGAAATAAAAAAATTAAGGTTCACCGTGCAGCCCATACAACAAACCTGACCATAATGTCTCACAATAATATGAATTTGGATATGATGTGATCAGCAGTCAGCTCCCCTCTCTGCCAGAATCCATTCTCAAACAAGGAAGGCCAAGTTCAATTCTCTTCTGGCAATGTGGGGAATGAAGTGATTACCGCATGACCATTTGAGACCACCTCATGCATAGAAAGATTTGCATTCTGCTAGTAATATGCAGTTAATTTTTCACGCATCTCATAAAACTCTTTTCTTTATTTCCCCCCACACCATAACTGGAAGACCAACAGGAAAATTTTGGTTGCAACATTCTTCTTGACTAAACTTTTGAAACTCATTTGTGGTTCTACAGGTTGGTAGAGAATGTTACTCTAATTATTTATGAAGATAAAAAAGAAAAGTTTTACCCAAACAAGTTTGATTTATATGGTAGACCTAGCAACGATTTTTTTCTATGGTTTTCCTACCATGCAGCATTCAGGATTCAAAAACACATGATTTCACTCTCACTCAAGGCACATGAGAACATCGTATTTCCTGGCCTTTAAAATTAGACATGATCATATGACTAATTCTGGCCAGTGTTTTGTGGGAGGATATGCTGTGTGTCGACTCCAGGCTGGAACATTTAACGGTGGGAGCAAGACCCTTAAACTGTGTTCTTTATCTGAGATGGTGATTGAGGGTGGACAAGTGGAAGTAGAAGTTCCCTCATCTATACCCTGAAAGTTTAAAATGGGGGGTGCTCACCCCCATGTGGATATGTGGATTCATAAGGAAAAAAAAGATTGGGGCTGTTTGTTACTACAGCATAACTTAGCCTATACTGGTTGATAATCACACTAGCTCAAATATCTTCCCCATGATATTGACTCATTGGAGTGTACATGGTATTCCACATGTGACTCTCAAAACCTGGATTATACATGTATTCCTATGTGTGCTTTTTAGTACCTATTCTTCCTTGAGCAAGTTAAAAATTCATCAAAGATCTGTTGAGCTCCTGCTGTGTCTGTCCCAGGTGTGTCTTTGTCTCTATTTCTCGCTGTACCTCAGTTTTAGTAACTGTGAAATTAGAGAATTTGACTAGATTTTTAATTTTGTGATTTCAATAATGAATAATATTGTACTATTTTGCTCTCAGGTATGTTTTCCAGTGTCACCTCAGCTCCAAGTCTTCTTTTTTCTCCTCCTTTCTTCTAGGAGAATACAGTACCTCTTATGCCACATTTAAGTAACTTTGGAAGCAGCTTATATGGTAGCATTAAAAAAAGCTAGAACCAAGGTCAGCAAGCTATGTCTTTTGGGCCAAATCCGAGTTTTACTAGAATGCAACCATGCCCATTTATTAATTGTATTCTGTAGCCCATTTATTAATGTGTATTTTGGATGGCTGTTTTCACTCTACATTGGTAGAGCTGAGTAACTGCAAAAGAGATTGAATGACTCACGAAGTCTAAAAGATAGACAATAGATAGATAGATAGATAGATAGATAGATAGATAGATAAGGTAGATAGAGATAGACCCACCTAAAATCTGGCCCTTTGCAGAGAAAATTTGCTGACTGATAGCCTAGAAATATTTCCATGTGTTTTCTCTACTTTGTTAGTTATCTCCTATTATCTCTATAACTTGCCAGCACACCACTAACATTGCTTTTCTTAAGGTAGCCAAAGACCTCCTAATTAAACCTAATGTCTTTCAGTCCTTTCAGGAAGATACTGATCACTTTTCAGCTAGACAGAGATATGAGGTTAATGGACAGTTGATTTTCAGTTCTTTTTAATTTTCAAAATAAAATCAGTTTAAACACCAACATACATGTATTCCGATTTAAATTTAATAATGTAAATAGAAAATATTTTTAAATAAATTATTAATTTTTAGGATAAAAGAACTTTAAAGAGGAGAGAAGAGCATTTCTAACAGAATAATAGCAAAATAAAAAAAGTCCTAGAGAAGAGAAATAGAGGGTTAATTCTGAGGAACTGCTGGGATCTCAGTGTGACTCTATTGAAGGGCATTGCAAAGGAGAATAGAAGAGCAGTAAATTATTTAGGAAATATGTGCTCAGGGTAGAGCACAGATAGCATCGTATGTCAAGGTAGGAAGTTCAGGCTTTATTTCGAAGGCAATGGGACAGCAGTGATTTTTTTGAGCTTAGGGTGACCTGCCCAGGCTGATGTTTTATGGAAATCAAGCCTGGGACAACCTCCACCCCTGACATATTTTGTTAGATTTATACATAACACAACATACCACATTGCACAAATCATTTCTTCTAAATAAATGTAGTGTTCCATAAAAATATCTCCTATATGCCTTTGTTTCCTTTTCATATTTCTATACTCTCAACTACATTCCTTTAAGAGAATGAGCTCTAAACAAAAAATCACTGAGTTTTCTAAAACAATCATCAGAAAATGTACATAGTTTCACTTACATTTATACTGACACATTTCCAATAGGCCTAAAATGTAAGATTATTATAGATAATATGAATTTGAGCTAGAGGAATGAATTTTCTCAACAAATAGAGTATCTGAGTGATACAACTCTCCAATGTCACTACATGTCAATTTTTTCTTATTTATTCAAAATTAAAATAATTTTTTAAGACTTATAGTTTAAAACCCCCTTGATCTGTGCTCTCCAGAGGAAATAATGTTCAAGTCATTTTCTTCTGGTATTTATCATCAAATTCCTGAACTATGACATAGAGTATCATTTCTTGATTTTTTTCAATATTAATTATCTGCTGACTTCATACTCTGGACTGAGAATTTAGTTCTCTCTCTTTTCTACACTCATCTACTGTAGTTATCTACCATTTTTATTTAATATTCAATTTGACATTAATATGCACATGTAATAATCCATAGCTGAACCATATACTTGTAACTTCTTGTTTCCTGGGCTTTAATCAAGGCCTCTTGTCTGTTTAATTTCTTTCCTATGTACTGTCCACTGATTTATGTCCAAACATAAATTTAATGTTTATGTAAATAAAACTCCCCACAACATGTTCATAAACAGCACATAAATGTGATGATTTTGCTTCTCAGAAAAATCCTTCTCCACTCCTCAGATACCCTTGCTCTCAGGGGGAGAGATTGCTTCCTGCACCTGCTTGCTCTCAGGGTCCCGACATTCACCTTCACTCTCGTCTCAGGAATTCATTTTATGTCACTGTCAAAGTGGGCTTCCTGTTTCCTTGATCTCCTATCTTTCCTTTCTTGGTTTACCAATTTATTTCAGGTGAGCATCATCCAGTGGGCTGTCATCCAGGAGCTGACAAAGGATGCATGAAAGATCACTTTTTTTTGAGATTTCTGAATCTTTTTAAATGTTTTATTCAAATCTCACCACTTGACTGTTTAACCATAAGATGCTAGATTGGCAATACTTCAGAATTCAGAAGATACAATTTCATCATCTTCTGACAAACAGTGTAGTGGTTGAGAAGTCAAACGCCACCCCCCAGCCATTTGTTGACAACTTGTTTCCCTGCCATGCTGCCTGGTGATTCTGCCCCATCCTTCCCTAGCTCACGAAGTTTTCCAAAGCGTATCTTTATCCCTAATTTCTGAAATTTCTTAGTAATGGTAATATTTTTTTTCAATCACTGTGCTAGGCACATAGACCTTTCAATCATGAAAGCCTATTTTTTCCCACTTGCTATGGAACATTTTCTTCTACTATTTCTTTGATCATTTCCTCTGTAACATTCTCTCAGTTCTCACTGTTGGGAATACTACTTAGATGATGTTGGAACTCCTTCCTAATGTTATCACTTTCTTATTTCTGCTCTTGTATTTTTCCATCTCTTTGTCTGTTGAGGAGATTGCTTCAGTCTAAACTTTCCATCCTCCTGTTACTATTGTGTATATTTAGAAAATAAGATCTACAACTTAAGGCCTTTTTGTTGTCTGAATGTTGTTACTTACTTATCTTTTTAACATTTTAAATTGACAAATAAAAATTGTATATATTATGGTGTACAACATAATGTTTTGAGATATGTATATGGGGTGGAATGACTAAATCAAATGAATTAACATTATTATTGCTACATACACTTATTTTTTGTAGTGAACATTTAAAATGAATGTTTCTGAATTTAATCCTCCTGTATACCTGATGTCCTTTGACCAACATCTTCTCAAGCCCTTCCTCCTCCAGTCACTGGTGACCACCATTCTGCAACTTTTAAAAATTCCACATATTAGTGAGACCATATGGAATCTGTCTTTCTATGCCTGGCTTACTTCACTTAACATAATCTTCTCCACGTTCATCCATATTATCCTCAAAGGTAGAATCTCCATCCTTTTTATAACTGAATAGTGTTCCTTGGTATATGTACCACATTTTCTTTATCTATTCATCTGTCGATGAACCCATATCTTGGCTATTGTGAATAGTGCTGCAATGAACATAGGAATACAGGTATCTCTTTGGCATAGTGATTTTATTTCCTTTGGATATAAACCCAGAAGTGAAATTGCTGGATCATGTGGACGTTCTCTTCTTAATATTTTAATGAAGCTCCATACTATTTTTCATATTGACTGTACTAATTTTCACTCTTACCAGCAGCATACAAAATCTCCTTTTCCTCTATATTCTCTCTAATACTCTACCTCTTGGTTCTTTGAGAGTCTAATTTATTTTCTCTCTGAAGATGTGGGTTATAGTACTTTTGTTTTTCCAAAATTTTATTAAAATTTTGAAACATATAGCAGAATCGGAAGAATATTTGAGCAAACACCAATACATACCCACTGCCTAGATTCTTGCTATTTCGCATACTGATTCCTACATTACTGATACATTACTTGCCTTTTAAAATAAATCATAGACAAATATCTTCCCCTTAGGCATTTCAGCATGCTCTGCCATTAACCAGAATTCAATGTTTCAAGTTTTACCTTTTGATGTAAAATGTATGCATAATTAAATGCTCAAATTTTGCTGAGTTATGAAAAATGTATACACTTGTATAGCTCAAAGCTCATCATTATACAATATTACTATAACCCTATCAAGATCTTTTATGTCCCTTTCCAATGCCAATCCCAGCCCCACCCCTAAGAAAACCACTATCCAGATGTTTTTCACCCATGCTTATCTTTGACTGTTGTAGAACTTCATAAAAATAAAAGATGGTAGTAAAGTGCATATGCTTTTTTGTCTAACTTCTTTTGCTCAACCATAACGGGATTAATTTCAGATTTATTCATATTGTTGCATGTCAATAGCTGGTTCTCTTTATTACTGAGTATTTCATTGTATGAATATGTCCCAGCCTGTTTATTCATCCTCCTCTTCCATTAAAGCATCTCTGGGGTGTTTTCCACTTTTCTCTGTTATAAAGAAAGCAAGTCTGAATATTCTTCTGCAAGGCTTTTTGTGTGCACATAAGCTTTTATTTCCATGAGTAAATACCTAGAAGTGGTCTTGCTGGATCATAGGTCAGTGTACATTTACTTTTACAAGAAAGTGCCCTATTTATCTTTTCAAAATGTTCTGGGTTTTACACTCCCAAAAACAATATAAGATTTCCAGTTGCTCCACATACTTACAAAAATTTGGTATCAGTACACTTTCTAGTTTTAGTCATTCTCTTGTGTGTGTAGTGGGTTATCACTGTGTGGTCCTAATTTGCATATCCCTGATGACTAACAATGTTGCATATATTTTCGTGAGCTTGTTCCATGTGCTTGTTGATATGTATCTATTTAGTTCCTTTAACCTTTTTATTGTGGTGGTTAGTGACAGTCTTGCTCTGTCACCAGGCTGTAGTGCAGTGTTGTGATCATAGCTCACTATAAGCTCCACCTCCTGGGCTCCAGGGATCCTCCTCCCACCTCAGCATTCCAAGGAGTTAAAACTATAGGTATATGCCACCATGCCTACCTAAGTTTGGGGGGGGGGGGTTGTGTTTTGTTTTTTGTGTGTGTGTGGAGATAAACTCTCATTAGTTTGCCCAAGATGTTCTTGAAGACCTGGCCTCAAGCAATGGTCCCCTCAGCCTCCCAGAGTGCTGGGATCACAGGTGTGAGCCCCTGCTCTAGGCGCTTGAACTATCTCTTTATTATGGAATTGTGGGATTTCTTTGTATATTCTGCATACCAGTCCTTTGTCAGATATATTTTGCAACATGCATTATCTTCAGATCTCACCACTGTTCAGTTCACTAGTGGTGCCTTTGATAAACAATTTTAAATTGTGGTAAAGTCTAAATTATCCATTTTTTTTCTATTATGGTGACTTCATTATGTTCCAGATCCCATAAGTCTGCTTTTCCACAAATCACAAATATGATCCTATGGTTCTCATTAAAAATTTTATGGTTTTATGTTTCATCATGATCCAGTTCAAAATATTTTCTAACTTCTTTATTAAAAAATTAGAGGGATTTTTTATAATTCCAGGGGTTTTCTTAGATGTCATATTATTATTGATTTCTAATACACCTCTGTTACGCTCAGAGAACATACACTATATGCTTTCAACACTTTATAATGTATAGAGATTTGTTGGAGGATCCACCATCTGATCTACCTCAGTGAATACACCTTGTTTACTTGATAAGAGCCCCGCAGTTATCTCATCAATGTACTGTTCTATAAATATCATTTAGGTCAA
>NW_003852508.1:4374774-4376360 GCF_000181295.1 Otolemur garnettii | reverse complement strand
CTATGATTTTGGAATAATTTATTTCTCCTTCTATACTATTATTATTGTTTTGTGAACTTTGAACCCGTGAAGAGAGAAAAAACTTTATAAGTAAAGTCTTCCTAATGAACTGATCCTATTGAATTGATCCTTTTAGTGTTATGAAATGTACAGCCTTATTTCTGGTGTTCTTAATTCTTTCCCGAAGATCTGGATTTTGATGTGTTACCATTTTCTTAAAATCTGAAGACTTCCTATTAGCATTTCTCAAAAGGCCTGTGGGCTGGTGACAAATTCTCTTTTCCTTATCTAAAATTGCTTTTACTTTGCCTTCTTCCTTTTTGCTGGATAGAGATGTGAGAGTTGACAGGTTTATTTTTTCTGTTCTTGCAGAAGTCTAAATGTGTGTATTGCCATCTTGTTCACCTGCGTAGAATGTGTTATTTTTCTCTAGATGCTTTCAAGATTTCCTCTTTATTTTTGGCATTCAATGTTTTTGTTATGATGAGCCAAAGTTTGGTTTTATTTTTTTTTTCCTCTTGAAGTTTGCTTATTTTTTAAAGCAGCCTATTGAGGTATAGTTGACATACAATAAACAGCACATGTACCGGGTGTACACTGGATGCATTTTGACACCCTCAAGAGACCATCATCACAATCAATGCACTGGACACGTCTGTTACCACAGGATGTTTCCTTCTGCTGCTTATGGAGTCCTCCCACCTTCCACCTGATCCATAGCTCCCACTGATCAATCTTCTTTTTGACACTCTAAGTTTGTATTTTCTGGAATTTTGTATATATTATGTATACTTTTTGTCTAGCTACTTTACTGAGAAGTAATTATTTTGAGATTAATACATTATTGTATATATCTATAATTCATTCCTTTTCAATGCTGAGTAGCATTTTATTGTCTGTATACATCACAATATGTTCGTCCATTCACTGGCCTATGGACGTTTGGTTTGTTTCCACTTTGGGACCATTGCAAACAAAGTTGCTCTGAGCATTGTACACTCCTTTGTCTCTCTTGGTTAATACCCAAGAGTGGGAATGGCTGCATCATGTTGTAGGAGATTGTTTACCTTTTTAAGAAACTACCAAACTGTTTTCCAGACAGGTCACACTATTTTTCATTCCCACCAAACGTATTTAAGAATGTCCATTGTTCCACATTCTTACAAACATTTAATGGGTGGTGGGTGGTCTCGTTCCATCATAGTAATGAAAATAAAAAACTTAGTATAGAACTTAGTGGTTCTATGAAGGTTTATTACCATGGTAGTTTATGCATTAAAATTGTTTTTAGTAACTTGAAATCTGATTATAAAAATAATGTATTATAGAAAATTTCAAATAGAGAACTATGCAAAAAACAGAATAAATTACCCATAATTGTGCCATTTAGTTATAAAGCTTATTAATGTTCCAGACTTTTTTCAGTAGTTGGATATATATGTTTTAAAATGGATTGCATTTTTCCCAGCCTTCCCATGAGCAAGGTATGTTTTTCCATTTGTTAGTATTTTCAGCTGTTTCTTTTCTTAGATTTTCATAGTTCTCTTTATAAAGATCTTTCACATCCTTTGTTAGGTAAACTCCCA
>NW_003852508.1:4359385-4372635 GCF_000181295.1 Otolemur garnettii | reverse complement strand
AAAGAATCCTTATAATACCTTCCCCAGAGGCTGCACAGTTTTCTGTCAGATGGTAACACCATACTTTATAATGTCAAGTCCCTATTGTTAGAAATTGAGGTTGCTTTGGGCTTTCACTTTTTAAAGAAATGGTGCTAAAACATACATACCATAAAATTTACCTTCTTAACCGTTTCTAAGTGTAAAATTCAGTGTTAAGTATATTCACATTGTTGTATAACCAATATCTAGAACTTTTTCATCTTGCAAAACTAAAACTACTGTATTTACCTAATAAACAACAACTTCCCATTTTCTCTTCTCCCCAAGTCCTGGCAACCACCATTCTACTTGCCGATATTTTTAGCGATCATGACTTTGGGGTCATAGCTAAAAAATATTTGACTAACCCAAGCTTACAAAGAGTTTTCCATAGGGTTTTGTTCAAGTTTTATAGATGTAGGTTTTACATTTTTGTCTATGATCTGTTTGAGTTACTATTTTTTTTCTTCTTCTTTTTTTAAGCTTCATTGTGATGTTTTGGGGGGTGTTGATATATTTTTATTTATTCATTTTAATTTCATATTAATATGAGGGTACAAACAATTAAGTTACATTGTTCGCATTTGTTAGGTTGAGTCCAAGTTGTAGTTGAGCCTTTCAGCCAGGAACTGTACTATATGCCTTACATTATGCCCACAGATGAAAGCACTCTCTCTCTTTTTTTTCTCTTCCACCCTCACTCACTTGGGTTTAATTCTGTTTTTCCCTTGGGCATGTAGTTGTTCATCTACTAACTTTTTTTAGTATTGAGTATATTGGATACTTGCTTTTTCATTCTTGCAATTCTTTACTAAGGAGAATGTTCTTCACCTCCATCCAGGAGTACCCTGAGTTACTATTTCTATTTGGTGCAAGGACACAGATTTGTTTTTATGGATGGATGGCCATTTGTTCTACCATCATGTTAAAAGATTATCTATACTCCATTGAAATAAGTTGTCTAAATATAAATAAGTAGATTTCTGGGTCCTCTGATCTGTTCTTTGATCACTGTGTCTTTATGCCAATACCACACTATCTTGTGTCAGAGCTTTATAAGGATTAAAATCAGGTAGTAATATTTCCTGAACTTTGTTCTTTTTCATATTTGTTCTTCCCTTTTAGATGCATTCATTCCACAGGAATTTTAGGATCAGATTGTCAACTTATACAGAATAGTCTGCTGGGGTTTTGATTGAGGTTGTGCTGAATTTATAAATACACTTGGGGTGAATTGACATTGTAATGATATCAAGTCTTCTGACCAGGAACAGAGTGCTCCTCTCATCGCCCTTGATTTTTCTCAGCAATGTCTTCTTAAGTTTCAGAGTTCAAGTCTGAATGTTGAGATCAAGCACTATGCTTGGTCTTGTGTGACCACCAGGCACTTTTTCTGCTAAATCCTTTAGGATTGTTTTCTCTGACCTCATGTGATTCCCTCACCACATACATGTGCTGATCAATACCTGACTCTGCTGTCCAGGGGGACCCTGTGCAGATCTCTGGGACTGTCTGTGTTGCTCTTTCCTCTCCAACAGTCTGTCCCACGAACTCTAATGACTTTGTTCTTCCAAGACCCTACTCTGTCGCATTGTCTTAGAGAGACCACTGGGTTCAAATGGGTTGTTACTTCGTCAGTGTAGCATGAATGCTCTCCACTCAGTAAGCTGCAGCAACCGTGATAGAACTAACTCATTCCTTCCTTGTCCTTTGATTTCCAGTGCCTTTCAAACGTGTTGTTCTGTGTATCTCATATAATATTAGGGGTTGCTTTAGATGAAAGATAAATCTGGTCCTTTTTGCTCCATCTTCTTCAGAAGTAGAAGTCATAGGCATTATTTTTCACGTGTATTTTTCTCCTCATTCTCTCTCTGTTCTTCTGATGCACAGTAACGGGTATATAAAATCTTTTTGCTATCACCCAACCTCTTTTCTCCCCATCTTTTTCCTCTCACTTCAAATTAGGTAAATTTGATTTATCTTCAAGTCTACTTCCCTATCTTCTGCCAACTCCTCGCTGCTGCTAAACCCATCCAGTAAATTATAACTTCAAATCTTTCATTTTTACTTCTGGAATTTCTATTTGATTATATTTCTCTGCTAACAATTTCTATCGTTTCGTTCACTATGAGTAGATTTCCTTTCACTGCAATCAGTTTAGTTGTATATTCATTTTAAAATCTTATCTACTATTTCTGATTTCTGGTCACTTTGGGATCCGGTCTCTCTTTATTGCTTTTTCTTTTGAAAATGGGTCATACTTTTTCATTTTTCTTTGGTGAGTAATTCAGGACTATATCCTGAACATCACACATGCTGTAATTTAGAGATTCTGGGTTTTTCTATATTTCTCCAAAAAGATGTTAAGTTTTTATTTTGCAGGCAATTAGTTCGGTTTGGCTTAAATTGAACATATGTTTCCTGGAGTCTGCTTTATGTATGCATGAATAAAGGTTAATCACATGTTGTTTTTTATTCAAAGTTTATGTACAAAATTTGAAATCCCGATTTTGCTCTTACCTTGATAATATTTTCCCTTTACCTTCCAGTGTCTCTGATATCTCTGAACTCTGTCTTTGTTTCTTCAGACTAAACAGACACGTATTCTCTAATATCCTCTCATGTGGTGCCAACTTCTGACTGCCCTTGGGTAAAAGCCATTTTTAAAAGGGTAGAGGCTGGGCATGGTGGCTCATGTATGTAATCCCAGAACTCTGGGAGGTCGAAGCAGGTGGATTGCTTGTGCTAAGGAGTTCAAGACCAGCCTGAGCAAAAGTGAAACTCTGTCTTTTCTAAAAAATAGAAAAATTAGCCAGGCATTGTGGTGGGCACCTGTAGTCCCAGCTACTTGGGAGACTGAGGCAGCTGTGAGCTATGATGCCACAGTACTCTACCCAGAACAAGAAGGTGAGACTGTCTCAAAAAAAGTGAATAAATAAAATAAAATAAAAATAACATAAATAAAAGAATAAAAAGGGGTAGATGAGAGTTCCTTCTTCCAAATGTCATCTCAGTCTACTTTTCTTCACTCTTTACTGTCCCCAGGTAGTTGTTTTCCATATTTTGCCCAGGATTCATCGGCATTATCTGTAGGCTATTAGGTCTAATAGGAAATTTCTGGGGCTCACACTGGGCACCCTCAGTAATTTCTTTTTGAAGTTTTCTACTACTCTCTGCACTCTCTCTGCTTCTGCTGAAGATTTGCTCATGCTTATTTGTTGAGGGCTCCTTCTTTCATGTTAAAAGCTTTTCTTAAGTGTCTGGTGATCCTTGGCTGCCCTTTCGTTTTTTAAAGTAATGCACTAAGAGTCAGATTAGAAGGTCCACACCAGTGGTTATTTCTTCTTAAGTAGTAGAATCCTTTAAGGGAAGTCCTGCTGAGGTTTTCTGCTTATTATTCTAAGAGGCCCTAATTGCTTATTCCTACGGATCTTTGGTGGAGGGCTTGTCAGTATTTGGTCCTATTTCTCCTGTTATCACCCTCATACCGAAAAAGACCATTAACTGAGTTGGTTGTCAGTCACATAGATACAAACCTCTAAGGAAAGTCCTTCTTTAAATATACTGCAAATATTCTGTTTGTGTTTTTCTCAGTGAATACCTGCCTGTTGATTAAATTAGAAATTTCAGTTTAATTATCAAAAACAAATACGAACAAGCAGAAACCTCTCAAAGCCTTAAAAGTTGTTTTAGGGGCTGGATGATGGTGTGATATTCCAATCACCTTTATTCTCATTGGAACTTTACTTCCTCCTTGCTAAGAAGGCGTCTTTCTCACATGTGTCCTGTGCTGTAGTCACACCAAATGATAGCTACTTGGTCACAGAGAGCTTGGTCTTTCACACTTTCGCAAGTTTATGTAGAATATAGTAGAAAATTCTTTCCTTCTAAAATGCCCTTTTCTTCTCCTTTTTAGCTACAAAACTTCTATTCTCCCTCTGTCTCCAGCTTTGCCATCTCCTCTGCTGTGAATGCCTCTGACTTTCATTAGACAATAGTATTTATTTGAAAAATACACTTAGACTTTCATTAGACAATAGTATTTATTTGAAAAAAAAGTGTATGCGTGTGTCTTTATGAACATCTTGAGAAAGTAGTCACTAAAGCTATTATATACTAAAGCATTTAAAATTCTAAGTTATGGTAATTTAAAGCCTCATTCTGTAAACTTGAATGCATTCACTACATGTAGCACAGAGTCTTTACTCTTGGAGTTACTATGATTTCTGTTGTGAAATCTAATATGAGAGAGATATCTGTTCCTGTAATGAATTTGCAAATATCAGCTTCTATTATTTTGGAATATTTATAATATCTTGAAAAGTAGCATATTCATGGGCACAGGTGTCAGCTGGATAAATATATATAACAGCTTTCCTTAATGATGGAGAAGGAATGGCTGCTTACAATGTGTGGAAGCTCAGGTTTTATTTGTAAGTGGCAAATGCTGGACTTGTTACATAGAATGAGCCTAAATCTCTTCCAGATCTCTGTGTTACTAAACTATTTGAGGGAGAGCCCAACATCTGTTGTGTGAATCTACTAAAGCATTAGGGAAAAAATATTCTTCAAGTAAATTTAGCTTAAAATTCTGTAGAATCCTTTAGGTATTTCAAATAAGGTCAATAAACCACAGCTATAAGAAACAACATAATAAAGAATTGCCCTTACAAAAATCATGATTGTACTAAGCCATGACGAAGATGCTGAGATGCCGAAAATACCTGAAAGTGAAATTATAAAGGCCCACCTTTATTTTAAATGTGCCTACTGTAATTTTCATGGCACTCAAATGAAAGACAGCTCTGAAAACTCAGAGTACCACCAATTTCCTGAGAATTCTTGTAAACCTTCTCACCCTGAAAGTGAAGAGAACAAAAATTTAACCATGAGGATATTTGCTTATACCAATGAAGTCTGGAGAATAAAAGAGCAAGGAAGGAAGGATGAAGTAGGATCAAAACAACACTAACATGCTACAGGCTTATACTAGCAAACTTAATAAATCTGACAATTTAATAAAATCAGAAGCAGCATGATCACACTGTAATTCATGCTTTTACCTTTAAGTCTGGCCAGAATTACCAACAATTATCTACTGTCAACAACAGCCCAGGTACTTAACCATAATAATTCCCAGCCCTTTTCCTTGGAAAATCTGATTCAGTTGGTTTGGGGTAGCTCCCGGGAATCCTATTTTAACAAGTAAATCCAGATAGTGTTATCATTAGGCGATTGTAGGAAACACTGTGAAACAGGCCATAGTTATAAATGAAATTTAGTGGATGCCCATCGTCTCTTTTCACAAATCATCTGTAGCACTTACAATCATTACAAAAATGACATTTTTGAACTTTAAAAGTTGAAGGGGTTCATTTATTTTTAGGTGTGAGTGTTCCCAGGTCTCAATGCCTCTGGAAGCTTTCAGACTGTGGTCCCATCCTCTAACCATAATCCATAAAAATAATTAAAATATCTTGCAGAACAAGGTGGATATACAAACAGACATACAATAGATTACTGGGGAATGGAAGACTTTGTTTAATTATCAGGAAAAAAACATAACAAATTCCATTAGGGAACTGGTCAAGGTGTCAAGCTGGTCAATTAAGTAACAAAGTCTTTGTTCTTACTCTGATAGTATAAGGCAGTGGTTCTCAACCTTCCTAATGCCACAACCCTTCAATACAGTTCCTCATGTTGTGGTGACCCCCAACCATAAAATTACTTTTATTGCTACTTCATATAATAATATATACTTCGTATAGTAGCAACAAAAATAATTTTATGGTTGGGGGGTCACCACAACATGAGGAACTGCATTAGAGGGTCACGGCATTAGGAAAGTTGAGGACCACTGGTATAAGGACAAGTCCAAAAGGAGAAGACAGATAATGGCTTCCCCAGTGTTCCACTTTTCCCCATGGATCAGTGGGGATCCTCTTCCACCAAGAGAGGATCAGATGGATTAGCACAGATGAGAGGAAGGGGAACAAGATCCCTGCCCTGCCCAGGAAGTCCAGAACAAAGGTTCCTCCCATTTAATAGATACAAATACTGGGTCAGGATGGAGAAATACATCTCCAAGCCTGCTCCATAAGTAGGTCTCAGTAGAGGTGCCTAAACAGTATTCCAGCTTAGTCTCTCTCTGCTTCCCCAGTAAGGTTTCAGAATGAGGCATCAAGGCTAGGAATGCAGGTCAGTAAGGTTATGGCTAGCAGAAGGTGGGGGGATTGGGTCGGGGCTGAGGCCTCCACAGCAAGTCCCTCAGAGACTGCAGTGCACCATCTGTCTAAGCCCCAGCTGGGAGGGGGAGGGCAGCTCACCCGTATGTGGCAGCCACGTAAAGCCCTCATCATTGACCGTGTTTGGATCTGAAAGATCACACACAAGATTTTGGCCTGGAGCCTGACTCTTCAAATCCCAAAATAAATAATTGGTTATTTCCTGAGTTTGAAATGTTCTGTTCTAAGAAATAGATATGGCTGACTTCATCTATGAAAAAGAAGGCAGAAATAAATGATTTAATGAGTCATACAAACCAATTTATAGCCTTGGATTAATATTGAGCTAAGTGGATCATCGCCATATTTTCAAGTTATATTTAGTTTTAAATATAAATTCACATTCATTTATCTAATTAGTAAAATAAAATAATTGCTGCTGGAAATATAAAATGGTATGGCCACTCTGAAGACCATTGGCAGTTTTTTACAAAGTTAAATATACTTTTTTTTTTTTTTTTTTTTTTGAGACAGAGCCTCAAGCTGTCCCCCTGGGTAGAGTGCCATGGCATCACAGCTCACAGCAACCTCCAACTCCTGGGCTCAAGCGAGTCTCCTGCCTCTGCCTCCCAAGCAGCTGGGACCACAGGCGCCCGCCACAACGCCCGGCTATTTTTTGGTTGCAGCCGTCATTGTTGTTTGGCAGGTCTGGGCTGGGGATTCGAACCTGCCACCTTAGGTGTACGTGGCTGGCGCCCCAGCCGGTTGAGCTATAGGCGCCGAGCCCAATATACTTTTATCATATGATCCAGCAATCATATTTCTAGGTATCCACACAACTGATTTGAAAACTTACGTATGCAAAATACTTGCACATAAATATGTATAACTGCTTTATTCATAATTTCCAAACACTAGAGGCAACCAATATTCTCTTTTAATAGGAAAAGGGCAATGGAATACTATTCGAAGATTTGAAGAATGCACTAGCAAGTCACAAAAAACCTTACATCTGTCTTAAATATAGGTTGTTAAATAAAAGAAGCCCTCTAAAAGGTAACACATTTGATGATTCCAACTATATGATATTCTGGAAAAATTATAGAAATAGTTAACAGAACATTAGTTGGATTGGATTAGGGATAGGGAAGGTGAAACAGATGAAAATAGGGAATTTTTTAAAAACAGTGAAACTATTCCTTATTATACTATCATGGTAAAAACATGATGTTATGCATCTCTGTTTGTAATTCCAGCAGCAATGAATGAGAGCACCTGGTACCCCAGTCTTCTCTAGCAATTGGTATTGCCAGATTTTATGCCAAGTGAAGTCACTGCAGGAAGCCATCTATGCACGCTGGGAAAGGACCAGGTGAAGTCACAGTGAGAGGCAGACATCTGCAAACCAAGCAGAGAGGCCTCAGGAGAAACCAACCCCCAACACCTTGATCTTGGACATTTGGCTTCCAAAACTGTGCAAAATTAAATTTCTGTTTATTTAAGCCACCCAGTTTGTGGCTTTTTCTGACCTAGACTCAGTGAAATTGCTACTGTCTTTTCCTGATACACCTTGGGACAGACAAACTTTAGGAGAAAAAGAACCCGCCAAATTGCCACTGCCTACTTCCCCTCTAACTGAAGATGATTTGAGTATAACATCTAGATGCTTCAGCTGAATGCCCTCTAGACTCTCAGGAAACTACTTTGGGAGTTGTTCCAAATATTAAACGTTGTTTTCCTTCTGTTTGAAAGGTCGCCTGCAATGCCAGTTCTTGAAATGGGACATAACTGTTTAACTAAACTTACTATTCACAGAACTAAGAGACTGACCAAAAAGATACAGGATGACACATTTAAATTGACTCCAATTTGTTTTTCTTCCCCACTCCTTAGTTCAAAGATATCAGCTTGGCTTTTAATATGTAGAATATTTTAATTTTAAAGAGGGGACCAAAAAAATTAGAAATATTTTGCTCTAAAATGTATTTCTTTGACATATATTAGGATGGCTGCACAGTAATAATGCTGCGAATCTCTTTGGAGTGGAAGGTAGGGTGGAATTTACAGCTGTAGAGAATCTCCATGAATGCACTCACATCTTCCTGTATTAGAGCTAGAAAAGATTAACTGAGAATCTCCACCTCCCCTCCCCACAAACTTCAGAGAGAGTTGCAAAAAGATGCCAGGACAGCTGGTAGCAAAGCTTGCTGGGAGTACTACTCCCAACAGAGACATGATTAAAAATCTGTCTGCAACTCTAGGACTTAATCACAAAAAAAACCTGCAAAGAGCATTAAGGTTTAACAAAGATCCTTCAACCCTCTAGCCCAGTTAGTCCTAGATAATTGGGCAGTGCTAGATTTCCTGTTGGCTAAATAAAGGGGAGTCTGCAGTGTTAAATGCTACCTGCTATTTCTATGTAAGTACCTCAGAAAAAGTGAAAACCTGAATAGAAAAAGTTTCCCAACAAGATATGTTGTTACACCAAGACTCTACTAGTGACCCCAACCGGATTGGTTTTAGGGGTTATTCATTTGAATTGAATCCCCTAGGGCTTCAGATAAGTTCTGTGGGAATTCCTGAAGGTAGGACTCACCCATCATCCTAGGGTCATCACCTAGGGCTATCTTCTAGCCCACTATTCACTTCATGTTCTTTTCATGCAAATCTTAGATTGGCAACTGTACATCTATAAACACTTGAAGAACTCTCTTATCCCAACCACACCTCTTATCAGCAGGAAGAAGTCAGATTAGTTTTCTTCCCTTTTCCACCTCATTAGCCCACACCTTAGGAATGAGGTGAGATGAAATCTGTATTACCGTTTTCTAGGGAACAATGTCTGATTTTATGCATATGTATTATATGAGGTTTAACAAATAAGCTCATTAACTCATCCTGGTGAAAGTGCTACATACCTAATTGCTGAATACAATTAAGATCACCTTCAGGGTACTCCCCTTGGGAAGCTATGTTCTGATGCCAGTACCTAGTCCCCCCTTCAAAGCACTTTTGGAACTTTTTTTTCTAGAATGGTTATCAGAACTATCTTCAGATACTGTCTGAATATTAATATCATAAAATCATCCTATAAAAAGAAAAAACATTATATACCTCTTTGCTGACTATGATTATGATCACCAGATGGCCAAGGGAAGTATTTCAAAGTTGACCATAGTCTAAAACCAGCCATTGTTCCCTAGCTTGCTTTCTTATAATTGCTTACTACTCAGCAGTCACTTAAAGATTCTTAGTTTTCTTCATTGCTGCCATAGATAACATCATCCTTGTTAAACCGAAGGCTAGTCTTTGAGCTATGTCTTGAATTCTTGTGAACCAAAGGACCAACCAGACCAGTGGTCCTTATCAAGGAACCAACTGGAGCCCGACTCAATTGATTGTACAACCTGGAACTAACTCATCACAAGAAGACAATTTCTCCTTCCTGACCCAATGAGTTCATCCCCACCCAATCAACAGAACCAATTCCCTAGCTCTAAAAATCCTTTCTTCAGTATGCTTGGGGAGGTGGAGTTGAGAAATTTATCCTGTCTCCTGTCATGGCCCCTGTAATATTAAACACTTTCTCCTCTGTGACACCTGCTGTGTCAGTATACTGACTGAGCAGTGAGCAATGAGTCTGGTTGGGCTGTAACAACCATACCATGGGCTGGTGAGAATACAGAGCAATGAGAACTTTCATATACAAATTGTAGTTGGGAATGCAGAATAGTACAACCACTCCAGAAAACTTTTTGACAGCTTTTTATAAAGTTAAACATTGACTTAACCAACATAACCCAGAATTCCCCATCTCAGATATCTACTATAGAGGAATGAAACATTATGTTTACACAAAAGCCTATATACAAATATTTATAGCAGTTCTATTAAAATTGCCAAAAACTGGGAACGGTTCAATGTTTCTCAATGGAGAAATGAATACACAAACTGTGGTCTGTTCACACAATGAAATGCTATTCATCAATAAAAGGGATGGAAATGTTTTATTTAATTTAATTTTCATAAGCATAAGTTTAACTTTAAAAGCTGATATTTGATTCAGTTATTAAAAATATTAAGTTACATTGGGATATGTGAATTTGTCTTTCAACTATAAATCTTATAAAGTCTAAAGACAAAGGAAGTATATCTGATAAAATTTAACTTTTGAATTGAGATGTACAGTTAATTCTAAAGTTGTACATTGGCTTTTGAAGACCATGTAAAGCAAGAATATAAAATATATTTCTTCGTTATTTTATGTGAATTGTATTTTGAAGTGTCAATATTTTGCATTTGTTTAGCTTGACATAATATTATTAAAATTTATTGTTAGATGAGAAGTAATACTTACTTTAGAAAAATTTAATAATGAATAATCAGTAATAAATTTTATTATTAAAATTCCAAGCCGTATAATTTAGCAGTAAAAATGAAAAGAAGAACGAAATAATAGTGAAAAAAATCACAGAATGCTAACAAGCTTTGGAAAATATAAGAGACAGTAAAATAAGTTTTTTTTTATTTGTTTTTAGTGTAACAAAGAGATTTTATTTAGGACATACAAAAAGAAAATTTAGAGTTGGAAGTGGGTCCCTCTTACAGAGGAGAAAAGGTAAGAGAAAGACCAGTAAAAAGATGGTCTAATGTGAACCATGTGAAGATGGTTCTAATTAGTCAAATGCCACAATGAATTCGGGGCTGAACTGATTAAGTTAGGCTCTGAGACTCCCACTGATTTTTCTTTGAACCATTGGCCATTGACATTAACATCTTTTTAAAACTAATAAACAGAAGAAATCAGAATGCTTTTGTGTGCTCCTTCAATAATTGTGAGGTCCTTTCAGAAGAGGAAGTTGGATTAGTTAGGAGATTATCAATTAATGTTTTAAAGGCATAAATCCAATTTTTTTGTTTGTTTGTTTTGAGTCAGAATCTCATAATGTTGCCCTTGGTAGAGTGCTGTGGTGTCACAGCTCACAGCAACCGCAAACTCTCGGGCTTACACAATTCAGCCTCCCAAGTAGCTGGAACTACAGGTGCCTGCCACAATGCCTGGTTGTATTTGTTGTTGTTGTTCTTGCAGTTGTCATTGTTGTCTTAGCTGGCCCAGGCTGGGTTCAAACCCACCAGCCTCTGTGCATGTGGCCGTCACCCTACCCTCTGAGCTTTGGGCACTGCCCATAAATCCAATTTTTATGGTGAATTATTCGTGTTACATGGATGAGTGAAATTTTGCCAATTTAAGAGAAATGAAGGAATTTGTTACTGTAATAAAAAACTTAATATCATACTTGCATTTTCATCACATAGAGGCATGCCTTTATCTTTAATTTTCCCAGAAAGAAGCACTGTGCTGTTTGGTAGAAGAATACACAGTCCTCGATCCTCTCTCTCTTTTGTGTACTGCCCAAGTCAGACTGGCATCCTGATAGCTCATATTTTATAGACATGCTTTACCAGCATATCAGATGAGATTCAGTGTTCAAATAAAATAATAAAATGTGTGTTTATATTTACTTCTATAACAATAAGAATAATAGTTCTTTCATATAATTCTTTTAAATCAGTAACTAAATCTCTCAAGTGAGGTTCTAGCTGAAGACAGACTGTATTCTAGTCCACAGTGCTGGGAAAATAGGAGTGAAGATTGCCCAAGCCGTGGATTCAGTATTCTGAGCTTTGTCTTCTCTATAACAAAATAAAGCCTCTGTTTGCTTTTCCCTTCAATGTCTCCTACATCAGAACAGGGTCAGGGAAGACATAAGACATGAAGGAGCCCTAATGATTTATTTTCATTGTGTAATAGGACCCTCCCATTCAGTTGTTTTTATTTTCACTTACAGAAAAATGATAACCAAAGAGGTAGGCTCCAGAGAAAACACAAACAACATATACCATTTTCTATTTTATTCTTTTAATACCAGCAATAAGTTTCATTTGATTTTATGAGAACATTTAAGTATTGCAATGACGAATGAAGAAATTATAAATTTGGAGCTCTTATGACATTTTAAATGCTATTTTTCAAGGTCAATGATCCATTTGGTTTTTAAAACTGAACTTCTAAATGTTAAGTGAAATTAATCTAATAATAATGAAAAAGGAAGTGATAGAAAAATGCATTGAGATATTTTTATTTTATTGTTATTATTGTCTTGAGGCCACAAAAAAAAGCAACTGCAGATGTGAGCACGAAAGAGCACAAAAAGAGGACAGATATCAGACCCTGCCGAACCTCCACTCCAGGCTACTTGGGTGTTGATGAAAGTGACTTGTTCTGTCTGCTGTTCTCCAGATTCTCAGCTCTGTGCTTTTACTCAAATTATTTCCCTTAGTTAAATGTCTTCCTTCTCACTTGCCCCCACTGAACTGCACTAATCTTTCAAGCTTATCTCATATGGCACCTCTTCTAACCACCCGACAATCTCTGCCCTGCTGGACCTGACCCAGGACTCATGATCGAAGACGCACAGAGGATACCAGGCAGCACCCATTGGGACGGGTTAGCAATACTTTCCTATTGACTGGAATGCATGCTGTCTCAAATATAACTTTTAAAATGTTAGTTTCTCTATCCATTAATTCAATGAACATTCATTAAGCTTCTGCTCTAGACACTGGGCATAAAACGATACATAAAAATCAGTCCAGCCATTACCCTCATAGAACTTACAGTCTAGCAAGCTTTTGGTCACATATTTAGTCATGATTTTATCAAGATAACAAGCTTGGGATAATCACATTAATATTTGTACATGTATTGATCTTCCATCTATAATTATATTTCAAGTACTTACAGCACAATCCGGATTTTTACATCTGACATAATGCCTAAAATAGGACTTACAAAACACAGAATAAAAAAAAATCCCTGGAAGAACCATTAGAGAACCATTAAAAAAAAAAAAAAAAGTTTGGTTAATAAGAGATTGACAGAGAGAAGACCAGGGAGTCAAATCTAAAAATCACATGGTGAGATATTCTTTTTTTTTTTTTTTT
>NW_003852508.1:4349515-4359192 GCF_000181295.1 Otolemur garnettii | reverse complement strand
GAACCCGCCACCTTAGGTGTATGTGGCTGGCGCCTTAGCCGCTTGAGCCACAGGCGCCGAGCCCATGGTGAGATATTCTGAGTGTTTATTGATTTGTTGAGCTTGAAGAAATTTCTGATTGAAAATCTTGTGAGATTCTGCTGAACTATTTCTATTTCCCCCACTTGCTAGTTTACATTTTCCAAGTCATCAGTGACTTATTTAGTAAGACATTTCAGAGACATATTCTTAATTAATCTCCTGATTTTTACACATGGAAAAATGAGCCATACGGCAATTTGATTTGTTCAGATACATATCAGCTGAATATAGGCAAGCAGCAGCAGCAGAACCAGACTTACATGCCATTTGGGGTTTTGCAGAGCACTGAGCAGACCTGTAAATTACCTAATGAAGATAGAGGCAAATCTGATTAATTGAAACACAGTCAGGAAACACATGCACATATATAAAGTCATGCGATTTGGGCAACTAGCACTGAGTTATAAAAATCATGCTTCTAGTCAGTTTTTAGATTTCCAGCCAAGGACATATGGCAAAGACCTCATTTCCCCCTGCTCCTCTTAGCTAAGTACAGCTACAAAACATGAAAATAAGCAATCACCAACCAAAAGGAAGTTCTGAAAGGTAAGAAGAGGAAGGAGAACGGGCTTGGGCCCCATCACTGGAGGAGGAGAGACACAGGGGCAGTGCATTTTATGTCCCTTGACTCTTTCAGAAGGAAGTAACCCAGGCCAGGTGTTTCCAGACACATCATCTAGCAACAGAAGAGACAGCTCAGGTAGTATCATTCTTCCCTTACTTCAAATGGGAGTTTCTCCAACAAAACCAGAGAAAACTAAGCAAGCCCAGTATCACCAGCAAATGTAATTCTGCGGGATCCTGGCTAATCCATGTACAAGTGGTCAGGGAGAAGGCTTTCTTCATAGGGCTGACACTCCCCTCTCTCACTGAGAGATCCTGGGTCAGCTGATTATCAACTTCAAAAAAGAATCCCACCATAATGGAGTCCTGGCCCACAAAACCTCTTTATTCCTATGGCCCCAAGACTCCTTTTCCCAGCCCAGAGTCAGTGGGGGCACTGAGAGTGGAGATCTGCCACAACAAGCCCCTATCCTAGAAACAATTTCATTGTCAGGGGCCTAATGCTCCTACTCATATGGAAAGACTCCTGGCATCTGGCCTAAGCAACCCATTCTGCCCTATCTGGCAACACCAGTAGGGCCCACGGTGAGCCCCAGTGGTATGAGAAAATGAAGCAGACCAAAATACCAGGGCAAAGGCTCTGAAAATTAAACTGTTGTTGGATCTGCAGCCCTCAAACATTAGACCAGGACCTTCACGCTAAACCCAAACAGAATGTTTGCTAAAAATAAAGATTTAAGTAATACCCAGAAACTTTTACTATAACCAAAATGTCCAAGATACAATAAAAAAAAATCATAGTCATACTAAGAACTAGGAAAATAACAACTTGAATAAGTAAAGCTATCCACTGATGTCAACATCAAGATGAATCAGGTGCTAGAATTATCTGCAAAGGATTTTAAAGCAGCTGTCATAAAATTTCAGAAGAAAAAGGAGTAAAAACTGAACCAAATGGAAATTTGGAACTGAACAAATGTACAGGAAATTTAGAACTGGACAAACAGAAATAAATACCTGATCGGCTGGGTTCAATGGAGATGACCAAGGACAGACTCAGTAAAGTAGAGGGCAGATCACTAGAATTTATTCACTAAGGATGATAGTGAAAAAACAGAGTGAAAAACAAACCAGAAATTTCATTACCTGTAGAACAATAGCAAAAATTTCCCACATTTGTATCACTAAAGTCTCAGGATGAGAGGAGAAACAGAGTGGGGCTAAAAGAGTCTCTGAAGATAAAATGATTAGAAACTCCCTACATTTGCCGAAATATGTAAACCTACAGATTCAAGAAGCTGAACAAACCTGAACCAGGATAAACACAAAGACTTCACGCAAAGCTACATCATAATTAAACACCAGAAACTAACTACAAAGAAAAAGTCTTAAAAGCAGCCCGACAAAAATGATGCATTACTTGTAGGAGAAGACCAATTCCAACGACAGTAGATTTTTTTTAATATAAAACCAGGGAATTCGGAAGGAAGTAGCACATTTTTCTAGTTCTAGAAGAAAAGAACTGTAACCCAGAAACTCTATATCCAGTGAAATTGCTTTTCAGAAATGTAGGGGAAATAAAAACATTCTCAGAAGAGGGAAAACTAAAAGAACTTTTGCTGTTAGGCCTACCTTACAGAATCCATCTAAAGGACCTTCAAATACAAAGACAATGGCAGGTGAGGGAATCCAGACCATCAGGAAAGAAGAATGATCAATGAAAAGAATATAAGAGAAATAAAGGAATGAGAACCAAGTGAATAATGGAAAATAAAAACAAAATGGCAGGATTAAGCTCTAAAATATGAATTATTACCTGAAATGAAAATATAAATACACCAATCAAAAGACAGATATTGGCAGAATGGTATCCCCATTCCACAGGCTATAAATACACACATATATGTGACTAATGAACTGTTGTCAATCTCATCTGCCCAGCGTTGAGTGTTGTATGGTTGACCATCCCCACAATCCTAGGTCAGGAATCTCCCTCACCAGCAGGGTAAATGGGATGTGATGAAAACATTGCCAAATCTCAACCAAGATAAAATAGACAATTTATATATGCCTATAGCCATAAAAGAAATTAGAATCATAATTTAAAAGCCCCTTAAAAAGAAACCAACACGCTCAGATGGTTTCACTGGGGAATTCTACCAAACATTTCATGAAGAATTAACATCAATTGTACACAATCTCTTCCAGAAAACAGAAGGGGAATAAATGCGTTCCAATTTTCTTTTACGAGGCTGGTATTACACTGATACCAAAACCAGACAGAGACACTAAGAGAAAAGAAAACTACAGAGAAATATTTTTCATAAACCTAGACACAAAATCCTCATAAAAATTTTAGCAAACCAAATCTAACAATGTATTAAAAGAACTATGCACCATAACCAGGTGGAAGTTTTCCATATATGCAAGGGTGGCTCAACATTGAAAACCTGTCAGTATAATCCACTATATCAATAAGCTAAAGAAGAAAATTTGAAAACTCATAATAAAAATTCTCAGCAAACTAGGTATAAAGAGTAACTACCACCACTTGAGAGGAGCATCTCCCAAAAATCCCTAAAGCCAACATCAGACTTAGGGGTAAAGGACTGATTACTTCTCTCTTAAGAGCAGAAACAAGACAAAAATAATTGCTTTCACTATGGGTATTCATCACAGCAGTATAAGAGGATGCAATAAGGAAAGAAAAAGAAAGGAAAGGCATTCCAATTAGAAAGAAAGATGGCTATATAGAAACAATCTGGAAACCGAAGAATAAAATGGGGGAGAATTACTGTCTTCAATATAGAGGCTGACTATATAGCTGTAGTAAAAAAGACAATGCCGTATTGTTGAAGGAACAGACATGTAGATCAATGAAACAGAAGAGAGAACCCGGAAAGAAACCTACACAAATATGCTGAAGTTTGACAAAAGTGCACCAACAGGACTGGGCACTGTGGCTCAGCCCTATAACCACAGCACTTTGGAAGACCAAGGTAGGAGGGTCACTTGCGGTAAGGAGAATGAGACCAGCCTGGACAATATAGTGAAACACCGTCTCTACACAAGTTTTTGTTTGACTTGCTAGGAATGGTGGTATGTGCCTGTAGTTCCAGCAATCAGAGAGGCTGATGCAGGAGGATCACTTGAGCTGAGAAATTCAGGTTTATAGTGAGCTATGATTGTGCCACTACACTCCAGTCTAGGTGACGGGGCAAGACCCAGTCTCACACATAGAAGAAGTGCACAAACAGTTCAATGAAGGAAGAACAGCTCGACAGCTTTCTCAACAAATGGTGCCAAAGCAGTTGAATATCCGCAATTAAAAACCAAACAAACACAAAAAACAAAACCTAAAAACAACACCAAAAACCCCCTCACCTTTACCTACCCAAAGTTCATACTTTATACGCGAACTCACGATAGGTCCTGGATTTAAATATAAAATGTAAAAACATCTTGAAAAGAATAGGAGAAAATCTTCAGAATCTAGAGCAAGACAAAGAATTCAAAGACAAAGGGAAACATGATAAATTGGACTTTATAAAAAGTTGAATCTTTTGTTTGGCAATAGACTTTATTCAGAGGATGAAAAGACAAACCACAGTCTTTGGGGAGAAACTATTTGTAAGCCACATATCCAACAAAGGACAGAATATAGAAAGGATGCTCACAGCTGAGCTGTAAAAATATATACAATCCAAATACGATATAAGTAAAGTCAGGAAAAGGCATCTCTCCGTAAAGATATACAGATGGTAAATAAGACATTCAACCTAAATCAGCAATCAAGGAATTGCAAATTTAAAATACAGTAAGATCTTAGTACGTATTGGGGCATGGGTAAAATAAAAATGGTGATAAAATGAGGCGGCGCCTGTGGCTCAAAGGAGTAGGGCGCTGGCCCAAATATCGGAGGTGGCAGTTGAACCCCAGGCCCGGCCAAAAACTGCAAAAAAAAGGGTGATAAAATCAAAGGCCGGTGATGATCAAGAGGAACTGAATCATTCATATGATGCTTATCAGAATGTAAAATGTGATTCTGATATGGCCTGAAAATTGCACTCCTGGACATCTATTCCAGAGGAAAGAAAAGTTACGTTCTCACACACAGAAAACCCTGTACATAAATGCTCATAACAGCTTTATATTCGTAATAGCCCCAAACTGAGATTGATCCAGATATCCTTCAACAGTGAGTGTTTAAGCAAAATGCATTCCAGCCCTATCATGGAATATTACTCAGAAATAAAAAGAAACAAACTATTGATACAAATAGTAACGAGAGTGAATCTCTGCGGAGTTATGCTAAGTGAAAAAAAAAAAGTCAAATCTAAAGTGTTATATATTGTATGATTCCATTGATACAGCATTTTTGAGATGCCAGAGGATAGAAATAGAAAATAGATCAGTGATACAGGAGGGATGAAAGAGGTGGGTTTGGTAGCAACAGTGCTCTGGAAGAGATGGTTCTGGTGGCGGAAATATCCTTTATCTTGACTGCAGTGATCAATACATGAACCTTCCCATGTTGTATGGAACTCAGTGCATGTTTGTGCACAGTATGTGTGAGTAAAACTGGGTAAATCTGGATGAGATCAATGTCAGTATCCTGGCTGTGTCGATGTACCCAGTTTTGGAAGATGTCAATATTGGGGAAAACTCTAGAAGCATAGACGGGATTTGCCTTCATTATTTGTTATTGCATTTGAATCTATGGGATCTCAGAAAAGATTTCAATTAAAATAAGTTTAAATAGTAGGTTCAAGAAATCTATAATGGATATAAAAGAAGGATCATTTTCCTTTTTATTATGCATTTCAAAATATTGAAATATGAGAAATCTTTATTGCTACATCTACAAACAAACAAAATAAGTTTAGCTTTTTCACATAACATAAAGTTTATTCATATCTATTGTATCATTTGATTCCTTTTTGTTTTTGTTTTTTCGAGAAAGAGTCTCACTCTGTCACTGAGGAGAGTGCCGTGGCATCATCATAGCTCAAAGCAACCTCAAACACTTGGGCTCAAATGATCCTCCTGTCTCAGCCTTCTGAGTAGTTGGGACAACAGGCATCCACCACCACACCCAGCTAATTTTTCTTTTTCTTTTCTTTTTTTTTTTAATGTTGAATTTATACAATTTTAATGAAATCAAGACGCATCTGAATGAGAAAATATAGCATTCACTACAGATCCCAGTGATTATCTCCATTTATGGGAAAGTATCTTGAAAGGAAAAATGGTGGTCATTTTTAAAGAAACCATTTGAACTAATAGGAATTTGTAGTCATTAAGTATAATTAATACTACTAATAATTTAATTGAAATATTTTAATATGCATGCAGATTAAGCTATAAAAATGTTTGTAGTAATCTTATTTCTTCTTATTTATATTTTTAATGAAAGGGCATGGTAGTCTTTGGGTGTGAGACATTCTGATAAATGGTAATGAGCTTTTCACTATATTAGGATGCTATTCTTTTTTTTTTGCAATTTTTGGCCAGGGCTGGGTTTGAACCTGCCACCTCTGGCATATGGGGCCAGTGCCCTACTCCTTTGAGCCACAGGTGCCACCCTTATATTAGGATGTTATTCTAATAACCACTGTTTTAGATGTTATTCTGGGTAACGTTTAGTGGGAACAGCTACTAAGACATGCTATTTAAATTCTAAATTCAACTTGGAGCCAGATGACTAGATTTGATTTCACCCCTGGTCGCTTTTGCTGAGATCTCACAATTGTGGAGAAACAAAACTTGAATTATAGCACTAAAAAAATAAAGGATTATTATCAGCAACAATTTGAGTTATTTCATGTTTAAATGGAATTCACACTGTTCACATCTGATAGGAGAAAAAGTAATAATAATGCTAAAAACCTTTGAGATACATTAGTGAACTTCACATAGCTAAAAGATAAAAGTAAGATGATCTGCCTTTATCAAAAAATTTCTGTGGATTTACAACAGAAAAGTGGTATCATGAACTAGAAATTGCAGCTTAATGTATCAGAACAAATTTCTTTCTATGCTATCCAACTGAAGTCAGCACAGCCGTAACTTTATTTAGTGACACCCAGCTTTTTCCAAAAGCATCTGAAGTTGGCAGAGCTCAATGCATCTTCACCCCACAAGGCGCATCGGTCTAATGATCTCTTGAACTGAGTAAATTTGAGAAGAGTAATAAATTTAGAAATAAAATAGGGCCCAAGGTCTGAGTTCACCAATTAAATTAGCTTCACTTGGCAAAAATGCTATGTGATCATGAATCAAAACAATTTTAAAGTTTATAAGTTTCAGAGGCACCATTGCCACGGGATGAACCCACGGATTTTTGAATCTCGGGCAATCTTTTTTCTGTAAGTGCCAAATCGATCTACTCATGTCAGGCACACTTTCTCCACTGATGCTCACCAGCTCCCTACAATATGCAGCTCATCGGAGTCCAGCTTCAGCCTTTTCTGTAGCTATAGCAGCTCGACATTGGGCGGTGCCAGGCTCACCAACAATCACATTACTCCTCGTGAACACCAGCAGGATGGAGAGGCTGTAAAACACTTGGTTTGGATTTGTAGTTTGACACTTTTTTAAAGTCAATGTTTCCTATTCCAACAAAGCAGAGAAAGAAAGAAAAAGTTCCTTGAGATTTTCAAAGAACTTTTTCAATTTAATCCTTAAATTTTTCAGAAAGAATTATAATTAGCTTAGTAAGTAGTTTCAGATACTAACTTTAAGAAAAAAATTGCATTTTTGAAAAGTTTATGAGCCTAATACTACCTGTATATTAAATTCTTTCACTTACTTCTCAAAAAAATCAGACAGAATATGTATTGTAATTTTCTACATTTTACTGATTAGCTAAACAAAGCCTGGCAAGGTAAGATAATGCTTCCAAATCACATTTAGAGAATTTCATGCCTGGACTGGAACATAAGTCTATTTGTTCCTTAATCTTCCCTCTTAATTTCTATTTTCTGAGCACCTGATTTACTTCATCGGGGTCTTGCAGACACTCAAGTTTCCCTGGGAATGGGGTCTTGTCTTTCTGCCTCTTTTTTTTTAAGTATTCAGGTTAATGTGAAGGTACAAACAAATAACAATATTTGAATGTATTACTTCTCGTACTTATGTCCTATACCAGAAGATGTGCCAGACATTGTGTGTATGGCACACATACACATTGCCATACCCCTACATTGTGCCCATTAAGTTGGAGAACACCAAACCCCTCTTCTTCCCCTCCTTGTTCCCCCTACCTCTAACTTGAATTGAAATGAGTTTTTCTCCTATGTGGGCATGAATTAGATTGTCTACTGGTTCCACATTAGTATTGAGTACATTGGAAATTTGCTTTTCCATTCTTAGGATACTTTACTGAGAAGAAAGTGTTTCAACACCATCCAGGCTAATACAAAAGATGTGAAGTCACCATCTTCTTTTATGGCTGAATAGCATTCCATGGTATACCTACACTGCAGTACATTCCTCCATTCCTGAGTTGATGGGCATTTAGGTTTTTTCCACATCTTGACAATTGTAAATTGAACTGCAATAAACAATCTAGTGCAAATGTCCTTATGATGAAATGATTTTTTTCTTCTGAGTAGATGCCTAGCAGTCGGATGGTAGCTTCAAATGAGAGATCTAATTTGAGTTCTTTGAAGATTCTCCATACTTCTTTCCAAAGAGACCATATTTTTTTTGCAATCCCACTAACAGTGTAAAAGTGTTCCCCTCTTTCTACATCTGCACCAGCATCTGTATGATATTGACACAAAAATACAGACACAGACATTTGGAACTGAATAGAAAACCAAGTGATGAAACCAGTATCTTATGGCCATCTGATCTTTGATAAACTGAACAAAAGCATACCCTGGGAAAAGAATCCCTATTCAATAAATGGTGTTGAGAGAACTGGATAACCACATATAAAAGAGTGAAACTGGACTCACACTTTTCACCACTTACAAAAATTAATTCAAGATGGATAAAAAAATTAAGTCTAAGGCATGAAACAAACAAAAAAAATCATAGAAGAGAGAGTGGGAAAACTCTTAAAGATGTCAGTCAGCCTGGGGAAAGATTTCATGAAGAAGACTTCTACAGCAATTGCAGCAACAACAAAAATTAACAAACGAGGCTTAATTAAACTGAAAAGCTTTTGCACAGTTAAGGACACAACAATCAAGGCAAATAAACAACCCTCAGAAGGGGAAAGATATCTATATGTTACAAATATGACAAGGCTTGGTAACTAGGATCTATAGAGAACTCAAATTAATCAACAAAAAAAGAGCAAACAATCCCATCTACCACTGGGCAAGAGACATGAACAGAACTTTCTCTGAGGAAGACAGATGAATGGCCAACAAACATGTGGAAAAATGGTGCTTCTGCTTCTCTTTTCACTTAGGTCTTTCTAGTAACTAAAGCCCTGCTATCTGCTGCCAAATACCCTAGCATTGGCTGCCCCCTTCCAGAACCACCCATTCATAACTATCTGCCCCCCACCCTGCCCCACGAAAAGCCAGAACCATACCCAATCAGTAAATGAATTGTAAATAAATCAGCATTCAGTTTCAGAGATTTGCATAAAATTTAAATATTCCCATTTTCCTAAGATATACAATTTTTTAAAAAAGAATTATAGTGAGCTTAAGTAGATTCAGATACCATTGCTTTTTAACAATTACCTTAGCAATGGCATTTCTTGTAATGGATTACTTTTTTTATGTTATAATATATGGGCCACATACAGTAACTCATGGTAGTCTCAACTACACAGGAAGCTGAGACAGGAGGATCACTTGAGCCCAGCAGTTTGAGGTTGCTGTGAGCTGTGAGGATGCCACTAAGCTGTAACCCGGGTAGTAGAGCAAGATTCTGCCTCAAGAAACAAAACCAAAATTTCTTTTTTTTTTTTGGGACAGAGCCTCAAGCTGTCCCCCTGGGTAGAGTGCCGTGGCATTACAGCTCACAGCAACCTCCAACTCCTGGGCTCAAGCGAGTCTCTTGCCTCC